>NC_081407.1:650400748-650718248 GCF_030272615.1 Cryptomeria japonica | reverse complement strand
GTCATAACCCTAGAAGTTGTGAGGGACATGATGTGTTGTCCCATTTTCAACTCGATGGAGGTGTTCTCTGAAAATACCTTGGAGGAATATTGGAGCACTAGAAGAGATATTATCTCTTTCTATCATAGCATGTTGAATCGAAGTCTATTTGTTGGACCTCCAAGGCTCCCTCTATCTTACAGTGACTTGAGGCATGATGACCTCAAGGATATTTCCTCAACTCTTGCATCCCTATGCGGTTGTGTCAATGACTGGGAGATCACTACTCCCATGATGGGCTTCTTGTTCAAATGTCGAAAGCAAAAAGGGTCATTTCATTTTGATTTCTATCTTTATAGCCAGAGAGATGGTAAAGCAACTAGCTAAGTTCTAGCATTTTTGGCGTTTCAGGTACACCTCAGTCTTAGCTCACCTTTTCTTGCACCAAAACGAAGGGTTTTTCAACCAATTCATGTGATTGGCTACTTATGATGAGTCAGGGAACAAAATGCATGTATCAGCCTAGACACCCCTCTTGTTGGCTTCTTTCGATGTTTACCAATTTTTGGACTGTTTCTTGACTCCGGTCCTTAGAGATCTTGGTTTAATCCTCGAGGAGCCCCTTGCCCACTTTTCTTGGATACAGATGTATAATGAGCGCCCTCCTTGTGACTAGTTTATAGGTAGCGATTTTTCCTTTATCCGAGTGCATGGCTTCTCTTAAGAGCCTTTCTGCCTACCTACCTACGTCACCGAAAGAACCCTTGCCCTTGAAATTTCATGGTAATTGGTGCAAATTGAAAGAGCTATAGGGGCGGGAAAGCATGAGAAAACAATATAGAGGACCATAAAACCATTGGCCCCATAACTCTCGTCTGAAGGAGTATCGCCAAAAATGTCTTGATATCCAAGCTAGTGCAACTTGGCTTAGTGGTGATTCATGATATGTGGAGTTATGACCTAGATGGGTGCCTATCCAAGAGGAAGAATGCAGTTAAGCATGAACCACGAAGCTCGTGGGAAGAGCACACTAACTCGCAAGTGGATGACACAAATCTCTATGTGGGTCTCAATGATTTTCCTGTTTTAAAATGACCCTCATGGTTGAGTTTCTACTCTATCGTGCAAAAGTACAATCCAGTGAATCCCATTCCCCTGCGTATGCTAGAAGCAATGACGTTGGATTTGTGGCCTAGGAAAAAGAGGGAGGATTTCTGGATTTACCGTTAGGAAGTGAGCCAACCTAGAGATAATATTGGGAACGCTCCTTTTGATGAGCGTTCTGAGATTGAATGGCACCAGCACAACAAGTTAGATGAAGAGACAGGTGATGAGCCCCCATGTGATGACTCATCTCCCGAGGTGGCCCAGCATGTAGAGTTAGAGGTTATATGTATCGAAGAGCAAGAGACCGACCCTAATATTCTTCTTCCTCTCGCCGGTTTAGTTCAAAGACTGATGGTATGATGAAAGAATAAGTATCTGGTAGATTACTGAGAGGGGGGGGTGAATCAATAAATAGAAAAACTGATACAAACTTCCCAAACTCAAACTCAAACATACAAAGTAAACTTACCAATGAAATACCACTATCAAGATCAATACTCAGAAGAATGCCGGTTGATTGTTACAACAACTTAACAGTAAACAACATTTAACTTGTAAACCTCCAAATGCTTTATCATATGTCAATGCTTCATTTCTCAATGCTTTCGGTTATCATGCCTTATCAGAAATAGTTAAGTAGTTAATCAAATCAACCATAAGATCATAACCACAAAAACATTCACCACATTACACAAGTATTTATATGTGGAAAACCCAAATAGGTAAAAACCACAATGAGATGGGACTCACAAGATAATATCTGAACTCTTCTAAAGTTCGCCCTGTTAGGAGACAATGCTATTAAATCTTTTACAAAAGTCCTGTTAAGAACTGATCTTGTTAGGAATCACCCGGTTAAGGGATTGACTACAAATGCCTTGTTAGAAGAAAATACCTTGTAAGGAGTAACCTCAATACAGGATTTGAAAATCCAATCTAATGGACCACCTTGTTAGAGGATTTAATAAGTAACAAAGCTTGTTAGAGCTTACCCGGTTAGGCGATTTCAATTTTGCTGTAATTGTTAGAAAATAATAGGAGTTTCTTGATCTGTCTGAATAGCACTACACTTTCTTGATTAGATCCATTTAAGCTTCTATTTTCCTTTACTCAAATTGCAGACTCATTCTCTGATTCAGAAACCACACACTCAACTAATTTCTACAAACTCTTGCCAACGCTAAACAAAACAACTTCATCGACCTTAAATACAAATCAATTAGGTCGGTAACACAACAAAAATATAATCCTCTCATTGAGATTACAAACAAGTTGGACAAGCATGACTGTTGGATTTCATAGCAATATCTACACATCAATCAAGAAAACCTCAACCGCTCCTTGATTACCGCTTCATCAATCTCAATAACTCATCACGCGCTTTGCATTAGATGCAATACACTTTGCTCATTCCCTATATAAAAAAACAAACACGCCAAAATAATTGACCTTGTCTTCATACAATGACCTTACATGTCACCATCATTACCGCTCAACATCAAATCATAAACCAACATAGCCAATTCAACAACCTTAATCGGTTAGGTTTTAACAAAAATGAATGGTAGGGTTTACCAGTTACGTAACATATAAAGGGTTTAACCTTTTACTCTGATTACTGGTTCAACTCACAAACTTACATACCGGTTTACAATATTCTTCACAAATCTCTTCCTGCTAGTTACAAGACAATATCAACAATAACAACAATATCAGCAATATCATTACTGGTTCAATTGACATCAATGACAACATAACATATCATTAATGCAGCATTGATGGCAATACAAATATCAACACCATTTCTTTGCTACTGTGATTGTGAATAGGAATCCTGGTTTACATTACCAAGTATTCACATGCTCTCTCTGTCTTCAGTCTGTCATTGGTTTTCCTTCCCATAATCACATAATTCTTCTCCCCCTTTGACAGCAATGCCAAATTGAAAGTAAAACATGTAATGTCAAATTTTCACTGTGCATCAACAACAAACTGCAACTTGATGCTCCCCTTGTGAAATACATCCACTTCTACACCAACCCTTGTAAAATTTTGCAAGTGATTCAGGGACCGATGCAGTCAACATCATGTTCAACTAACTTCATGAAGAGGGACAACCCCTAACTGACTTCTAAGATACTCAAAATTAGTCTTAGGCAGAGGTTTGGTAAAAATATCTGCAAGCTGCTCCTTGGTAGAAACATGCTCTAAGATAACATCTTTGCTCTTAACTTTTTCCCTCAAGAAATGATACTTCAATTCAATGTGCTTGGTTCGTGCGTGCAAAACAGGATTCTTGGAAATATTTATGGCACTTGTATTATCACATAAAATCTTTATAGGTTCTGAAATCTTCATCTTAAAACCTTCCAAAATGTGCCTCATCCAAATAGCCTGTGTGCAATTCATATAAGTTGCAACATACTCAACCTCAATAGTAGATTGAGAAGTACAACTCTGCTTTTTACTACTCCATGAAACAAGCCTTCCTCCAAGAAAAAATTCTCCACCGGTTGTGCTTTTCCGGTCATCAACATTTCCTACCCAATCAGCATCTGTGTATGACTTCAAATCAAAGTTTCCTCCATATGGATACCATAATCCATAGTCAACAGTACCTTTCATGTATCTAAATATTCTCTTGGTTTCTATCAAGTGTGAACAACATGGTGCAATTTGCCAATCATTGACCTGTATTCCTTCTCATCAACAGACTTAGATTCATCTTCCTTGGACAAATTACAACCTGTAACCATTGGTGTCCCAACTGGTTTACAGTCACTCATGCCAAATGTCTTCAAAACCTCTTTCACATATTTAGACTGTGTAATGAAAATACCATTCTTCATTTGTTGTATCTGCAAGCCTATGAAATTTTTTATTTCCCCTACTAAAGACATTTCAAACTCATTTTTTATTTCATCTACAAAATTGTTGCTCATGACATCATTACATCCAAATATAATATCATCAACAAATACTTCACTGGCCAGTTTTTCATCTCCTTCAGACTTAAGATATATGTTACTATCATCACTAGTTCTCAGAAATCCTATCTTCATTAGATGTGTATGAAGCCTTTCAGACCATGCTCTGGGTGTCTACTTTAATCCATATAAAGCCTTATGCAATCTGCATACCATGTCTTTCTCATCAATCAAAGCATAACCATCTGGCTACTCTATGTATACCTCTTCTTCCAATATCCCATTCAAAAGTGCAAACTTAACATCCATCTGATATACCTTGAACTTCTTATGAGCTACAAATGTAAGTAAAGTTCTAACACCTTCTAGTCTTGCTTCTGGTGCAAAATTTTTTCCATAATCTTCTCCTTCTTCTTGCGCATAACCCTTGCAAACTAATCTTGCCTTGTTGCAAACTACAACACCATCTTCATTCAACTTGTTCTTGTATACTCATTTAGTACCTATAACATTCTTATTTACCGGTCGAGGTACTAGGGTCCAAGTGTTTTTTTTATCAATTTGATCCAATTCCTCCTCCATAGCTTTAACCCAATGATCATCACCAAATGCCTCCTTAGAAATTCTTGGTTCAATGGTGGAGATCATGCAAGAATTCTCTTTGATTCTTCTTCTGGTTAGCACTCTAGCATCCTTATCTCCAATAATCTACTCATGATTGTGATTCAGTCTCACATATCTAGGAATAACATGATCATTATCTTCACGTTCAGCTTCTTTGTTGTCATCATCTTCTTCTGAATTTATCTGTTCCTATTGGACTGGTGCATCAGAATTTGCTTTGCTGGTTTCAAATTTCATAGCTTTTGGTTCCAAAAACGAAATGCAAGGATCTTCATCCTTTTTCTCTAAACTAGTCCCTTCTAAAACTTTAATAAATTCATCCACTCGAACATCAACACTCTCAACACTTCTCTATGTCCGGTTGTTAAAACATTTGTAGGCCTAACTCTTGGTGGAATAGCCAAGAAATATGCCTTCATCACTCAGCCTCAAATTTGCTAATGTAATCACCTCTCTTAATAAAACATTTGCTTCCAAATATCTTAAAATAACTAACATCAAGTGATCTTCCATATCAATAATCAATTGGAGTATTTTCCTTACCTCTCTTTACCAGAACCCGGTTCATTGTGTAGACAGTTGTGCTGACAACTTCTCTCCAAAAGGTTTTCGCCACACCTCCTTGTATCAACATTGTCCTAGTAGCTTCAACAACTGACCGGTTGTTCCTTTCTGCAATACCATTCTGTTGTGGTGTCCTCGGTGCAGAAAGTTGTCATTTGATACCATTCTCTTCACAGTACCTAGTGAATTCCTCAGAAGTAAATTCACCGCCTTGATCTGTCCTCAAACATTTTATCTTCTTACCACTCTCTTTCTTGGCTAAGGCCTTGAATGCCTTGAACTTTCCAAAAGCTTCAGTCTTATCCTTCAATAATGTGACCCACATCATCCTTGAGCAATCATCGATGGGAATTATAAAATATTTGTCACCTTGAATGCTTTTTGTTCTTATTGGTCCACAAAGATCGCTGAAAAGGATTTGCTTTTGAAAGTTGAAGAAGTCATCTTTCCTAACTTACATTCTTTGTAAAGAGCATTAACCGGTTTGTCTAATTGAGGCAAACCTCTCACTGTCTTGGACTTACTCACTTTGACAATGTTATCAAAGTTTATATGACAAAATCTGCTATGCCAAAGCCAACTATCATCTATTTTTGCAATAAAACAATTGCTAACTTTAGAATTAAGGTGAAACAGGTTACCTTTAGTTTGTTTCCCGGTTGCAATCAATTCACCTTTGTTGTCAAAGATTTTGCACATACCATTTTTAAACTCCAGTGGGTATCCTTTGTCATTGAGTTGTGCCATACTCAAAAGATTGTGCTTTAATCCTTCAACCCAGTAGACATCATCTGCATTGCTCTTCCCATTAAGAGAAATAACTCCTTTACCTTTGACCATGCAGGGTGAGTCATTTCCAAATCTAACAACACTGCCATCAAATTCTTTCAAGGAAAGAAATTTGCTCCGATCACCAGTCATATGATGTGAACAACCACTATCAATGATCCAATCATCAGAGTTATCCATCCTAGAGACTAATGCCTTCTGGTATGTGTAATGTCCCCTTCTCAGACCTGATCTTTGACTTGGTCATTATTGGCTTCAGGGCATGATTGAAGAGTTAAGTTGATATATTTAATTAAAAGGTCACGTTTTAATATTATATTCGAACGTTGACCCCTTGGCCTAGTCTATTGACTTTATGTTGTTTTGAAAAGTGGGCTTTTTGAGGGTGGCACCTTCATTAAAGATTATTTTATTAATTTCCAAAGTCAAAGCAAGCTTAATGTGGGCGCATTTATCAAGGTATTGAATTTAATTAAAATATCAATATTAAGCTTGAAAGGAAAAGGACGCCATCTTGGAGAAATGATTAGGGTTTGGATATTGAAGTGGATTTTAGGGTTTCGTGAAGTCAACAGGAAGTTATAAAAGGAAGACTTTGAGCATCATTTCACATCTTTGGTCTACAGTACTGTTATGTTGCCGGTTTGGCTCTAGGTTTGCTTCGAGGAATGAAGGCCTCCTAGCTTGGGCATCGCTTCTTGTTTGTAGGACAACAACTAGTGGTGATTTTAGTTTAGTTTGTGAGTTCCTTGAAATTTGTGCATTGTAATCAGCATTGTAGTTCTTAGTTTTTGATTTTTGCATATTAGAAGTTCCTGGTTTTTGCATGTTAGCTTCAGCAGATTGGATGTTTAATTCATAAATCAAAAAAGACAAAGAAATTCATTGTGGGTATTGCATATTCCCTTCCATATAGGGAAGGCGCCCATGTGTGCCAATTTGTAGATTTATTTGTGAAGCATCAGATTTTTAAAAGAGAAATCGCCCTTTCCAGCTGGGTCGTACCTTTGTTGTCTTGGGAATTGTGCATTGAGTGTTAGATGCTTTTAAAGTCTATTTTCTGTTCTTAGTCTGAGCGCCTCCTTTCTATTAGAGTTTTGCAATTGATATCAAGCATTTTGAATGAGCAAAGAGTGATTTCTGAGCATTTCAAAGGAATCCTATGTTGCTGGTTATTTGTTGAAAGGTGCAGGTCTGTTAAATCAGTTTGGAGAAATCTACAGTATCTTTATTCGATGGTGGTGAGAGTTCTTTGAAAGCAATGGGAATGCTTCATTGAAGATTTATTCAAGTCTGGAGAAAAGGTTGGATCTGTTTATTGTCATTTCCGTTAATCTTACTTCTCAGTAAAGGAATTCATTAATATTGTACCTCTCTATTTATATGCTGATACGTATTGTTTGCAA
The DNA here is from genome assembly GCF_030272615.1 of Cryptomeria japonica. Lineage (NCBI taxonomy): Eukaryota > Viridiplantae > Streptophyta > Pinopsida > Cupressales > Cupressaceae > Cryptomeria > Cryptomeria japonica. Next base: position 650,710,852 of record NC_081407.1, on the reverse strand, counting down.
GATTTCATCTTTCATAGTGTAAGCTGGCAGTAGTACTGACAGTAGAGTATAATCTTGCTTTATCAAATTGTAATGCTCTTCTTACTTTCAGCATTTGATATTCTATTTAATTGACCTCCGCCCTATGGTAGCTACTTTCCCATTCTGGGTTAGCAAGCACATTCTGGGTGTTGAGTATTTCCAGCTTCCGCATTTCTTTTCAAGCATTGTTTTGTAATCACTCCGCCATATGGTCGCCCCTCACTCCATTCTGGATTGGGTAGCACATACTTGGTGTAGAGTTCCCTTTCAGCATTTAGGGTAGAAGATCCTCTGACCATATGCTCACCATCATCGACGCCATTCTTGGTTAGAGTTACTGCATAAGCAATTTGTTTTATATCCTCTGACCAATGCTCACACCTTGCCCACAACAGGATCCTGGTGTACATTCTGGTTAGAGTTGCTCAGGACGTTTTGGTTTATCTTCTAACCTTAACGGGTGCATTGAATGTAATTTGTAATTTATACAAACGAAAAAATTTGGCTCAGAATATTTCAATGGTATCAGAGCCAAGATCTTGCCATCCTATGAACAATCTGTCTATGAGTGACAGAGAAAAGAGGTACATTGCAAGGGAAGACAAGAAGGTTGGAAAATAGTTCCAGCCTTATTAGGCTCCAGAAGGTCAGACAGCTTCAGAGATCTTGAGGGCTCATTGGGAGTCTTCTCAGGAATCAGATATGGCAGAGGGTGAGAGATCAGTTGGGGGTAACGAGAGAGTTACCAACAACAGAGATGACAGTGGGAAAGGAAGAGAAAGATCTATGAGTCCCGGAAAGAGATTTGAAAGAAAGATGGATGCCTTGATGGACATGGTATCTCTCATGATGGGGAAAGTGGGTCAGAATACCACTCCACAGAACAACTCAGGGCATAGAGGAGAGCATAGTGCCTCCAACCAGCATGATGGACATGCAGCCCGGACTATGTCAAACAACACTTATATTTCTTCCAGGCCATTCAAACCCACCTTTTTGGCACCTGAAAACACTCAGCCAGAGCCTGAAGAGAATGCTTCATTCGTGGAGCAGTTGAGACTTGGTCGTGCAGAGTATGATTCTCTACCTGACGACATCAAGAGGAATATGTCCTATAACGATTTCATGGATCATAAAAGGAAAAACAAAGGACAAGGGAGACACTATGATCAAAGAAGACCATCAAATCAAGGAGACTTGTACCAAGCTGTCAACAAGGTGACACTTCTACACTTTGACGGAGTTGATACCAGTTCAGCCCGAGCTTGGATTCAGAAGTTGGATAACTATCTAGCTCTCACACCTATGGCAGAAGAGGAAGCGATCAAGTTCGCTACGCTACACCTTGATGGGGTGGCGCATGAATGGTGGTACCATGGCCTAGTTACTCTGGGTCATCGGTCTATCACAACTTATGATGAGTTCACTACTAGGCTCATCGAGAGGTTTGAAAAGAAGGATCCTAAAATTCACTTTAGAGAACTGGCACAATTGAAATAGTATGGCACTGTTGATGCCTACATTGCGGAGTTTCAGAGACTCTCAGTCATGGTGACTGGAATCATGGAGAGGAGATTGGTGATCCTTTTCAGTGAAGGGTTGACAAAACCACTCAAAGGTTGGATTAAAGCCTTTGATCCACCAACCCTGCAGGAGGCCATGAAGAAGGCAAGAAACATGGAGTGGGCTGCTCCTAAGGCAAAATTTCAGTCAAATTCCCCCTTCCAGAAAAGGGATAAAGGGAAAAGACCTCAGCATAGACCTCCTTTGAGACCTCAGCACAAGGAGTTCAAACATCACAATCCCCATGTCACTAGGTTGGATCCTGAAACCCTGAATGAACTCAGAAGAAAAGGGTTGTGTTTCCGGTGTAGGGAAAAATGGTCTCAAGATCATGTTTGCCCTAAGGGAGTTAAATTCAATCAGATTGAGTACTATTCTGCTGGTGAAAGTAGTTCTGATTTTTCCGACCAGCAATCTGATTTTGAAGAAAGTGAGGTAGAAAGAGCTCCAGAAGAGTCCGGAGATGAGAAGGAAAGTGGTGGAGTTTTGGCTCAGCTTTCGAGCTTCCAAAGAAAGGAATCATTCAAGGTTCGAGGGATGATCAAAGGGCAGCGAATCGTTGCCTTGATCGACACTGGAGCAACACATAACTTCATTGATGAAGTTGTGGTAGCAAAGAAGGGGCTGCAAACAGAGGAGTTTGAGGGCTTCAAGGTCATGGTTGCCGATGGATTCCATATTTCATGTACTAAGAAAATCTCGAACCTGACCATGCAATTGGGGAATTACGAAGTCAAGGATGACTTCTATGTAGTCCACATTGGAGATACTGATGTTGTCCTAGGCATTCAATGCTTGCGTTCTCTTGGGGAGATCTCCTTGAATTTGCAGACTATGGAGCTGAAGTTTCAATCTGATGGGAAGAAGATAGTTCTAAGAGGAATGTCCAATGGGGGCCCTCGGGTTGTGTCATTCAAAAGAATGGCAAGGTTGATCTGTCACGATCAAGCCGAGTGGGTTGCAAAGTGCATGATCCTTCCTGCTAGTCCGGTTGAGACTAAACGAGACCATCCTCCTGATGTTCAGTCTCTACTCACGAAGAAGAGCAAGGTCTTTGCAGACTTGCCTCCTGGACCACCACCTGAACGGGGTTCAGAACATATCATAGAGCTCAAGGAAGGAGCTAAACTGGTGATTACAACTCCATATCGGTACCCGAAGAGGCAAAAGGATGAGATTGAGAAGAATATTCAAGAACTCTTGGAGATGGGTTTCATTCGCCCAAGCAAGAGCCCCTTTGCATCTGTCGTGGTTCTTGTGAAGAAGAAGGATGGTACCATGCGCATGTGTGTGGACTATCGTGCTTTGAATCAAAGCACCATAAAAAATAGATACCCCATTCCCAGGATAGATGAGCTCATTGATGAGCTACATGGGGCCAAGTTCTTCTCGAAGATCGATTTGAGATCGGGTTACCATCAGATTCGAATGAGAGGATCGGATGTGGAGAAGACAGCTTTCAGATGTCACTATGGCCATTTCGAATTCTTAGTCATGCCATTTGGGTTGACTAACACTCCGGCTACCTTTCAGTCTTGCATGAACTGTGTTTTTCAAAATCAGTTAAGGAGGTTTGTGTTGATTTTTTTTTATGACATTCTGATTTACAGCAAGACTTGGGAGGATCATCTCAAGCACTTGGAGGAAGTGCTTAGTATTATGGAATCTGAGAGTTTGTTTGCAAAAGCATCCAAATGTGAATTTGGAATGGAGGAGTTACTGTACCTTGGCCACATAATCAGTGTTGAGGGAGTAAAGGTGGATCCTGAAAAGATCAAGGCAGTAGTTGAGTCGCCACCTCCTGAGAACTTAACTCAGTTGAAAGGTTTTCTGGGTCTTTGTGGTTTTTATCGGAGATTCGTAAAGGGGTATTCATAGAATGCTGCTCCCCTTACTGATCTCACCAAAAAGGGAGCCTTTTGTTGGTCAGAAAAGGCTCAAATTGTTTTTGACAAGTTCAAGAAGATCATGAGCTCGTGCCTGGTTCTGGCTATTCCGGATTTCTCCAAGCCATTCAAGCTACAATGTGATGCATTAGGTGAAGGAGTTGGGGCTGTCCTGATGCAAGACAAACACCCTATTGTGTTTGAGAGCCGAAAATTAAGGGGTGTGGAAAGTACTCAATTTATGACAAGGAAATGCTTGCCATTATGCATGCATTAGCCAAGTTCAGGCAGTACTTGGTGGGGAACAAGTTTGTGGTTAAGACTGACCACAATAGCCTCAAGCATTTCATGCACCAAAAGGACCTAAATGAGAGGCAACAAAAATGGGTGAGTAAGCTTCAAGCTTACGACTTTGACATTGAATATGTCAAAGGGAAAAAAAATATCGTGGCTGATGCTTTATCCAGGAGACCTCATCTTAGCTCATTGTGTGAGCTTACTGCAGATTGGAGAGACATGTTGCTTGCTGATTACGCCAAAAATCAGTTTGCAACCAGCATTCTTGAGGGTACTTTTCATGATGAAAGGTACAAGGTGGTTGAGGGATTGATACACTATAAGGGAAGAATCTTTCTGGTGGCTAATTCTAAGCTTAAGAAGAAGATTCTTTTGACATTTCATGATATTCCGGTTGCTGGTCACCAAGGTTTTTTCAAGACATATAGGCAGAACCGAGAGAGGTTTTCTTGGAAAGGGTTGAAAGGAGAAGTACAACGCTACATTCAGGAGTGTCCTGTTTTTCAAGTGAACAAAAATGAGCATACATTACCAGCTGGTTTGCTGCAACCACTTCCTATTCCCAAACAAAAATGGGAAAGCATCTCGATGGATTTCATCAAAGGGTTGCCCAAGGCCCAAGGGAAGGATTGTATTTATGTAGTGGTGGATAGGCTAACCAAATTTGCTCATTTCTTCGCCATTACCAACACTTTTTCTACAGCCCAAGTTGCAGATCTATTTTTTCGAGAGGTGTTTAGGCTACATGGGTTGCCAAAGAACATTGTGAGTGATAGGGACAGCAAGTTCCTAAGTACTTTTTGGCAAGAAGTCTTCAGAATGAGTGGTACTGTGCTCACTCCAAGCACTAGTTACCATCCCCAAACAGATGGACAAATGGAAGTAGTGAACAAGTGGTTGGAAGGCTACTTGAGAAACTATGTGTCAGAACAGCAGAGAGCTTGGGTCAAGTGGCTGCATATAGGCGAGTACTGCTACAATTCTTCTTTTCATATGTCGATTAAGATGTCTCCTTTCTTGGCTCTTTATGGGTATGAAGCACCTAGCTTTGCCGATTTGGTGTTTGGTGAGAGCAGAGCACCCCAAGCCAAGGACTTGTTGCAGCAAAGTCAAGACATCATGAAATCCTTGAAGGATAATCTGCAGATTGCACAGAATCAGCAGAAGATGTATGTTGATCAGAGACGTGTTGAGCGTTCTTTCGAGGTTGGGGATATGGTTTATCTCCGATTGCAACCTTACAGACAGTCTACTCTCAAAAAGAGTGGAGCTGAGAAGCTCAAACCTCGTTTCTATGGGCCATTCAGGGTCATCTGGAAAAGTTGGGGCAGTAGCTTATGAGTTAGAGCTACCTTCTGATAGCCGAGTGCATAATGTTTTCCACGTGTCTCGCCTCAAGAAGGCACTTGGACATAATGTGGTTGCTTCATCACAGTTGCCGCCTTTGGATGAGGAGGGACAGTTAGTTCTAATTCCAGAGGAGATACTTGATTTTAGATAACGTTCTTTGAGGAAAAGAACTATCAGAGAATACCTGGTGAAGTGGAAGAACCTGCCTATGGAGGATGCGACTTGGGAAAGTGATGAGATTTTGCAGCATCCTGGTTTGTGATTGCTTAAGGACAAGCAATCTTGGGGAGGGCGGACTGTAATGTCCCCTTCTCAGACCTGATCTTTGACTTGGTGATTATTGGCTTCAGGGCATGATTGAAGAGTTAAGTTGATATATTTAATTAAAAGGTCACGTTTTAATATTATATTCGAACGTTGACCCCTTGGCCTAGTCTATTGACTTTATGTTGTTTTGAAAAGTGGGCTTTTTGAGGGTGGCGCCTTCATTAAAGATTATTTTATTAATTTCCAAAGTCAAAGCAAGCTTAATGTGGGCGCATTTATCAAGGTATTGAATTTAATTAAAATATCAATATTAAGCTTGAAAGGAAAAGGACGCCATCTTGGAGAAATGATTAGGGTTTGGATATTGAAGTGGATTTTAGGGTTTCGTGAAGTCAACAGGAAGTTATAAAAGGAAGACTTTGAGCATCATTTCACATCTTTGGTCTACAGTACTGTTATGTTGCCGGTTTGGCTCTAGGTTTGCTTCGAGGAATGAAGGCCTCCTAGCTTGGGCATCGCTTCTTGTTTGTAGGACAACAACTAGTGGTGATTTTAGTTTAGTTTGTGAGTTCCTTGAAATTTGTGCATTGTAATCAGTATTGTAGTTCTTAGTTTTTTATTTTTGCATATTAGAAGTTCCTGGTTTTTGCATGTTAGCTTCAGCAGATTGGATGTTTAATTCATAAATCAAAAAAGACAAAGAAATCCGTTGTGGGTATTGCATATTCCCTTCCATATAGGGAAGGCGCCCATGTGTGCCAATTTGTAGATTTATTTGTGAAGCATCAGGATTTTAAAAGAGAAATCGCCCTTTCCAGCTGGGTCGTACCTTTGTTGTATTGGGAATTGTGCATTGAGTGTTAGATGCTTTTAAAGTCTATTTTCTGTTCTTAGTCTGAGCGCCTCCTTTCTATTAGAGTTTTGCAATTGATATCAAGCATTTTGAATGAGTAAAGAGTGAGTTCCGAGCATTTCAAAGGAATCCTATGTTGTTGGTTATTTGTTGAAAGGTGCAGGTCTGTTAAATCAGTTTGGAGAAATCTGCAATATCTTTATTCGATGGTGGTGAGAGTTCTTTGAAACCGATGGGAATGCTTCATTGAAGATTTATTCAAGTCTGGAGAAAAGGTTGGATCTGTTTATTGCCATTTCCGTTAATCTTACTTCTCAGCAAAGGAATTCATTAATATTGTACCTCTCTATTTATATGCTGATACGTATTGTTTGCAAGATTTCATCTTTCATAGTGTAAGCTGGCAGTAGTACTGACAGCAGAGTATAATCTTGCTTTATCAAATTGTAATGTTCTTCTTACTTTCAGCATTTGATATTGTATTTAATTGACCTCCGCCCTATGGTAGCTACTTTCCCATTCTGGGTTAGCAAGCACATTCTGGGTGTTGAGTATTTCCAGCTTCCGCATTTCTTTTCAAGCATTGTTTTGTAATCACTCCGCCATATGGTCGCCCCTCACTCCATTCTGGATTGGGTAGCACATACTTGGTGTAGAGTTCCCTTTCAGCATTTAGGGTAGAAGATCCTCTGACCATATGCTCGCCATCATCAGCGCCATTCTTGGTTAGAGTTACTGCATAAGCAATTTTTTTTAGATCCTCTGACCAATGCTCACACCTTGCCCACAACGAGATCCTGGTGTACATTCTAGTTAGAGTTGCTTCAGCATGTTTTGGTTTATCTTCTAACCTTAACGGGTGCATTGAATGTAATTTGTAATTTGTACAAACGAAAAAATTTGGCTCGGAATATTTCAGTATGATATCTCTTCCTTAATAGCTACAAACACAATATCTTCACTAGCATCAACATCAAATTCTTCATCAGTGATACCATTATCAATAGAAATAAGACAATCTCTTTTGCCTTTACCCTTATACTTCTTGAGTTTATCTCTCTTGTGTTCATTTTCACCATTAGGACAATTAGCCTCTATGTGACCAATCTTGTTGCATGCAAAATATTTTAAAGGTAATTTACCTTTGTATTGATCCTGTTAGGAATCACCTGGTTAACGGATTGACTACAAATGCCTTGTTAGAAGCAAATACCCTATAAGGAGTAACCTCGGTATAGGATTTGAAAATCCAATCTAATGGACCATCTTGTTAGAGGATTTAATAAGTAACCAAGCTTGTTAGAGCTTACCCAATTAGAGGATTTCAATTCTACTGTAATTGTTAGAAAACAACAGGAGTTTCTTGATCTATCTGAATAACACTACACTTGCTTGATCAGATCCATTTAAGCTTCTATCTGCCTTTGCTCAAACTGAAGACTCATTCTCTGGTTCAACAACCACACACTCAACTGATTTCTGCCAACTCTTGCTAGCACTAAACAAAACAACCTTAAATACAAATCAATTAGGTCGGTAACACAACAAAATATAATCCTCTCATCGAGATTACAAACAAGTCGGTACAAGCATGACTGTTGGATTTCATAGCAATCTCTACACATCAATCAAGAAAACCTCAACCGTTCCTTGATTACCACTTCATCGAGCTCAATAACTCATCATGCGCTTTGCATTAGATGCAATACACTTTGCTCATTCCCTAGACAAACAAACAAACACGCCAAAACAATTGATCTTGTCTTCATACAATGACCTTACGTGTCACCATCATTACTGCTCAACATCAGATCATAAACCAACATAACTAATTCAACAACCTTAATCGGTTAGGGTTTAACAAAAACAACTGGTAGGGATTACCGGTTACATAACATATAAAGGGTTTAACGTTTTACTCCGATTACTGGTTCAACTCACAAACATACATACCGGTTTACAATATTCTTCACAAAGCTCTTCCTAACAGTTACAAGACAATATCAACAATAACAACAATATCAGCAATATCATTATTGGTTCAATTGACATCAATGACAACATAACATATCATTAATGCAATCTTCATGCAAATGCCAACAAAGCCCTCGTTCCCAGATTACCAAGAGATCGGTGAACAAGAAAGCGTCTGACTCCCCTCCCAGTAAGAAGCAATATCTGGGTCATGCAAAGAAGGGTTCATCTTCTCGGGTCCCAGAGGGTCCCTCAGTCTCACAACGGTTGGTGACTTCCACAGATCAGGTATGCCCTTCTTTGCGCTTTCTCTCTGCTCAAGTTGTGTCTCTTGCTCCCCATCTCGCATCCATGCCTGCCCAAATTCCCACTGCTCTAACTTTAGCACCCACCAAGACTCTGACCGACCCTCAAGTTGTGTTTTCGCAAGTCCCCATTTTGCTCCCTGCCCCCGATTTTATCCCTGCAATTTTTTCCTCGCTAATGCCTGATGCAACTGTTGTTTCGCGTTGGCTTGGCTTTGGAGAGTCCACTCCTCCCCCAAATATTGGGGCAGTACCCACTGATCCATTTTCCTCAGGAGCCTCCCCTTTCGTCTCTTTGTTTTCTCCAACCAAGCTTGTGTATCCCATTCAGACCTCTTTTGCTGGCCCTTTTTCCCAATTTCCCTTTGCAATTTGGTGCAGGAGCACCCTGAGCACAATGAGTTCAAGGGGTCATATGATGATACAGGGCATTGGAGGAAGCTAAATGAGACTTATGAGGTCATTTTTAAACGTAAATGGGCCATTAGTGCCAATCAATGTAATGAAATGTAATGAAAAGATGAAAATATGTAAAATTGTCAAAATTGGCAAAATAGGCCTAAAAAGGCTAAAATTGGGTTTTGAGGGTAGAATAGATAAATATGATGAATAAATGATGTAATAATGTTTTAAAGATAATTTAATTACTATTTGAGTGTTTTGGGGTGATTAGATTTCAAATTGTCAAGTTGACAAATGAAATTGTCAATCTTGACAACTTTTGAGCAACTTTTGTTGCAAAATGTTGCAAAAATGCAAAAAAGGGTAGTTATAGGTGGTTATTAGTTACATTTCGGCCTTAGAAGGCTTGGAGAACTATAAAATGATGTAATTAATCCATTTTGAGGGAGATATTGGATGTGGAGATCAATATTTGAGAAGTGGAGCAATAAAATTGTATTTTTCCTTGTATTTCCTGAGTTTTCAACGTATGACAGAATGAAATTTGTTCATTTGAAAATTGATATGAATTTTTTTGATTAAGTTATCTTACTAGGATGAAATTTAAATGAACTAAGAGTACTTTGGTTTTTATTTGGTGCAATTTCATAATCATTTGTGGAAGATATTGACATTTGTTTCAAAACTGTCAAAACCCTTACTAAGTCATCCAGTGGCCTCATAAATGTAATAAATTTTGTTTAGATGTTTTTCCAAACCCCATTTTGGGCAAGGATGAAGGTAAGGATGTATTTTACCTGTCCATGGTGTGTGCAGGGTTCCATGATAGATTTGGCATGTGCTTCATGAAGGTTTCAGACTGAAAAACAGTCAGATTTGGGGTGTGACTACAACAGTCCTAATGCGAGGGCAATATCTCATCACTAAACCATTGAATCTTCTTAAATTTTGGATATGTTTTTTAGGGTTAAGTTTGGAAGAATATCACTAAAGCGATTGATTAAATAATGTTTTGTTCAAAAGTTATAGATCTCTGAGTACGGGTCTATCAAGAAGGACAGCAAGAAGGTATATTTTGTTTATTTACTTTCAAAGTTGTGTTTAATGGTTCAGTGGAGTATGTATGGAAATGGATAGAGACTAAGGGGATGTGTGAGTGTCTTGAGTACACTGGGAATGTGTGAAACCAAAGGGAGAGAGTTTTATGAGTTGTTTGGTCAACAAATATTGTCATTTATGCTTTTGACTGTCCTAAAACAGTGAGACAGTGTGTTGGGGGTGTTATTCTAGTATGTGGAGAGTAGGGGATCAGAGGTGATGTGTTTAACCAATGAGAGGTCTTGAGGAATGATTTGTGTGGGCGTGGGTAAGATTCCTTAGGTGTTTGGGTAAGATCCTCCTACCCTCTACACCAATTGGTATCAGAGCAAGGAAGTAGATCCTTGCAAAGGAGATATTGAAGGTTGAGAAATAGGAGTTATAGCCATCATGGAAGAAGAGGAAGGAAGGAGGGCAAGGTATGTTCATAGGCTTCCTATATTTAGAACACAATGCAAGTGCAGGGGTAAGGTATGCAAGGTTGTAGTTGATAATGGGCCCTTTAAAAACATAGTCTCAATAGAAATGGTTGAAAAGTTGGACCTACCAAAGGCACCTCATGAGACACCTTACAGAGCATATGGGTTAAGTGATGATCAATGGATTGATGTTAAAGAACAAGTATATGTTTCTTTCAATATTGGTTCATATTATGATGTTATCCAATGTGATGTTATTCCTTTGAGTGATTGTCATTTGATCTTGGGAAGAGCATGGCAATCTGATAGGTTTCCCCTACATGATGGTTACAGAAATACATACAGCATCAACAAGGATGGGGAGAAGTTTGTATTGAATCCATTGAAGGATGATGGGGCATCTTGGGGGATGTCAAGAAGGATAGGTTTGATTGGAAAGATAGAGTTCCTAAGGAAAAAGGAACATGAAGATGAAGATAAAGAGCAAGTGAAGGATTGGTTGATGAAGGGTGATAGTGCAATGGAGAAGACAACCATCAAGAGTACAAACATGCATGAAGTTGGGGCAGAAATTCCAACAAAGAAGGTGGATGAAGATGCCAAGGTTGAGGTAAGTTGTCCATTGGAAGGACAAGAGCACAAGGTGCAGCAGATAAGTGTTGAAGAGGATGGTGAACCTAAGGATAAAGAGGTTCAAAATGTTGAGAAAGAGATGGAAGACAAAGGTACTGGTGAAGAAACCAAAGAATCAAGTCTTGGAGGGCTTGAAGTTAAGGAAATGATTCTGATTGGGACTATGATATGTCCATTGAGAATGGGAGAGGGTATAGGGCAGCAAGATACCCATAAGACATCAAGGTGTGTGGCTAATGAAGTGGCAAGAGAGTTGAGTGATAGTTTGGTATGCCAAGGAGAATGGCATGAGGATGAGGTTGCAAAAGATGCAACAGTTGAACCTGATTTATGGCAAGAGTTTGAAGCCATAGTTGAAGAATGGGAAAAGTTTGGTGGTGTTTGTAAGGCTCAAGAGGAAGAAGCCTTGGAAATGAAGATTGAGAGTGAGATAGAGGTCTAAGAAGAGGCTCAAATGGTGAAAAAAGTTTCTCCAAGGATGGAGATATTGATGCATGATGTTGTTTCTATTTTTTCTAATCCCTTTGTTTCAAGTATGCAAGGATACTTTATTGATAACCATGTGGAAATGATCCACAATGATGGTGTAGGTGCTTGGCCAAAGTACCAAATGGAGGAGCTAAGGTGCAAGGAGCCACCAAGGCATGGACTAATTTTGTTTGCAGGGTACAAGCAGATGGTACCAATGAATTGGAAGATCAGAAAGAGAAGGAAGCCATTCAAGGGGACCTTGAGTTCTTTTGCCCCCGGGAGTATGGTGCAGGAGCACCCTGAGCACAGTGAGTTCAAGGGGTCATATGATGATACAGGGCATTGGAGGAAGCTAAATGGGACCTATGAGGTCATTTTTAAATGTAAATGGGCCATTAGTGCCAATCAATGTAATGAAATGTAATGAAAAGATGAAAAGATGTAAAATTGTCAAAATTGGCAAAATAGGCCTAAAAAGGCTAAAATTGGGTTTTGAGGGTAGAATAGATAAATATGATGAATAAATGATGTAATAATGTTTAAAAGGTAATTTAATGACTATTTGAGTGGTTTTGGGTGATTAGATTTCAAATTGTCAAGTTGACAAATGAAATTGTCAATCTTGACAACTTTTGAGCAACTTTTGTTGCAAAATGTTGCAAAAATGCAAAAAAGGGTAGTTATAGGTGGTTATTAGTTACATTTCGGGTTTTGAGAGTAGAATAGATAAATATGATGAATAAAGGATGTCATAATGTTTAAAATGTCATTTAATGACTATTTGAGTGGTTTGGGGTGATTAGATTTCAAATTGTCAAGTTGACAAATGAAATTGTCAATCTTGACAACTTTTGAGCAACTTTTGTTGCAAAATGTTGCAAAAATGCAAAAAAGGGTAGTTATAGGTGGTTATTAGTTACATTTCGGCCTTAGAAGGCTTGGAGAACTATAAAATGATGTAATTAATCCATTTTGAGGGAGATATTGGATGTGGAGGTCAAGATTTGAGAAGTGGAGCAATAAAATTGTATTTTTCCTTGTATTTCCTGAGTTTTCAACGTATGACAAACTGAAATTTGTTCATTTGAAAATTGATATGTATTTGTTTGATTAAGTTATCTTATTGGGATGAAATTTAAATGAACTAAGATTACTTTGGTTTTTATTTGGTGCAATTTCATTATCATTTGTGGAAGATATTGACATTTGTTTCAAAATTGTCAAAACCCTTACTAGGGCATCCAGTGGCCTCATAAATGTAATAAATTTTGTTTAGATGTTTTTCCAAACCCCATTTTGGGCAGGGATGAGGGTAAGGATGTATTTTAATTGTCCATGGTGTGTGCAGGGTTCCATGATGGATTTGGCACGTGCTTCATGAAGGTTTCAGACTGAAAAACAGTCAGATTTGGGGTGTGACTGCAACAATCCTGATGCGAGGGCAATATCTCATCACTAAACCATTGGATCTTCTTAAATTGTGGATATGTTGTTGAGGGTTAAGTTTGGAAGAATCGCACCGAAGCGATTGAGTAAATAATGTTTTGTTCAAAAGTTATAGATATCTGAGTACGAGTCTATCAAGAAGGACAGCAAGAAGGTATATTTTGTTTATTTAGTTTCAAAGTTGTGTTTAATGGTTCAGTGGAGTATGTATGGAAATGGATAGAGCCTAAGGGGATGTGTGAGTGTCTTGAGTACACTGGTAATGTGTGAAACCAAAGGGAGAGAGTTTTATGAGTTGTTTGGTCAACGAATATTGTCATTTATGCTTTTGACTGTCCTAAAACAGTGAGATAGTGTGTTGGGGGTGTTATTCTAGTATGTAGAGAGTAGGGGATCAGAGGTGATGTGTTTAACTAATGAGAAGTCTTGAGGAATGTGTTGTGTGGGTGTGGGTAAGATTCCTTAGGTGTTTGGGTAAGATCCTCCTACCTTCTGCACCATAATCCCTCCTAGTGCAGCATTTTTAGGCCAAGCTATTGCAAACCTGGATGCTTATCAACAACAGGTTACCTATTCCAACACTGCACGTATTGGCAAAACCGGTAAAGGATGGTGCCAGGCCAATCCATCCTCACATACAGACACATTTCAGTGAGGAAAAGCTAAAGGCCCAAATGAGACCCAACGATTACACTTTGCATGTTGTCGGGGTCAACCTTTTGAATGCTACGACATTTGATAAAGTTGAGATGATGGAAGAAACTTTGAAGGTTGTATCTTCGAATTTCATCAAGAAGAGACGTCGCCTAGAGAAAGTACAAGCGGAGAATGCGAATCTTCGAGAATCTTTGGACCAACAGAGAAAAGAAGATAAAGCTAGGAATGCTGAAATCAACCGCTTGTAGCTGGGATTGTTGACATGAGCTAACTCTGAAAAAAGGAAAATTGTAGTCTGCCTTGAATAATGTGAGTTCTCAGTTGAAAGGGAAAGAGGCAACGAGGAATGTGGCCTTGAAAGAATTGCAGGAGAAGGAGCAAGAAATATAGCAGCTAAAGGCAACTTCCAAAGATGCTACCCAAATGTATACACAGTTGCATGAGGAGATCTGCCTAAAAGAAGAGTACGCTCAGCAATTGAGTGAGGCACAGGTCACGCTTTCAAAGGAGAAAGCAAGGTTTGAAACAGAGTTGCGTGAAAAAGGGAGTAGCCTGGAGCAAGAGGAGAAGAAATTATTGGATATGGAAGGTTTATTTCAGCAAGAATGAGATCTCGTGTCGCGACTTCAACAAGCTATGCAAGATGGAAGCGCCAGAATCATCGCTCTGGAAAGTCAAGTGGTCCTTGAACAAGACAAGTGCAGGGAGCTGCAACATGAAATAACAACAAAGGACGACGACTGTCAATCATTCCTCCCCCCCGTGGAGGTTCATCATGATTTGTCTCCATTTTTGGTGAAGTTGTATGTTTCCCATTGGGAAATAATTAAGCAGTATTGCCCTTCACTGCAACCCATGTTGAGATTTCTAAGAGATGTGCAGTCCCTTTATGTTGAAGCGGGTGCTCTCATTAACAGTTCTATGGTTTTTATTGGTCCTAAGCTCCCCGTAGCCCGGGATTTAATTCAGATGTTGTACGCTGCTCAAGATGAAGAGTTGAGAGAAAAAGGGGTTACAAACTGCAAGTAATTAATCAAGAAAACTAATGTCTTCATCAACCAGCACAGGATGATCATGCATGTCTCAGCAGTGCTTGAGCCTTTGCAGATTTCGATTCCAGATATCAAGCAACGTATAGAGAGGTTTGTTTCCTTGGGTCTGCCTTCTCCTTTTCCTGTAGACGGTTCCGTGTAAGGGATTGAACAAGTGTTGAGCCAAATAGAGAAAATACAACAGGATAGGACCTTCCTATAGCGCCTGAATAATTCTATCTCGGTGGAGGAGGTCAAGCGTCTCCTGCATCCCCTGGCCCACCTCTATGCACTCTTGAAACTGGTCCATGATGAACCAGCGAACTTGTCGTTCGACGAAGTAATTTGTTTAGATCAACACTACCAGAGTCTGGAAGCACAGGTGCTACCCTCCGAGGATGAATGGTTTCCGTTGCAACGGGTCTTCGATCTGCTTTGCCCCGTTCTAGCTTGAAGTTTGGTCTATGAACCAACAATTTTGGGTTCTAGCATTCCACAAGCAGAATTCCCCATTTAGTCGCAAAGAAATGTTAATATTATTTCAGGATTGCTCGCATGCGACATTTTGATCAAGTGGCATCGTTCTTCTTTGCCTTCGGCTTTTTTCCCATTTGCCAACATGTGAGCCAGGTGGCGTCTCGGTGTTGCCTCTAGGTGCTCGTATTTTTTATTCAAAGTAGGGAGAACGCAGAGCTTCCGCATGGCTAGGTATTCATAACATGGTACGTTTCTCGACCCCACCATTCATTGTGCGAGGATAAGGACACTTGGTGTCTTTATGCTACCTGATTTGGTTCTCTCTCTGTGCTCGTCTTTGAATGTCCCCCAAGTTATCGTGTGTCTTCCATGGTGGCTCGTGAACCAGGATGCAGTTCGCATCGTGGTTTTCTTGTTGGGCAGGTATGGAGATCCCCATGACGCGATGGAGATAGAAACTTTGAAGGTTGTTTTGCTGGGTAGTGTCTCGCTGGTGCCACACCAAGTTTTCTTGTCAGGAGTGGTTGCTAGGATGTTGTTGATGCCGCAAGCTGTTAGTTAGGAACAGTGGGCTCTATTTATGCTTTATTTTCCTTGCTTGGAAGGGGTTCAGACTTTTAGAGAGTTTTTTTAGACTTCGGCTCATTTGAAGAAGTCTTTATGTTGATTTAATTTGGGGAATGATAGACATATCAGATTGTGCCTATGGCCTTTGTGATGGTTTTATTTGAAGCTTAATATATTGACTTTTGTGCTATTTTCAAGTTCAATAACTTCTATGATATTTATTGTGAAACTTCGTAGATTAAACTATGGTTTGAGACTTGTTATTTGTTGAATGAATAGTTAATATCATTTTATGTTGAATGAGTGTTATGTTGAATTATTCTCTTGAATGGTTCTAAGCATGTAGATTGTTGAATGGGCTTTAAAACCACACGTTTCTAGGTTTTATATGTTGTTTATGCTTTTCCAAAATGTTTTGGCGCATCGCCTAAATAGTGTAGGCCATTTTTCTTTAAGTTTTCTCCTTCCCCTTTTCTCCCCCAATTGTATGAAGAGACGACTTCTTAAACCCGAAGGTCATTCAGTGAGTTTCGCGCAATAGGTCCCCCATCACTGAATTTCCCATAAGGTTGTTAATGTTTAAGCTAAATTTAAGAGTCAACGGGAATCAAAAAAGGAAATGCCATCACTAGGAAAAGTAGGGATAATACCATCTTCTAGCACAAAATTAACCTCATGAAGGGAGTAATCTTTAGGAGGAAGATGAACATATTTCTCCAAAGATTCATGCTTAGGAAGGAGATCTTCAGAATAAGTGCTCATAACCTCTTTTTGTACTAACATGCCCCCATTGGTAAGACCAAATTTAGGAGAAGATAAGTCAATGTCCATAAATACCTTTTCACTTAGAGAGGCATCACGTAAGGAATGTAAAGTAACATTACGAAAGGTGTTTATGATATCATCCTCTTCCTCTAAGATGGCTAGATGAGAAGGGCACATTTTAGGAGAATTGTCAAGATCACCCTTCAAATCTTCATCCTTAGAGCATAGGAGAGCTTTGAAGGGGTTGGTAACAACTCTTTTAGGCACTAAAATGTTGTCATATAAAGGAGGAGGTTCTTTAGGAGATGGAAAAATTGAAACAAGGGAAGCTAACCCATTATCACATCTATGAAATTATGAATGCATCATGACAACAATTTTCCTCTTTTAAATGGTAACATATACAAAATAGAAGGAAATGTTCAAATTTAACCAATGCAAGCACTCTAAATGTTGATTTAGAAAAATGAAATTTATGAGTGAGATGTGTTCCCAGATTACATCCAAATTAAGAAACCTCTTAGGAAATTGAAATATAAAAATTAGGATTATGTAAAAATAACCTCTTAATTTTAAAATTTAAAATTGTCCAAAAGAGATAATTTTTTTGGAAATAACCTCTTAATTTTAAAATTTGAAATGTTGAAATCTTGAATTGAAAGAATTATATTTAAATTTAAATTTAAAAAATTAGGGTTTGTTTGATTAACCACTTAATTTTAAAATTTAAATTAAAAATTGTAATGGTAAAATTTGAGAATTAATTTGAATTTAAAAATTAGGGCTATCTTGATTAACCAATTTCAAAATTGGAAATTAAAATTGTCCACAAGAAAATTAAATTTAAAATTAGGGTCTTGTAGAAAGGACCTCTTAAAATTAAATTTGAAATAGATCTAAGATTGAAATAATAAATGTAAAATTGGAGAATGTACAAGATTAATTTAAATTTAAAAATTAGGGTCTTTTTAATTAACCACTTAATTTGAAAATTTAAATTTGAAGATAGATCTAAGATTGGAATTTGGAAATTGAAAAATTGGGAAATGCACAAAATTAATTTAAATTTGGAAAATTAGGGTCTTTTTAATTAACCACTTAATTTTAAAATTAAATTAAAAATTGAAATTTGATCTAAGATTGCAATTTTGATTTTGAATTGAAATTAGAAACCCAATTTGAAGAGGGAAATTCAAAATTTACACAACCCACAAGCACAATTCTTTAAGATTTTAAAAATTAGGGTTTTTGAAGTTAACCACTTAATTTTAGAAATTAATTGTAAAATTTGTCTTTTAGATGAAATTTTGAATTATGAAATTGAAAAAGTGCTCAGATCTTAAATAATTGATCCAAATTAAGCTATCCACAAGTTCAATTTTGAGTTGAAAAAATTTAGGGTTTTTAGCAAAATTAACCTCTAAATTTTGAAATTTACAAGGAATTCAAACTTGTAAATGTAAATTTGATTTTAAGATCTAAAAACATAAATCAGAATTAAAGAAGGTTGGATTCACATCGGGTTCACCAAAATGTGGAGGTGGAAAAAACGAGATCGGGTGACTAGGACCTAATCCCACTTTTGCCAACACATTGGGAATACGAAAGAGCCTAGGAAGATAACTCACTTTGGCTACTTCTTGTGGGAAAGAGAGAGAGAGAGAGACAAGGATTATCTCTTAGGGTTTATATTCCTCTTGTTGCAAATGATGAGAAAAAACTAGGGCTTGATTGATTAACTAGGCTAAGAGATAAAGAATGAAACATAGATGAACTCGAAATTGCACAAACTTGAAGATCTGAAACTGAGATACTAGAAGCATGAAAGGGGGAGGATTTTGGATGTGTACCTGATGTTGCAAATTGAACAAAACTGACCAGGACCAGGGTGCCATGCCACTGTCCCTGATGGACTGACAGAGAGCTGTAACTGAAAAACTGCAAATCTGAGATCCTGAAGCTACAACCTGTCAAATTTCACTGCAAAGTGGAGGGACCATGGCGTCACACCACTGTCCTGGGTAGGACCACAATGCCACGCCCCTGACCCTGACATATTTTTGTAATTTTGATGATTTTGGGTGGTGCCTATGCCTTTTGCTGAGCTGAAAGTGCCTCCGGGTACTTGTTCCTGCACCTGCAACTGAAAAGGGAAGGTTTGGGTGGCTATATAAGGTTTTGCCTCAGTCAAACCCATGTGTTGGTGATTTCCACCTCCACAAATAGTTGATAATGTACTGGAAATGTGTGTGCTAGAACCTTGTGTGTATGCAAGATCCTAAAATGAATGCAAACAATCTAGAGCAACCCTAAAGAGTAAACCCTAAATGCTTGTAATTGACAAAGTAAATGCTCTAAATCAATGATGCAAATTGATCCAAATCATGAATGCAAATATGCAACCTGATGTAAAGAACCTCATACAAAGACATGAAAATAACATGAAATCATACAAATCCCCAAGGGAGAGATATTGCCACTAGATCTCCTATTACTCTTCAATGTCCTCAAGGCTCCTAACCGATGATGAATGCTTGATGAAATGTTGTTGAATGTAGCTGAAAACTCCACATAGGCTTCTCTTTCACTACATAGAAGGCTCCTTATGCTCCAAAAACCTACTCTTAGATTCTTAGATCCATCCCTTCAAATGAAGAAAGAGAACTCTTATGTATGAAACCCTAGATCTTAATTTCAACTTAATTTCGTCTTTAGGCCGACCTAGGAATTGAATTTCCCACCAATCTTTTGGGGTTAAGCATTATAATATCATAGAATTATGCACCCTAAATTTCGGGAAAAAAAGTCGAAGACCATGTGCACTCCTGCCACAGTCCGGCCAACTTTTCATCAAATTTTTAGGGTCATTAGATATGATGATATTAGAGCAAATCCTAAAGTTACAACTGATTTTGAGGTGTTTTGATATACAAAATCGAGCCTTAAAGGTCGAAATAAGATATAATTAGGGTTTATGATTAAATGATTTATTGGAGGAATAAAAATAAAGAGGGGCACACTTAGGGTAAAGGCCCAATTTTATAATGTGGGGAGTGATGAAATATGACTTTAGATTTAATTAAATTAATTAATTAAATGCTTAAAGGGAAATTACAATGCAAGATGCAAGCACACTAAGGTGGGTGCTAAACCAAGTGTGAAATTGTACCACCCTAGCAAGGGTGTACAATTTACGACACTACACTTATATATGCTCATCACGTGCACTTGAGCATATTAGAATCCAATACATTCAATCTCATTATATTGTATTCACTATTTTGGAGTTCATGTGGCTTGCTTCATCATCAAAATATTGGATTAATTGTCTTACTATCGTATGTCTTCTTGCACTTTCTATTGCATGGTTTGTGTTAATATCAAGATAATAGATATGAGGACTTCTTGGAAAATGATACATGGGATCAAAGCTTTTTGGTGGATTTAGGCTTACCTCTTTCCATTGAGAATAAAGGATTGTATTTTTAATAAAATTTTGTATATCATCATTAGATGAATTAGAAGATGTTATTACTTATTCACCATGTTTAAGAAATGCAACTCTTATATTATTAGACGAAATCATACCAATTGCACTAATGTATAGATATTGTACAAATATTATTAATAACAAAAAACTTGATGCCTTTACAATGACTAATAAAAGTAACCATGCTACTCTTAAAAAATCATTACATTAAAAATATTAAATAATCTTCTCACGTATTTATACCAATAACATTATTTATGTTTATACTATTAACTTTCAATATATAACATAAATATTCTTCAATAAAAAATAATTTGATTACCAATATTATACAAAATAAAATTTATAATATTTACAATCTAATTTTTCAATCACCTATCCCAAATATTGCACTAATTCATGAAAAAGCATCCACAACTCTATTTCCCTCATTCATCGCTAATAATCAATCAATAAACAGTTATATTACATAGTAATAAGCCCAATTATCTTAAGACAATTATTATTCTCTATTTAAAGTTTGAAGGCAAGCTTCAAATGCAGATATGTGACATGCTGCTGTGATGTTCACCCTCCTCATACTCTCACACCACAAGTTGAACTGCAATTTTCAAAGTTGACCAGACCAGAATTTGTACATCGATAGACTTTGCAAGCTATCTATCTATACTAAGTCATAATTATCGTTAAATCCTGATTTTCGAGGCTGCAGAATAAAGAAGAAAGGCACTCCGGCTGAGTTACAAATTCTGTGAGCCCAGGGCAAGCGGCAATATAAAGACGGTAAAGGCTAGTAAGCTGCACAAGTGCTTCCGACGGTATCATCAACTTCCTGCATTCCAATAATTCTAGTTCCTTTAGTTTTGCCAAATCGCCGAACTTGCTCGACAGCGATTTTAGCTCATGACATTCACTTATCTTGAGGAAGTGCAGTGATTGGAGGCGGCCAAACTCTTTCGGTAAATCTTCGATCCCGCATCCACTCAACTCTAGATGCCGCAGATTTGTCAAATCGCCGATCTTGCTAGGCAGCGATTTTAGCTGATCACATCCATCTAACACGAGGTAGTCCAGCGATTTGAGGCGGCCAAACTCTTCCGGAAGACCTTCGATCCCCTTGCATTCTTTCAATCTTAGATGCTCCAGATTTGTCAAATCGCCGATGTTGCTAGGTAACAATTTTAGCTTAGGACATCCAACTAACTCGAGGCACTGCAGCGATTGGAGAGAGCAAAACTCATCTGGTAGACCTTCAATAGGAGCTCCTTTGCCGTCAAAGGATATCTTTTGTAAATGTTTTAGAAATCCTATTGACCTGGGAAATCTCTGGAAATTTCTGGCATGAATGATATTAAGCACTCTCAACTGCACAGGAGGCTGCACCCACGTTCTTCTTTTATTAGGCAAGACTGTCAAACAAATATAAATAACAGTTAAGAAGAGGACGATACTTACATCAGCAATCTCATTCCACGGTTCTTCTAATTTAGAAGCATCACAAAGCTCTAAAACTCTCAACTTCTTCAACGAAATCCATGACGGAATAGCTCGATGTGGAAACTTGGCCCATCGCAGCGAGACAAGGCCTTCTGATAGTGTTGCTAATTCTTCTGTAAAATAATTCTTTTCAACGTCCAGGATTTTTAAGCCCCACTTCCGCTTGATTCCTCTACCTGATTCTCTGACAAGCTCCACAAACTCTTCATAAAATTCATCTGTTCGGGCTTTAATTCCCCGAATCAGAACGTTTCCCTAAATGGAAAAATTAAAAAATCAGAAAGCTTATAGAACAATGATGTGCGAACATTTACTCATTGAAATATCGGATACAATCAAAAAACATGATGTTAAACTCACCTTTCCCTGTTGCTGAATATGGGTAATTTGCTTCGGTGACCAAAGGCGGTACGGTGACCTTGTCTTTGAAATGTCCCTTCCCAAATCTCTCAACAGATCATGCATTCTTAAGCAGTTTTTCTCATCCACCTCAACCAGAGACTTATCCATGAGTGTTCCCAAACTACCCGCCCCACTCCATCCGGACTCCTCCCACACTGTGATGGCCGAATCCTTTTCTGTTCCTATGAAGAAACAGGATATATCTAAAAATATCTCCTTCTCTTCTTCATCATCTAGTGCATCAAAGTTCACCATAAGTATGGTTTTAATGTCTTGGTGCAATGATCTGGAGAACTTCTCTAATTGACCATTCCAATATTCCTTGGACTTTCCACGCACAAGCTCTCCTAAAACCTTAAGGGATAATGGCAATCCCTTGCAGACTATTAGAAACTCTTTAACAAGATATTCAAATTCATATATTGGAGAGGGTTGTTCAAAAGCATGCCAACAAAATAGTTCCGTAGCATGTTGAGGATTTAAATCTTTCATCTTATAAATAGAAATAGAAGGGATTCCCCATGATATAAGAACACCAGGATCTCGACTTGTAACCACAACAACACTATCTTTTATAAGACTGTTTTTTGTTGGCACGAGAGATTCTAATTGATCTTGATGATCTACATTGTCCAAGATAATAAATACTTGAACATGACTCAAATATTCGGATAAGATTGCTTTTCCTTCTTCTATACTATTAAATAATATATCTTTTGAGCCACCAAGGTCTTGGAACATTTTTTTCTGCTTTTCATACATATATTTAGTTGGTGTATTTCGCACATCACAAACAAAACTACATCTATAGAAGGACTGTATCATCTTGTTGTAGTATTCTTTTGCCAATGTAGTTTTTCCACACCCACTCATACCTGTGATTCCCACAATTTTTACATTTTTAGAAGATTCCAACACAGATCTTTCAAAGGCTCGTAAGGTTTTATCAAGACCCACAGGATGTTTGGCCACCACAAATGAAGTCTTTTTAATCTTCTTTAGAACAAGATTTGCAATAATCTTCAACACTTCTTGATCACTGTACAAAAAATGCATTTTTCAAAAAAAACACCCAAATTAGTTTTCTCTAAAAAAAATATATAAAATTAATATTATTTATTTAACATATTTTTAACTCAGACACAAATATCAATTGTTTATATAAGGTGAAGAATGTGGTTAAAACTAAAACAAATGACATGTTTCACATACAAGCAATGTTTTATGCCCTTCAAAAATAAACTTAAAATATCCACATCTTAAGGACAAGAGAGGTTTTACCAACTAAATAGTTAAAAAAAATAAATTCGAAAGTTTGATTGTAAGGATAAATGTATCTTGTAAGTTATAAAAGAAGATAACGATTTAAATAGGCACACTCTCGTTTTTTTTTTCTCGTGTTCATATACATATTTTACCACTATATGGTCCTATAACACCCTTATGTGCACTAACTCTTAGATATTGATGCACTCATTCTATGTTCATCTATTTATCCTCATAGATTAGGTTTGTGGTTCATAGGATTGACCTAGATCAATCACAAGCTATATGGGTCTAACTCCTTACCTTCAAACATTCAAATTCAAATTCTGAATTTCTCACCTGCTTTCACTAATTATTTTAATAACTTTCACACATTTGATTGGCATGTTCTTAGTTATGGTTTTTAAAGATACTCATTGCAGATTCAATTTCATTACAAAGGAGAATAAAAATCAAGAATTTGATTTGGGAGATAAAAATATATATCTAAATTTGCATCACCATCTTAAGCCATCTACAAAGTTATATTTGATGCCCTTAGTTTCACTCAATACCATTGACGTTACCAATGATGTGTTGGTTTCCCATGGAATGTCAAAATAACAAAAAAAAAAAAAAGGGAAAGAACAAGAACTAGAAATCCAAATCTACAAGTAGATCTAGGTCCTCTAGGAGGTCAAAAATGAAATATAAGAATTGTGGCAAGACCAACCACATCAAAAAAAAGATTGCAATGAAAAAAAATAATAATAATGGAGAATTAGATAATGCTTTAAATTCGAAGACTTCTCTAGATGTAATGTTGGAGATCATTTATTGCAACTTCGACTATGTATGCATGTCAACATGCATGGATGATCAACTATCTAGAACCTCTTTCAATTAGAGGTAACGTTTGAGTTGTCCCATTTTGAGTGGTACTATGTGCTAACTATAATTCTGTAATATCCCTTTTGTCAAATAGGAGTAGTAAATGATGTATTCTAACCCAAGGAATATTGTCGAACACTTCATATGCAACCTTTCAGCTTGCTGATCTATTTCTATTTTATCAGTCTGATATGTCCTTATTAAAATGGCTATAGATCGCTTTCAGTGCTTGAGAATCAACACTACAATGTATAAATGATTATCTAAATGCTTAAATGACTCTCTAGGCCTTTAACCAATGAATTTACATTGCTACATATGCACTTACAGGCAAGTGACAATTGGACAAACATTTAGCATACATCCTCAGACAAAGCAAATGTAGATGCAATTTCAAACTCCTCTCATTTAGCCATTCCATAGTCATTACATAGGCAGCAAATGAGGACACATTAGAACTGTTATTTAATGACAGTCTGAAGACAAAATCTCAGTCCTAAACTTATAATTCAAAACTGAAAATTACAATGGTTTGACTAGCAATTGAACCTGGAAATATTCGCCTAAGTGTAGCAATGGAATTACAAGCATTATCCACCCCAAACAAAGCTCCAATGTGCAAGTACTTATGCCGCCCCGCTGCTGCAAGTTTGAAGTCTGAGAACACGAATGAAATCTGCTTCATACATTCCAAAATCCCCCTCCAAACGATACAATTTCCATCTAGTGGACAGCGCCAACCATTCTAGGCAATATTGATCAATCAACATGCACCCAAAGATGAAATCGATGCACTATAAGGAGGGCGGGCCTGTCTTAATTTGGATCCTTCAAAGAAATCAAATAGGCACCAAAACCTCCAATAAAAGGTCTTAAAAATATTGCCCTAGTCTCAAATGAAGTTTGCAACCAACAACAATTAAAATCGAGGCACTAGTGATGAGGTATGAATCAAAACATGGCATCCAAGGTCTGCAACTATGTCACTGATATGCCCCTTTGTCTTCAATCTCCCTCAACAATTCTTCAATGAATATCGCCTATCGCCATCTTGTTTTGCTCAAAAATGTATGCATCAACAAGGTGATCTCCAAGTCTGAAAATCTGAAGCACAATCACCCAAATCTGATATAAACTCCAATGAGCTCAAGTGAGATAACTGAAATGTCGCCTCCCCTATGCAACCCTCGAGAGATCTTTCACTCTCTCAATTATGCGGCCAATGGGAGTTTCCGTTCCCAAGGATCTTTAGTTTGCAGACACCAACTGGTTCTACAAAACCAATTCAACTCCACAATATCAATTCCAAGTCTGCCTTCCTTCAATCACCCTCTTCTATTTATCTTTTTCACAACCTGTCATGAGATACCTTCTAGAAGAGGGTAGGTACACTTTATTCATTTTATTCATTTTAATTAAGTGACTAATTTAATTATTATTTTATTTTTATACTTTAGTCACTTTTAATTAAATTAATTAAATATAAAGTCACTTTTTAATAATTAATGACTTTATAAGAAATTAATTCTTATTACTCCTATTATCCAAAAAGGCTAAAATTGGGGACATTACAATCTGCCCCTCCTGAAATTGCTTGACCCCAAGCAATCTCTACTGCTCAACCAAATACTCTGAAAAATATCACCACCTGTATCCCAAATGAAAAACTGTGTAATGTCCCTGTCAACATGCCAAAACTCCTATAACACTAACTGTATCTGCTGAATCATTTCGAAAACCTCATCTTGTGCCACAAGAGTGCAAGCCTCAACCGTGACAATACCCGAATCCCAAACCAATCCATCAATCCTACCATATGTGATGAAGATGAAATGACTCCTCAAATCACCATGAATCACCCATCCATGAAGGCATTGTAAATCAAAGGAATCCATCTCATACTCATTCCACATCAAATAGATATGTTCCAGCACACCTTCGTGCCACTGAGTAGATGATGTAGACCATGCCAAATCTGAAAGTGCTTTGGATAGCAAAACAAGACAGCCACTAACCCATGCAGAGTCAAGGAAAAATTAAATCACCAATCAACAAATAGATAGCTGCCATCTCATATGAATCCAAAGAGGGATACAACTCTTGAGTAGCTGATCCACTATAAGTGTCATCACAAAAATCATCATCACCTTCAAAATTAATCAAATTTTGTCTATCATGAATGTGTTGAGGATGGAGCTTGGTTTGTTGAGCCAACATCTTGGCTTGCTTTGCCCATTGTAGCCATCCATCAATCAACTTTTGGGTCTGCTCCATATCAGCTGCTCCAAAGTGCTTGAAACTTATCCCAAAATGAGATGCATCGTCAAAATTTTCATGTCCCCTACTTGCATCATGTGTACTAACCATAGTACTTCACTTTCCACAATCAAAGGTTGTCATATCATGAGAAAGTGAAGACATACTACTATTGTTCGTGCATAGCAAATAAGGACTGATTTCAACTTGTTTGTCCTTGCCTTTGAAATCTCCATATGACGATGTGGTTACCTCATGCGGGAATAAAGTATGACTGCTGTTATAAAAATCAGAATAGTCGTCATACCATTGTGTACCATATTCGCCTTTCCAAGCACCTCTTCAATGCAAGCTTCATCCTCTTTTTTTTGTAGATTCATCTTCACAAATTCTTCCATGTGTAAGGTCTACAACTTCATGAGAAGTATAGAACATAACATTGATGTCCTCAAACAAATCCGTGATGATATCATGCCATTGCAAAGTGTCTCCTCCATCAGTTGTAATCAAAACACTAGTGGCTGCTCCGCTAAAAAGAGGGTCAACATCTACCCAAGTCTGATAAAAAAAATCAGAATGCTCATGATTTGAGTTCATCCCACAAAACCCATCTGTGACACCCAATGCTTGAGTGCCATCTAATGACAATTCCAAGGTATCATCATTCTCATGATGAAGAGAAGAAATGTGTTTGTTGTCATCAATAAACCTGTCATATTCTTCAAGCTTCACAAGTGCATCTCCATTGGTATTCTCACCCTCAACACTTACTACCATCAAGTCTTGATTTGTCTCCTCTTCTTCTCTAGGAGAAACTGCTACAAGGGACTGATTTTCTAATTGTCCTTGGCTGCCATAGTCTGATTTTTCATCATGTGAAGGTGAAGAAGAAATATGATTATCCAAAGCATTGCCACCCATGTCATTAACATGCTCTCTGCTAGCCTCCAATGTAGAAGTTTCAAGTAAAACTTCCTATACAGATGATGTAGACAACTCATTCCCCATGGCTGTCTTCATGAACTCCTGAGTTGAATCTGCATGTTTAACAAAGTCATCATATAAATTCCTGACTATCGTGGGTGAGGTGTCTCTATTCTTTGTTCTCCTTTTGTGCTTGCCATAATCCATCCAATACTTCAAATAGGAGTCGAAATCTAGAAAACTTTTGGTCTTTTCTGGAAGTGCTTTATACTCCTCATAAGCAATCATTGCTTCTTCAACAAAACTAGAAACCATTTTTCCCACACAGGATGGTAGGATCTTGGCTCTGATACCACTGTAATATCCCTTGGTCAAATAGGAGTGGTAAATGATGTATTCTAACCCAAAGAATATTGTCGAACACTTCATATGCAACCTTCCGGCTTGCTGGTCTATTTTATCAGTCTAATATGTCTTATTAAAATGGCTATATATGGCTTTCAGTGCTTCAGAATCAACACTAAAATGTATAAATGATTATCTAAATGCTTAAATGACTCTCTAGGCCTTTAATCAATGCATAAAGATGAATTTACATTGCTACATATGCACTTACAGCCAAGTGACAATTGGACAAACATTTAGCATACATCCTCAGACAAAGCAAATGTAGATGCAATTTCAAACTCCTCTCATTTAGTCATTAAATAGGCAACAAATGATGACACATTAGGACTGTTATTTAATGACAGTCTGAAGACAAAATCTCAGTCCTAAACTTATAATTCAAAACTGAAAATTACAATGGTTTGACTAGCAATTGAACCTGGAAATAATCGCTAAAGTGTAGCAATAGAATTACAAGCATTATCCACCCCAAACAAAGCTCCAATGTGCAAGTACTTATGCCGCCCTGCTGCTGCAAGTTTGAGGTTTGAGAACACCAATGAAATCTGCTTCATACATTCCAAAATCTCCCTCCAAACGATACAATTTCCATCTAGTGGACAGCGCCAACCATTCTAGGCAATATTGATCAATCAACATGCACCCAAAGATGAAATCGATGCACTATAAGGAGGGCGGGCCTGTCTTAATTTGGATCCTTCAAAGAAATTAAATAGGCACCAAAACCTTCCTAGTCTCAAATGAAGTTCGCGACCAACAGCAATTAAAATCGAGGTACTAGTGATGAGGTATGAATCAAAACATGGCATCCAAGGTCTGCAACTATGTCGCTGATATGCCCCTTTGTGTTCGATCTCCCTCAACAATTCTTCAATGAATATCGCCTAAGTGCCAATAGGATATCGCCATCTTGTTTTGCTCAAAAATGTATGCATCAACAAGGTGATCTCCAAGTCTGAAAATCTGAAGCACAATCACCCAAATCTGATATAAACTCCAAAGAGCTCAAGTGAGATAACTGAAATGTCACCTCCCTTATGCAACCCCTCGAGAGATCTTTCACTCTCTCAGTTATACGATCAATGAGAGTTTCCATTCCCAAGGATCTTTAGTCTATAGACACCAACTGGTTCTACAAAATCAATTCAACTCCACAATATCAATTCCAAGTCTGCCTTCTTTCAATCACCCTCTTCTATTTATCTTTTTCACAACCTGTCATGAGATACCTTCTGGAAGAGGGTAGGTACACTTTACTCATTTTAATTAAGTGACTAATTTAATTATTATTTTATTTTTATACTAGTCACTTTTAATTAGATTTATTAAATATAAAGTCACTTTTTAATAATTAATGACTTTATAAGAAATTAATTTAATTAATTTCTCCTTATTACTCCTATTAACCAAAAAGGCTAAAATTGGGGACATTACAAATTTGCAAATAAGCATTTTGGAGTGGCATATAGTGTCATGGTTCAAGTTGTTAAATACAACTATGAAAACTTTTAAGGTGTGCAAGAGTTGTTAAAATGGAAAGACAATATAGTAAAGGATTTGTTAGGTGTGGACTAGGAGAAAACATGAAAGACTTTTTATTTCATAAACAGGTTACCAAAAAAGTGCACACGACCAAAATGGAGTACTCAAGTGGGTAGAAGTCACTTCTATTTTATCATGATTTAACTAATAATGCTATTGGGGTACTCAAGTGGGTAGAAGTCACTTCTATTTTATCATGATTTAACTAATAATGCTATTGGGGTACTCAAGTGGGTAGAAGTCACTTCTATTTTATCATGATTTAACTAATAATGCTATTGGGCATTGAATGTTGTGTTAGAATTGGATGCCTAATTTAGCCCATCGTTTTAGTACATGGTTTTAGAAATCATTTGTGATTAATGGTTTTTATCTTGGTTATATATTGGATGCATTTGATGAAGCTTTTATCATATATGTATTTGTAGATATTATTATGCTATCAAATTTTCCTTGAGTAGATTAATGTAATACTCTCTCCCAAAGGCTCGAGCCTATCATTATTTTCTAGCCATTATAATTGCTATACATAAACTTTGTTCAAGATTTGGAGGCCAAGTTTCTTTTCGAAAGGTTTTTTGTAGGGAAAATTTACTATGTCAACTATTTAAGTATGAGTTACATTTTATTTGAATGTCAATGACTTTTAATGCATGCCTACCTTCATCATGTTTCCTCATAGATTAGCCTGGGACACATTTCCACCATCTTGATTCCTTTCATTCAATATCAAAGCCTAATCAACTTAGATCTTAGGTTTTAGTTTAAGTGGTAGCTATACACACAAACGTGGTCTTTAATTTGTTCATGGAAAGAAAGCAAGATTAACATGATTAAAGAGTAAAATTTCAAAAAAACTAATTTTGAATTATGGTAAGTTAAAATGAAGGACTTTCTTATAGATCAAGATATGTTGGTTCTAGCATCAGGAAATAAATTGATAACTATGCCACTACATGGTTGGCCATGTTGGATAGAACATCTTGAAACTTGATAAGATTATTTCAAGGATTCAATGCTCCCAAATTTTTAGATAAAAGCCACCATAAAATCTCTTTGGAAAAAAGGGGGAAATATTTAACGAGGCAAACCTCTAGTGTATAAGCTTTTTCTATTGAAGAAACTCTATTCCTAGAAGAGGGATTATAGTGGCACTATTTTACCATTATTATAGAGCTGAGATCCACTAATGCTACTATGGATGATGAACATCAAAATATTTCTCTATTATATTATTTACCACCCAATTATGACCATTGGTAACACTACCACTAATCTAATTCTTGAAAGAGGTCACAAGTGATCCTCTTTCTAAAGAGGATTTAAAACAAAATTCTTTTGATGTTACTAAAGATGTGTTGGTTTCCCATGGAAGGTCAAAAAAAACAAAAAAGGGAAAGAGTAAGAACAAGAAATCCAAATATAGATGTAGATCCAAGTCCTTTAGGAGGTCAAAAGTGAAATGTAAGAATTGTGGCAAGACCAACGACATTGGAAAAAGATTGCAATGAAAAGATGAAGGAAAATAATAATGGAGAATTAGACAATGTCTTAAATTTAAAGACTACTCTAGAGGTAATGTTCAAGATCATTTCTTGCAATTTCAACTATCCATGCATGTTCAAGATCATTTCTTGCAATTTCAACTATCCATGCATGTCAACATGCATGGATGATCAATTCTAGAACCTTTATCAACATGAATCCATTCATGGATGATCAATTCTAGAACCTCTATCAACATGAATTCCCCCATAAAAAGTGGTTTTCTAAGTATAAGAGCTACGATAATGAAAATATTTACCTTGATTTCAACTCTTTGCTTAGTATTATGGTTGTGGGAGTGCCAAAATTAGTTTCTTTAATACAAGAATGAAAGGTATCATAGGATTTCTACACATCTTGGGTTTAGTATAAAATCTATTAGCTTTTAATAAAATGTATTGTGTAGGAGCATAAATAGTCTTGAACATGAATGGGTGCAAGATGGTTTCAAGAGCTACGATAGTTGCAAAGAGATGATAACACATACATTCAATATAATAGTACAATGATACTTTTTAAAGTACAATGATACTTTTTAAATCTATCCTTATAGCAACAATTAATGTAGCTTATAGATGTATAGTTTGGGTTCCTAAGAGTTCTCTCACATTAAAGAGAAAGTTACTTACCATGATGACTTTAATTTTTAAAACCATGATAATTATTAATATAAATTATTATTTTAACTTTGTATGAGCGGGAGCGGATCGAGTGTTAGGGTTTCAGGCAGAGAAGATGTTGTAGGGGATGCAGACAAGGTTGAGGATGGTTTTGATGGCCTCCTCTCCTGCGGTGAGGCCCATTTGTGGGATACCTATTCTTTGGTTTGCTCATTTGTGTGGTGCCTACATTTTCCTTGGTACCCTATTTGGGGACGAATGCAAATCGCTCCCTTTTCCAGCGTTTCTAAGTGGTTTGTCGCATGCCCTTGGTGCCTTTTCATCTACCGTGATCTTGTGTTGAGATCTCGTGCAAGGTCTTCTAAGGATGCAATGATGGTGTCAATTTGGGGATGCAGAGTGTTCCTGGTGGTGCGATTTTTACTCTCTTTTGTGCGCTATGTTTTGGGAGATCTTGTGTGCGGTTCTTTGTGGGTTGATGGGATGTTGTTGTTTTTGGGTTATAGTGTGGCTGCCCATGTCCTTCCCCTTTCGACCTGTCCTCACACTGAGTCCTCGACAGTTGGATGGCCTTCGTCCTTGGGGCTGGCGTTTCCTGGTGTTCTAGTGCTTGTTCGATGCCTGGGGTTTGTTTCAGCCTTACTCATGGTACAGTTTTCTGCTGTGCTACGGTTTTAGAACCTTCATTCGTTGATCTGCCTCCACATCAGATGTTTTACGGAGTGGTGCTCCATTGGTCTCTGTGGGGAGTTCAAGCTCTTTGTTAACTTCCACCGCTGTTCCTAGGTGGGTTTCTTCAGAAGCTTCCTTGTTTTGGGGATTTGCCTCTCTCCCTGGGCCCCTTGCTCGTTTCATTGGGATCCAGAGATTGGTCCCCATTGCCATTACTTTATGGAGGTTAAACTCTCTAGATTCTGTTGTTTCTGCTCTGCTAGGAAGCCCTATGTAGGTGGGCTCTTCCTGAATTTGTACTTCCTTGGTGCTTCTCTGCTTTGCTCGTGTTATGGTGGATAAATATATACTTTCTGAAGCACGTCTTCATACAATGGTGTATGGTTTTGTTCTTGGACCTATTGAGGTTTTTCATGACTTGTGTTTTTTAGGCCTTCTGAAAAAAAAAAAAAATTAATTCTGGATTGCCTTTCAAATCCCTAAGGACATCCTTGCTTTGGTCCATTCTTTTATCTTTCTGTTTTGTGGTTCGTTGGAATGGCTTGGTAATTTCATTGTTACAAGGATTTAGGGATATCTTTCAAAACTCTTTCAGTTTGTCGTCTTTTTTGTGGTCTCCCTTTTCTTCAGAATATGTCTTTGTGAAAGGATGTTCTTCAAGAAAAAGGTTATGAAAAGCCTTTCAAAACTGATTGTTTGTTTTTTTGTTTCCTTGACTGACAGGGCTTTTTATAAATGTGAAATAACTAAAACAATAACATTAACCTTGTAAATGGAGAAAATTAATACAATGTTGTTATAATAAGGCCCGTGTGACAGAATGGACAGGGCGCCACTTATTAAAAGTGCTAATTAATGAGGCAAACCAAGAGGAAAGTTTCAAATCAGATTTTGATGATAATATATCTTTCCGATCTATGTTAAAAAGAGAAGAAAATCCATTCTAAACAGCAACTATATTTCAGAACATGTGATAAAAGGAAAACAGTACTCACTCGTGACTGTTGACAATGTGGCCTTTAAGATATGAAACCTTTTGTAGCGCCGACTTCCAATCCTCAAGCTTTTGTGAAGTATATCTCTTCTTGGCTTCAAGCTTTAAAAATGCTTCAGCATAGACTCCTTTTCCTTTACAAATCCAATGCATATCACTGGGTTCAACATTATAAAACACAGGAATGATTGTCTGGTCAGTTTTGAGCATAAGAGACAATTCTTCCAGAATCCAAGGGGATTCTGCATATCTGGGTGAAAAGATAGCAATATGAAGGAAAGAAGTAGTGATGGCGTATTGTATTTGAGACGATATGGAATCGCCAACATCGAGCTCTGGTTCATCTACTGGTTCATCTAAGAAAACTTCAAGTCCCATGAGTTTGAGGGCACGGTAGATTGAGGCGGCTAGGGTTTGCTTGGTGTCAGGGCCACAATGGTTTATGAATACATCGTACCGCACGCTCTTTGTTGGAGTTGAAGACGATGCCATAATTTTTGCCTCGGGAGAATTGGTAATCTCATCTGTGCTTGCCATTGGAGTGAATCGAACGCAGGGGTAGGAAGGATGGAAGACGGGGCGAAAGAGATTTGATTAATAGAAATAAATGATGTTCGACAGGAGGCAAAAAGATTTAAGTAGAGGAAATTTCTCCACGCAGGGGTAGAAAAGGTGTAAGACGAGGCAAAGAGATTGAAGTAGACGAAATTTCTTCACACGGGTAGAAAAGATGGGCTCAGATTTAACCCACAAATTTCTCTGCGCGGTATCCTTTGAAAGATGTCAATGGGGAGCGGTCCCCACAAATCTGAAAAAATAGATTTAAAGCCGAGAACATCTCATCATTACGACTAAATATTCCAACGCAACCTTGGAAAAATACAGTGTCTTACGCGGAAAGAGCAGAATAAAAAGGTACAGACTTTGGCAGCATTCGAGAGGAAATTGCTGAGATATTTCTTGGAAGAAGAATATGGACCACCAAAGAAAATATGTGCGGATTTTGACAGCACTAAAAAGATTCGAGAGGACATTGCTGAGACATTTCGAGGAAGAAGAGTTTAGACTGAAAATTTCTCGAAAAAGAATATTAAGTATTTTATTTTGATCATGAATTGAAATGTTAGTATAATTAAATTTAAAAATATAATAATTTATTATTATGAATTGTGAAAATTATTCTTAAATTTGTACAATTAATATTTATATTGTAATAAAAATTATTATTTTTTATTTAAATATTTTTGTGATAAATAATATTTATTATTTTTTATTATTATAAAAAATGAAAAAGATATTATTTCTAATATAAACATCAATAATTATTTAAAAGCATTTTGTAATTTTGACTATAATAATATTTTTACTGGCAAGGTCAAATCACTTTAATATATCCCTTTCCTTCTAGGACATTATAGCAATGAAGAAATTGTCATTCCTAAAGGATTTCTCTCAAATTCATGGGTTTTTAGATATAAACTTATCAAGATCAAAAGATAATTTCATCTAAGTTGAGGGGATATTTGAAGTCCAATTTTGATGGATATCATTATGGAAATCTAGGAAGATTAAAAGTAGGTTGCCTAGTCACAAACCATAATAGAGATGTCATCGTGGCAACCTCACACAAACTAATGGAGGTCATGAATAATTTAAGGGTGAAAACTTGGCTACAATTCCCACTACCAAAATGGAATTTATTAAAGGCACAAAGAAAATCATTATATAAGGAGATTCACTCATAATTATTAATGCATTAAAATAGAGAAGGTAGTAGGATTAGAAGATTAGAAAAATATTACTTCAATTTTGTTTGAATGTGAATCAACTTGATGACATGGTCATCCAACGATTCTTCAAAGAGATTAGCCTTCTAACTAATCACCTTGGCAATGTTGTGCAACATTGTAAATTCGGTACCTTTAATTAGGGTGTCAATTCAACACTTCATTAGCACTTATTTTAGTATGTCTCATTATACTATGCATTATAGAACTATCATATGCACTTAATTAACAATTAATTTAACATATGAGTCCTTTATTGATTTTACATCATCACACTCTCATTTGAGCCCATAACCTTAGGTGTGCCCTTTATATTTCAATTATCTTGATTTATCACAAGTCCTACCCTATTTTAAATCTCAAGACATATTTCCCTCATCTAAACATCATATATTACCACACAACTTAGTTCCATCATTAGAACCTTATTATCTTGCAATCCTAAAAAGTCATGTTGAAAGTGTTAGGACCATAACAAAAATTGCCACACAATATAGCACTTTCTACTCCAAATTTTGGGACTATGATAAGATGGTCCTATCCTATTCAAATATAGCTTCATGCATGTAAATAGAAAGTCTTAGTAGACCATCTATCAAATCAAACTTAGAATCTTATATATAAGCAATTATTTTTCTCATTTGTGATATCTAATCTAGTACTGACAAAAGTTGGAGGGGCCAAAGCATGGAGCTGTGTCACACTTTGGGCCAACTGAGGGTAGTCCGACCGGACTACCCCCGGGCCGCATGGTGCCCCGTGGCGTCAGGAGTCCGGCCACACCAAGTTTAGTCAGACTATCGATTATATAAACTGATCTTTCACCAATCGACCCTCATTTGCACCTTCAGGAGCTTTGGGAGTTCGGTCGGACTCACAAGGAGCTTATTTCTCGCCTCCGTTTTTCCAAGTAGGTTCATTTTTTTTCCTTTTTGTTTTGTTTTGTATTTGTAATTTAAAAACTTAATATATTTATTATTATAATTTTTTTATTTTGTAGCTTATTAGTTTTCTGAAAATTTTTAGAATGAAAACATTAGAAAAATGTGAAAAAAAATTAAACCTAGCAAAATTTGAAAACAGACACTATGAAACTATTAGAAAATATGCACATATACCTATTGAATAATTTTTTTAAAAAATCATTTTCTCATTACCCTTACATATTAACCAATAAAAATTATAATTAATACACTACACATAAAAAAATTATAATCAATACACTACAAAAAAAAAAAAAATCCTCATACTCATACAAAGACATAGATACATACACCTACACCCACGCCCACACGCAAACTCACATACACATACATATAAATCCACATACACCCACATGCACATGCATACATAGATGTACATGTGTGTGTATGTATATGTGAATGTACATGTGTATGTATGTATGTATGTATGTATGTATGTATGTGTATATGTATGTGAGCATATGCATGTATGTGTGTATATGTATGTGTATGTGCAAGCATGTGTGTATGTGTATGTATGTACGTATGCATTCATGTTTATGTATATGTGTGCATGGGTGTATGTGTGTGTACATATATGTATGTATGTGTGTTTATGTGTGTATACACAGACATCCATACATATTGATACACATGCACACATAAAAATACATACACACATACATACATACATACCCACATATATACATACATACATACATCGACATGCATATATATAGACATACATGCACTTATACACACATACACACACATACATGTACATACACATACACACATGCATACACCTACCTACATACATACACACATGCATGCATATAATCATACATACATACAGACACACACATACACTCACATACACACATACACATACACATGCATGCATACATACATACACATACACACATACATGCGCATACACACACATACATACTATGTCAACTATGTCACCTATTTAAGTATGAGTTACATTTTATTTGAATGACAATGACTTTTAATACTTGCCTACCTTCATCATGTTTCCTCATAGATTACCCTGGGATACATTTCCACCATCTTGATTCCTTTCATTCAATATCAAAGCCTAATCAACTTGGATCTTAGTTTTTAGTTTAAGTGGTAGCTATACACACAAACGTGGTCTTTGTTCATGGAAAGAAAACAGTAAAATTTCAAAAAAAACTAATTTTGAATTATGGTAAGTTAAAATGAAGGACTTTCTTATAGATCAAGATATGTTGGTTCTAGTATCTTGAAATAAATTGATAACTATGCCACTACATGGTTGGTCATGTTGGATAGAATATCTTGAAACTTGATAAGATTATTTGAAGGATTCAATGCTCCTAAATTTTTAGATAAAAGCTACCATAAAATCTCTTTGGAAAATGGTGGGAAATATTTAACAAGGCAAATCTCTCGTGAATAATATTTTACTATAGAAGAAACTATATTCCTAGGAGAGGGATTATAGTGGTACTATTTTACCATTATTATAGAGCTGAGATCCACTAATGTTACTATGGATGATGAACATCAAAGTATTTCTCTATTATACTATTTACCACCCAATTATGACCATTAACATCAAAGACAAAGGGCTCCACAAGATATATTGATCAGCCAATAGATGCCACATACTCCATTGCTCCCCTTCAGAGCAACAACAACATCAATCTCAGAGATAAAGGATAAGCTCTAAATATGCCCCTAAGAAGATGCACCTCTTCTATGCATCTAGTTAGAGAAAGGAGGGGCGATAACCCCTAGTTTATGCTTGAGATACTCAAAAGTATCCTTCACCAAGACCTTAGTGAAAATATCTGCAATCTACTCTTTTGTAGAAATATACTCGAATTTGTCTTCCTTTTCTACAACCTTCTCTCTTAAGAAACGATATCGGATTGAGATATTTTTAGTTCTTGAATGCATTACGAGATTCTTTGAAATGTTTATAGCACTATTATTATCACATATATTAAAAATAGCTTCATCATATAGCACTCTAATATATTTAAGAGCTTGTTTCATCCACGTAAGTTGAGTACAACAAGATGTTGCTACAATATATTCTACTTCTACACTAGATAGAGATATTGAGTTGTACTTCTTACTTAACCAATAAACTAACATGTCTCCCAAGAAAAATGCACCTCCGCTAGAACTTTTCCTATCATTAATACTTCCAGCCCAATCAACATCTGTGCATGATTTCAACATGAAATCTCCACTCTTCTTTTACCAAAGACTGAAATCTGGAGTCCCTTTCAAATACCTAAAAATTCCTTTTTATTGATTTCTCATGCGACTCCTTCGGATTAGCTTGAAATCTTGCAACTAAATAGATGGCCTACATGATATTTGATCTAGAGGCAGTTAAAAATAACATTCATCCAATCATAGATCTGTACTTCTTCTAATAAACTTCTAGAGATATATCATCTTTGTTGAATTTACAACCAACAACCAAAGGGGTTGCAACCAATTTACAGTTCTCCATTTAAAAAAAATTTAGCATCTCTTTGACATATTTAGTTTGAGAAATAAAAATTCCATCTTCTAACTATATAACTTGTAAACCAAGAAACAATGACAACTCACCAATCATTGACATTTTGAATTCCTTCTTCATCTCTTTTGCAAACTCTTTACATAGACTATCACTTCCTCCAAATATAATATCACCAACATAGACAACAATCATCAATATATTGTTACCTTCAATCTTAAAGTAAATATTGCTTTCAATAGTACATTTTCTAAAATTTTGTTGTAACAGATATCTATCCAATCTAGCATACCAATCTCTAGGTGCTTGTTTGAGTCCATACAATGCCTTCTTCCATCTGCCAGCCATATCTGGATCTTCTGACAATCTGAATCTATCTGATACTTCAAGTTCTCCACTTAGAAAAGTTGCCTTAACATCCATTTAATATACCTTAAAGTTCTTATAAGCAAAAAAAGAAAGAAAAATTCTTATAACTTCCATCCTAGCTATTGGAGAAAAAGTTTCCTCAAAATCAATACCTTCAATCTATGAATATCCTTTATATACCAATCTTACCTTATTTCTTGTAACATGTCCTTGTTCATTTAGCTTGTTTCGGAATGTACCCACTTAGTTCCTATCATAATTTTGTCTAATGGTCTGGGTACCAATTCCCATATTCGATTCTTTTATATTTGATTGAGTTCCTCTTCTAAATCTTTTACCCAACTCTCCTCTTTTCTTAATTTCTCATATGATTTAGGTTCCACCAGTGAAAGAAAACACTAGTTTTCTTGCTCATTTGCTTCGACAACTCTCTTTTTTTTCTTTCCTAAACTCCTTTGTTTTTATCTCCAATAATCTAATCTTCTGAATGATTTTTTCTCACATATTTGGCTAGAGTTTTAGCTACTTGCTTTGGTTCTTCTTCTTTTTCTTCCTCTTCATTTGTCTTTGTCTCTCTATTGTCTTCCAGATCTATCTTCTATTCTATGGCAACTAGGATAATCTCAAATTCAGTCTCTTGTACGGGTTCAAGGGCAGTCTGATCCCATTCTTCACAAACTTTCACATTTGTTCTTTCTAATATCCCAAAAATACTCCTTCATCTACTCTGGTATCAAACTTTGCAAGATCACCTTCATCTCTTCTAATATAACACTTATGAAGATTCTAAAATACTTCATATTAGGAGGTCTTCCACTCCACAACTCATAAGGTGTCTCAATATGATTCACTCTTATCTATATTAAAAATATAAAAAATAGTATTCACAACTTCTTTCCAATACACATTATCCAAGTTAGCATCTTTCAACATAGTTCTAGCCATCTCAATAACAGTCCTATTATTCCTTTCTACAACTCCATTCTTTTGAAGGGTTCTTAGGGCAGAAAAATGTCTCCTAATTCCATGTTTTTCACAAAAGTTATCAAATTCATTTGAAGTAAACTCTCCTCCTCTATCATATTTTAAACACTTGATATTAGTATCTACTTGATTTTCAACCATTTAATTGAACACTCTAAACCTTTTGAAAGATTCATATTTTTATTTCAAGAATGTAACCCATGTCATCCTAAAGTAATCATCAATAAGTAACATAAAATACCTTTCTCGATTGAGTCCTCTTTTCTTTGTAGGCCTACAAAGATCTGTGTGAATTAACTCCAAGGGTTTAGAAGTAGAATATTCCTTATTCTTGAATCTCCTCTTTATTTTCTTTTCAAGTTGACATTCCTTGCACACAGTACCAATAAATTTGATAATCCTTGGAAAATCTCTCATAGCTTAAGTAGTACCAATCTTTATCATCAACCATCAACACATGAACACTAGATTTACGTGGAAAACCCAAACAAGGAAAAATCATGGTGAGAATCATACTCACAATATGAATAAAAGAGATTGCAAAGTTTTACGCTTATTGCCAAGGAGAAAAAACTACACCTAATGGAATTGCAAGGATAAGGCATACTACCTTAGGGCAAGATTCATAGACTTGCACAGTTGAGGCACACTACTTCAGGGTAAGATACAAGGTGTTGTTGAAGGACCCACTATCAATCAACAACAAAGAAAATAGTAGAATTGAAATGAGAAGAATATCTTGATCATGAAATTATCCTTGAACATCTATATCAAGTGACCAACATCATGCCAAGCATATTCTACAACCACCACTATTTGAGCACACTATCTCAGAGAATGTATCAACTTCCAAGCTCTTCACAAACTGAATTTTGCACACATACAATTTCAAATATACTTTCTCATTATTCAAATTTGTTTCTAATCGATTAGCATACCATATACACACAAATTATACAACCGTACTCCTTAAATATAAGATAGGTCATCAAAAACCTGATTGAGGGTCGACCACAACTTGAATAAATATTATTGCACAAAATAGGCCACTTGGTCCAAAAATAATCAAGGTGGCCTACTTTAGGAGAAAGAGACAACCCAAATACATTACAACACATCCTTCCAAGTTGAATCCAATGATCAACACATGCTAACACATCCTCAAAAATCACCACCAAACATAACATGTAGATAGGCAATATAGGTTGCCATTTAGTTAGCTAAAAGATATCTTCCAATGTAAATTATTCCATGCAGATCTCCACACACTATGGTGAGATGCATATCAACATTCTAAATCATCCTCCAATACATATCTGGATCGAAAAGCACAATCTAAACAACATAATCCAACCCGACACACCGAATCAAAACACAATTAAATATACAAAACATAAATCAACATAACTCACTTGTGGAATAGAAAGACCATTTGAGAAACACATTGAAATATTATATGATCCACATAACCATGTCCACTAATCTGCAACATAAAATTCAAGATATCTGAAGGCCACCAAGAACTATTCAGACCAGTCTGACAGCCACCCTTATTATCAGATAATAGTAGTAACCAACTTATTAAAAACTCTTTCCTCCATATTGAACTTGTCACAACCAAAACCCAAAACATCAAGCCCAACTACAACACCAAACACAAGACAAAACAACACACAACAATATAGGATCAT
The DNA here is from genome assembly GCF_030272615.1 of Cryptomeria japonica. Lineage (NCBI taxonomy): Eukaryota > Viridiplantae > Streptophyta > Pinopsida > Cupressales > Cupressaceae > Cryptomeria > Cryptomeria japonica. The sequence goes on along the minus strand of NC_081407.1, from coordinate 650,669,564 downwards.
ATCTGGACAAGAATCCATCCGGACGACCGAGTTTGACATCAATGGCAACCATAAAAACTCAAATTTATAACAACATTCACTTCAAAAAATCATAAAAAAGTACTCAACAAAAAATACACAACTTCTAGTACTCACTCTTAACAATATTTCTAACAAAGGTTTTTTTTTAAATACTAAATGCACAATTAATTTTTTTTTGATGTGCACACTAGACACCATGTTATGTTTTGCTGAAAAAGATAGGAAGAGTTTTGTTTGTGTGAAAGATTCTATCCCCTTAATCTTATCCATTTTTCAAAAAAATTAGTAGTTTGGAAACTATATTCAAAATACTACAATTTTTGTTCTTTTGGTATCTTCAAATTTTGAGTGGACAAGTCTCAAATTGCTCCTCCAAGTTCAGGTTTAGCTAATTTTAGAAAAAAAGTGACCACTTATATCCACTTTTTGTTCACCATCTTGGTGAACTTACCCAACAATGGTGTGCAAAGAGTAACAATGGATGTGAATGAACCGTTCTACTTGTAACAATATCCTTGAACAAGAGCATTTTAAAATATTCTTAGATTTTAAAAAAGAGTATTTGAACTAGAAGGTCTAGTCCAACACAAATGTCTAACATGGAGTTTGGAACCATAAAACAGGACACCATGAACCTTTAAAGACTTAATTTTATTACATATATAATAAAAAAACTCAATATATTTTCTCTAAAAAATATATGATAATGAATATGCATGATTCTTTGTTCTATTGGTAAGAGAAATGACACAAATATAAGCCAAATATATTCTTAGGCATATATAAACACACACACATACACATACACATGCATATACACATTCATATCCACACACACACACACACACAATGAATATGAATAATCCTCTATTTAGTTTGTAGGAAAAATGATACAAATATATACATAGTTTCATGAATAGAAATGAGGTTTGTTTGAATCAAACCCATAAAAAAAAGAGAACCCTGAATTTATGATAATAGTTAAAATTAGAACCCTACAAAGTAAAGGTGAATATACACAAGTTATAAATAAAAAAGATACATCTTTATGCCATAGTGAGTTGTTGAACTATCATAAATTATTTACTATTGAAATAAATTATTAAAGTTGTTTGTGTCATCATAAAAATAAATACACAATTTCATGAATAGAAATGAGGTTTTTTTTTATAATTAAACAAGGTAAATATTGATAGCTTGAGAATATACAAACCTTGTTGAATATATCACCTTAAAAAGGGCAATGGGGTCTTGAGAGTGATATCATATATAGAGGTAGATTTTAAATATATATGGTATAATGAATATATCAACTTGGGCATAAACGAGGGTTTTGTTAAAGAAACCATTGATAAAATAGTTTTATTAAATTCATATATAGAGAATCATATTCAAAGAAAAGGAATCAAAGTAGTCATCTATACAATGGCAGAAGAAAGATATGATGACTCTAATAGCAAAGTGATAATTAAATCCCTAAAAGGGAATATAGGTGATGCATATCTATCTCAATGTATTTAGATATGCATGGTATAATGAATATATCATCCTAGGCATAGAGGGGTTTTGTTAAAGAAACTCTTGATATATACAGTTTATTGAACTCATATATAGAAAAGCATATTCAAAGAAAATGAATCAAAGAAGTCATCTATATAATCATGGGAGAAAGATACAATGATTGTATCGATAAAGCATTTATTAAAACCCTAAAAAGGAATATAGGTAATTTATATCTATCTCATTGTATATCTATCACTTTGTTTCTATGTAGGCATTTAAAACCAAAGATGCATTGATAAGGTGATAAAAAACATAGTTCTAATGTCAAAAAATAAGAAACATTGAAAAGGCAATAAAAATTAAAATGTTGTAGACAAATTGTGTATGAATGTGTTTTAAAAATATCATATTGAAGGTGATATATAAGTAGTCTCGATATGAAGAGTCTTGGATGAGTCACGAATATGCAAAGGATGTTTGGTGATGCTTTGTATATTGCAGAGGATATTAGTTGCACACCTAGATAAAATCAATAGTTAACTGCCTTGTGAATATGATGTTACATAATTTCCCTTTTATGATTTATTGAATATGAAAAAAGAACCCATTTAATTTGGTTTTTGAGTTTGAAATTGAATAATTTTAACTTGTAAATGATCATCTAAATTTGTTGTTGTGATTTTTGTATGAAATTATTGAATTATGAGCTATATTTGTTTTTTATGTACAATACAAGAGCCAACAAAATTTATTGTTTAAGATTCAATAGTCAAGCTTGATTTTGACAAAGCTTATTACAAGATTCATTGGAGATTCATTCTTAAAATATTGTGGTGTTTGGAACTTTGTCTAATGATCCAAAATCATGTACAAATGCTATTTAAAGATGTAAATGCACACCTTGTTGTTAATAAATCTATATCAGCCTCCTTTGAATTACAATGTTCTATAGGACAAGGGTGTCCTTTATCTCCTTTCTTATATGTTCTTATTGTTGATGCCTTGGGTTACACGCTTCAAAAATATAATTAGATGAAGCTTATTAAAGGCATATGCATTCCTTAAGGCAAGGTGGTTATCAATTTTCACTTTGTTGATGATAGCATGTTGTTTATTCAAAATTCTAAAGAGGAGCTTAATGATACCTTGAACATCCTAAATATGTAGTGTGTTATTTCTAGTTCCCAATTAGCTCATAACAAAAATAAAATTTTAATGTCCCAAAATTGTTCTATTCCTCATTGGATTCCTAAAGAGCGGAGATTTATCATTCACGAGGAGATAAAAAGATATCTGGTCATTCCTTTTAGTTTAGGGGTCTCTCTTTCTAAAATGTGGGGATGGTTTTTAAATAGACTAAAAATTAAGTTGTTCAGTTGGGGTAGACAATTTTTTATATTTAGCAGGCAAGAATAAAGTGGCTAATAGGGTCCTCATTGCTTTTCATGTTTATTATTCATCTTGTTGGATGCCTTCTAAAAAAGGATATGAAGGTTTGAATAAAATAAATCAAAAAATTCTTTGGTCTAAATGGGATGGTAATGTTGGTTTCATTGCATCTTCTTGGTCCCATTGCATTCAACCAAGTGCTAAAGGTGGCCTTGGGCTCATAGACCCTAAAAATCAAGGAAGTTACCTTGTGGCAAAATGGATTATCTAGGATCCTAACAGAGATGATTTGTGGAAAATTTTAGTTCATCATCGAATCATGGAAGATTCAATTAAAAAGAAGTGGAAAGAAGTCAATTGGTTAGATAAAATGTTAGTGGCTCCCTTCTTTAAAATTTGAGAATCCTTTCCTCTTCAGTCTATTTGGAAAGCTTCGAAACTAGTTTGTTTTTTAGAATGAAATAACTCTTCCTTGCAACATGGTTTCAGTTTTTCATCAACCTCAACTTGGTTAATAGATTAATTAGTTATCACAAGAAACAACTTGTTATTGGTTTCCCAAGACATGCTTACTATCTTTTTAAAAAAAGAGTTCACAAATTCAAAGATATTTGGGATTTCAACAAACTTAATTGGGCTTCTTGGAAATATATCAAAGAGAAGTATGGACTGAGTGAGAAATTTAAACATTTTATAGTCTTTGTGCAATCCTTAGTCCCACTTTATCTCTCTACGAAATTGTGTACTTCTAGAGATTGTAATTTTTTCAAAGATTGGAAATAGTCGTCATATAGTTCTGATGTAGGAGCATCACAATATTTTGGTTGCCTAGTTTGATTTTTGCGTGTGATTTAGTTTGAGGTGTTTTGTTTGATGACTTATGTTTCTATTCATGTTTGTGGAAGGGAATCATAGATTCCACTTTATCTTTAATCATTTAATTTATCACTGATGCAAGATTCAGTTTTGATAGTTAAGGGAGTTGAAGTTTAGTTGTGAACAGTGGAATAGAGAAAGTTATCCATCAAATGAGAATTAACTACAAAAAAAAGAAAAGAAGCCGCACAACCAACTAAGTAAGTTGTTGGGAGGAGAAATGTCACACAAGGATGGAAAATGAAGAATGTGAAAAGTTGACAATATATGAATTATCTAAGAAGGAGGTCGATGGAATGTGTAAAATCAGAACCATGTTGCAGATGAGATATGATATAAAGGAGGGGTTGTGACCAAGGAAGAGATAGACCCATTATGGTGTCAGTGTGGGTATCGCCCATGAGTGGTTGCATAGGAGGAGTATCGAGGCTAAATCATATAGAAGAAGTTCCAAGTAGAAAAAAAGCCCAAAAAAAAGAGGGCAAATTAGAGGAGAAATCTACGTGAATGGTTAATTGATGGAAAGAAATGTATGAATCAATTGGAATAAGCTAAATAAAGGAGTGTAAGAGTGACATAAGTGATAGGAGGTATCATGGTCGAATGGGTTTAAGGATTGCAGAGTGAAGAATAAGAGATGTCATTTTTATTGTAATCATCTTGACATGTTGAAGAAATAAAGCATAAATTATGTTGTTTGTCTCATAATTAATAATAAGATTATCTTTGTGTTGTTCTATTTGTTTACTGGTTTACTTGAAGTTCCTATCACCCAACATGTTTTGTTATAGAATTCAGTTATTTATTGTTCTGTTCCTATCACTATTTTGATAGGAAGTTTGTAGAAACTTATCATTGTCTGAAATCATAGCATAGGTATGTGGTTGTGAGCCATCAATAGATGTGTGAGGGTTGTTGCTATCAAGTGGTATTAGAGCCAAAAATCTATGTATGGGAAGTTAGTTTTATTCTTGTTTATATCTATGTGTGTTATAGATTAACATGTTAAAGAAAAGAATCTAGGTACCAAAATATTGGGCATAGAGAAAGAGATGAAAAGCCCTAGGTGAGGCATCAAGAAGTTTGGAAAGGAAAATTGAAAGATACAACAACATACAAGGAAAGAAAGTCTCAAGGTAAAGGTGAAGATGAAAGCTAATATGGCAAGACAATATGCAAAATTAGATAAAGAAATGGCAGAGTTGAGAAGAGATTTAGAGAAGTGTAAGATTGCAGTTAAATAGTGGCTTGAAGAAAGAAGCCAAGAATATATTTAGTGTTGGTCAATGAGTAAGAAGGTGAAATAGCATATAAGGATGATTGTGAAGAAAAGAAGAAGGAAAGATAAGGATGCCTTGAAAAGAGAAGATGATAGAGATTGGAATAGTCAAAAGTTGCTAAGAGAGAAAAGTACACCAGAAGACGTGAAATAAGTTTTCATTATGGAGAACATGAAAGGAAATAATAAAGAATGGAGAGAAAGATAAGTGAAGAAAGAAGAAAGTAATAGAGAGAGGGAGGTGTCTATGAAGGAGACACTCATGGAGACATGTTGGTCTCTTATTGTATTTGCTAATGTTGTATTTAAGTATGTGTTTATACATATAAGAAACCTTATAAAGAAGGTCAAGAACAAGACCTTGAATGTGATAAAAGAAAGGGAAACTATAAGGCCCGTAGACAAATATGAAGTTGAGAAAAAGAGGAAGCGAGTTACAGTAGCATGCCAAGAAGATACAAAGCAGCAGTTTACAACAAAGTGTCATTGTAAAGACTCGGAAAATAGAGCAAAGGATGATGTTGAAGTATGGCGGAATATTAAAGAAGACTTTAAAGAAATCCTAGAGTATCATGATGCCTTAGAAGAAGTTGCAGATAAATGAGAAGAAGCCTACAAAAATGAAGAGTCAACAAGCTTTGTAGCTAAGGATGGAAGCAAATTATGACAACGGGTTATTACACTTGTAAATAGAAGTAAAAATGCTAATTCTGATTATGCATGTAGAAATAAGAATATGAATATACAAGTTAATAGATAGAAGAAAATATGGGAGTTTCCAAATCTTGTTTGGGATCATGGTTATAGAATACCAAGTTGGCAAAGGACGTTGGTTGGTGAGAGGCAACAGTTAAAGTGTAAAGAGGAAGGTGGTTTTGGTAGCCTTTGTGTTAACAAGTAAGTGCAAAGGATGAAAGATATGATGAGGAACAAGTGAAAACTAGATTATAGGGTGAGTTAGCAAGCAAGGAGGCATAGAGAAGACGTTTATGGGCAAAAATTAGATCCTAGCTTATGGAGGAAAAGGGAAGAAATAAAAAGACATCAGCTCAAGAAGATGGAAAATAAAATGTGGACAATGAAGCATGGGCTAACGGTAGAGGAACATGGTAATGCAAGACATGGTGATAAGAAGGTAGTGCAAGAGAGTAGGAGATGTGAAGAAGAGGACAAGTCCAATGAACAAAGAATCATGTTGAATCCAACAAAGGAGCATAAGAGGACATTGCAACATGGTAAACAACAAGCTGAAACTTATGTGAAAGAACTCGGGAAGAGAAAGAAAACACTAGCATTCCATGAAGAAGATGTGACAAAAGAGATTGAAGAATGGAAAAAGGAGGAGATTGAAGGAGCACTTGGGAACAAGCTGGAGGAGAATACATACAATGTGGAAGGTAAACAAGTTGATTTTGATGTTGGCGCTTTTGAATTTTGGAATGAATTTGTTAAAGGAAAGAATTTTAAGGAAGAAAGTGTTAAGGAGGAATTGTCTAGTGTCAATGACATATTTGAATGTGAAATGGAGCTGTGGAAACTTATGGACAAAAAATCTATGAGAAGGGAAAGATACAAGAAGAAAAAGGAAAGAAAAATAAGGTAGATTGGAAACTTTATAATGAGTAAATATGAGTGCAGAATGAATACAAAGAATGAGTTGGACAAGAGGAATGAGAACCAAGAGTGGAAAACAGAAGCTTGGACTACCAAAGGCATGAAGAATAAAGAGAGAAAAGGTGCATCAAGAAATAAGGAAGTAGAAGTTGGAGCAACAGAGGGTAAAGATGAGGAAGTCAAACACATTCATGATGGGAACATGGTAGAGGTGAAATCAGAAGGATGATCAATACACAATAAAAGTATAGATAATTTGTGGGCACAATTTGTTGAGATTGAATAAGAATGGTAGAAGAAGATTGATAGTGGAGATATGAATACAAGTAGGAAAGTGAAGGATAAAGAAAGAAAGGTTGTAGCTGATAACAAAGAAGTTGGTGCAATGGTGTAGGAATAGGTAAGTATGGAGGTCTTTTAAAAGGACGTTGTTGTGTAAATTCCTTTTCAATAATGAAAGATGAAGAGTTTGGACAAAAGTTTGGAATAGTGTATGCAGAGTTTAGTAATGATATTATGGAGGCAAATGTGAATGGTGAAAGGGAAAATGAATTACAAGAGGAAATGTTGGCCATTAAGGAACAAAGACTGGAAATATTGATGGATGAAGCTGTAAGTGTATATTTATATGTAGGTGACACATATTTTGATGACATTGGCTTTCAAATGGATAAAGTGAATGAATTTGAAGACATGAAAATCTTTATTGTTTGTATCGATTTATAAGTGGTTGAAGGGGCAAGGAATCTTTGGAGAAGGATGGTTATGAATGGAGCAATGGAAATAACACATGAGTGTTGGACAATGGTTCCTGAACGATTATGGAGGAAGAGAAAGAAACGAACAAAAGTAGAATAATTTTGGATGGATAGCCTCATGTGTTGGAGCACATGCTTTTTTTTGTCTCTTGGGGAGTTTGATGCAGGAGCATCACATTATTTTGGTTTCCTAGTTCTATTTTTGTGTGTGACTTAGTTTGAGGTGGTTTGGTTGATGACTTATATTTTTCTGGTCATGTTTGTGGAAGGGAATCATAGATTCCACTTTATCTTTAATCATTTAATTTATTATCGATGCAAGATTCAGTTTTGATAGTTAAGGGAGTTGAAGTTCAGTTGTGAATAGTGGAATAAAGAAAGTTATCCATCAAATGGGAAATAAGAAGAAAAGAAAAGAAAAGAAGTTGCGCAACCAGCTAAGTAAGGTGTTGGGAGGAGAAATTTCATAAAAGGAAGAAAAACACAGAATGTGAAAAGTTGACAACATATGAATCAAGTAAGAAGGAAGTCGATGGAATGCGTAAAATCATAACCATGTTGCAGATGGGATATGATATAAGGGGGGGGTTGTGACCAAGGAAGAGATGGGCCCATTATGCTATCAGTGTGGGTATCACCCAATAGTGGTTGCATGGGAGGAGTATTGAGGCCAAATAATATAGAAGAAGTTCCAAGTAGAAAATAGGTTGAACAAAAGAGGGTTGAATAGGGGAGAAGTCTATGTGAAAGGTAAATTGTTAGAAAGAAATGTATGATTCAGTTGGAATAAGCAGAAGAAAGGAGTGAAAGTGTGATAGAAGTGACAAGAATGATCATGGTCGAATGGGTTTAAGGCCTGCAGAGTGAAGAATAAGAGTTATATCATTTTTATTGGAATCATCTTGACATGTTGAAGAAATAAAGCATACATCATGTTGTTTGTCTCAAAACTAATAATATTATATTTGTGTTGTTCTATTTATTTATTGGTTTACTTGAAGTTCTTGTAACTCGACATGTTCTATTACAAAATTTGGTTATTTACTATTCTGCTTTTGTCACTATTTTGACATGAAGTCTGCAAAAACTTATCATTGTTTGAAATAATAGCATAGGTGTGTGGGTGTGAGCCACCATGTGAGAGTTGTGTGTAGATGTGTGAGGGTTGTTGCTATCAAGTTCATTCAACTATTTTCCTTTGAAAAAGGTTTATTTTTAGATCATCTCATTTTGGCCTCTTACTCCTCTTCTTTTAATCATAAGTGGAAATGCACATTCATCTATCTAAATTTTTGGATCAAAATGGGTGCTCAAATATGAAATTCAAAAATTGATTTTGATATGCAAGTGTTGGCCCAAATTTTTTTATATTGCAAGCTACCTATTGGGGATAGATTGAAACGTATAATGGTTTAGCCAGTTAATTGCCCTTTTTGCCTATGTGTTGAGAATATGAGATATATATTTTGGGAATGCATGTTTGTTAAAAAGCAATGGTTAGCCGTGTTTAAATTTTTTCCTTCCATCTTCTATCATGAGCTAAATTGGAAAGAAACTATCTTTGGTTTTGGTATACATAACAATGTTATAACTCTATTAGACAAGTTGTTTTAAAGCATATTAGGAAGGGTAGATATTTTGTAGTGTTTTCTAAAAAAAATCACAAGACAATTGACACTTTAAGGCTTTACTTTGACATTTTTCTAAAGGTGGCCTTTTTGTTTTCGTAGCTCCAATGTAAGAAGAATATGGAAGCCATGGATAAGCTTATGTGAATTAAAGAGCACGTGTTACTTGTTGGGACTCATTAAATTTGAGTCAAGTTTAGAGGCCCATTTCAAAATTTTGCTTTGCATTTCCAAATGATCATAAAATGAGTCAGTTTGAATGGCCTAGTTAGAGAGAGGGTAAAATGGAGCCAGTTGATTTTCAAGGAGTAAGGCTTTGGAAACTTGTTCTACACCTTTCATTTGGCTAATAAAGTGTGTTGTAACTTTCAGTTTTCAGTTTGGATCAATTTATTAGGTACCCATTTCAAGGGGTGAGCTGAAAGTGCATTTTAGGCACAGATGCAGATTTTATTGAGTAGCCTACTTTGAGCTCCTATATCTTTTGCCTAGTTGATTTTCATGATGAAATTAAAAATGGATTGGATTCTATGCATAAATGTGAGTCAGCATGCAAATTTTTGAGTCTTTATGAATCCATTTTCTCAGTTTTCAAAGCTCAATTTGTTTGCAGTTTGTATGGTTTGACAAGTCCATGTTTCAACTGCTAGTCGGAGCCCTGTTTTGCATAAGTGTAAAAGTTGCCTCAGTGAATGTCATGTCAGAATGTTTATTCCAAGCTATTTTTGGTATAAATGACAAGCTATGTTTCCAGTTTCAAGCTCTTGCCAATCCGTTTGATCGATTTTCAAAAGGGTTTCTTAGGCCATCAGTTTCAGTGATCCGTACTTTCATTGCCGTATCAGTTAAAGTTGTCATTTTCACGAGTGCACCGTTTGCACTCAGTCAGACTTTTGGTCGAAATGAGTATTCAAATATTTGATATGTACTTCAAGGTACCTATACCTCAGATTTGAGGGTCTACGGAGATCGTTTGATATTTTTAAGAAAGGCATCATGAGTTGCCTGAACATTGAATTCATCAGGTCCGCAGTGCTGACAAAGCCAGTTGGTCATTTTTGACAATTAATATCTCTTCACTTGGGATTCATCTTGAAAAAATGTTTGGTAGAGTTCATGCTTGTATATCAGAGTACACGCTTGTCAGATGGCGAGGTCCAGAAAGGTGTTTTGACCAGTTTGAAAATTACGTCTTCGCAATTAAATGTGAAAATGTGGCCTAAGTGCTTGAAAGTTGCAAAACTCAGTTTGATGATCCGAAAATGGTGTCGATCGATTCCAGAGGTATGTTTAAGGTTTGTGAGGCATTTCAAAGGTCAGTTGCATGAAAACGAATTGTTTTTTGGAAGGACCCGCTTTGGGGCCCGACCTGACTGGCCACTTCATGCATTTTTTCAGGAAAAGTTTAATTTGTTATTTTAAAATCATATGTTATATGATTTGAGTATTAAGAAGATGTTGAAATGATGGAGACATCAAGTTTAGGGTCAATAACTAATTGAAGCAAATACCGACAATGCAACTTTCCATATTGACTGCGACTACAAAAAAAAAAAGAGTTTCAAACAAATGCAAATTGACAGATGTAGATTGCCAGTCTTCCTCCTGTGGTGCACCATGGAATAGAAAAGCAATATAACTTTCAAGTAAATAGCAATTGGTCAGTTTTCAAAGCATTTTCCTCCTAGGGGCAGCGTTGAAAAGATAATGTAAACATTCAGGCAAATGTAAAATGCCAAGTGATGCGTGGTAAATGGTCATTAGAGCTTCTAGCAAATTTGCAATTGGCAGCGTGGAGTTGGGAGGCATTTAAACTTCAGCAAGGTGCAATTACCAGGTGTAAAGCCCGATTTTCCAGTCCTCCCTGTCATGAGCTATGAATGGAGGAAGGCAATAAAAAAAAACTCTAAAGCAAATGCAATTTGCAGGTATTAAACTTGCAGTCCTCCCTTCACAGGCATGTAAAAAATGAAATGGAATAAGGCATTGAAACCTTTATCAGCAAAGGCAATTGACAAGTTTAATGTCAAATTACCTGAGTGTGGCTAAGTAAGGCCTCGAAAGCTTCTAAATTTGCAATTAGCAGCAACAGATAAACCCCCAACTCCCCTGCGTGCCAGTAGAAAATGGAGGGGCATTTAATGAAGTTTTAGCAAAATGCAATGGAGAGGCAAATGAAAGAGCATTAAACTTCAAGCAAATGCTGCCAGAAAACCCCCTCCCACGTGAGATGCAGTAATGGAAATGTTTAAAACAAATTGCAATTACCAGGCATAAAGCCCAACCAATCCCCTCCTTTGCGTGGCATTGAATGGGCATAAAGTCAAAACTAAAACATCCCTGTGCATGGTGTTTGGTGAAGGCCAAAGAAATTGGCAAATGAAATGCCAGCTCCTCCTCCTAAATGGCTTTGGTAAAGGCTACAAACTTCTTAGCAAATGCCATTGGCAGTTTCACAACCTTGTTTCCTCCTTGTTGTGCATGGGTGTTGGGAGGCATTAAGTTTCAAAATGCAGATTGGCAGTGGTAAAGCCTAAAATCTCCTCCAATGTGGTAATAAAAACCTTAGAAACTCTCAAGTAAATGCATTTGGAGCTGTGTGGGTCTTTGATGTTAAAAGACTGAGGCATAAATCAGCATAATGCCATTGGCAAGTCTTAGGAAAATTTCAAAAATGCAGTCCCAGGCTAAATACGCATTATCCCACATTGGTTGTGCATGAGAAAGTCTATGTATTTAAATGCAAAACTCCACATTAGTATAGTGTTGAAAGTTTGAGGCTTTTGACGCAAGGTGTTGATGGGCGCCCAGGCGGACCCCATGCGCATGGGCATGCTTCCCGAGGCGAACAAGGAGGCTGACAAGTGGCAACTAGGTGGACCCCACACATGCACGGATCCCGAGGCAGGCAAGTTTTGCAGAGAGGGAGCAGATTAACAAGTGAGCAAGTTGAGGAAATCGGACGGTGCACGCGATCTCGCGAAGGAAAGACGGTCGAAGAATAACCATCGCAAAATGGCAAAAAGCACGTGCTCAAATCGCGAAGGGTTAAAGAGCATGTAGGTTGCAGAGGATCCAACGAACCACGTGATTTTGGAGCCCGAAGATGTGCATCCGTTAGCCATTGCGAAATGGCGAAAGACAGGTGGCAGGTCCAGGTGGAGGTCCAGCTCGTGGGTCCCACTGAGGTGGCGTTGAGGTGGTGATGATGTGGCAATGACATGGTGTACAAATGGCAGTCCAATGGCGCATCAAAAGCTGCCACGTGGCAGGGCATTAGGGGCAAAAAATGGATGAAAAATCAAAATTAAATGATATAGTTTCAACTATAGAGAAATTCAAAAAATTTAAATGATGGATCCATATTCAAGATTAATTCGCCCAGAGGTCCATTTTTTCCCAAAATACCAAGTATTATATATCACTGGAAAGCTCTCGGGATGAGGAATGTAGCTATGGAGTTAGTTTCAACAAATATAGGATATTTCAAGAGCAGTTTCCATGGGAAAGAGAAAGGAAAGTGAAATTCAGTTAGAAGAAAAGACACTTGGCAAATTCTGATGTTTTTCCCTCTCCTTCTTATTCCCAATTCTTCTCAATTGTAAGGGTTCCAGCTTTTGAGAGATTTTCTCCAAGGGAGAAATCCGAAATTGCAGGTTCCAATTTGATGCATTTTGATTTTCTTGGTTGTAATGGTTGATGTTCCTATTCTGTTGTCATGGAGTAGATATATTTTGTAGGTTGTATCTTAGTTTTAGGTCACATATATGTAAGGCATATATACAGTGTAGTGGATTATCTTTAGACATTTCTTCAAATTCAATAAATTCAATCTTCAAGGAAGTTTGGGTTTATCTTCTCAAAGTGAGAGTGTAATTCCTGTTCTTAGGCATCCTTTACAGAAGGGGTTTAAATCCTATGAGTAGAAATTGGGGATTTGGGTTAATGTTTGGATTATGTATGATCCTTTGATGAATTTAGAATGTGTTAATGTCAGGCATTAATATAGGGTAATCTTTTCAATAAATTTGATATGCAGCGTGGATTTCCATCTGTAGTTATTTGTATTGATTCTATGCCCAGGATGAGGCACTGATCTATTATAGCTAGAGGTCATTTGCATCATTTTAAAAAATCAAATCAGAATTTAATATATTTTCTTTCTGTTTTATGGTAATGTCCCACCCATCTCAAGCTCCAATGTAGTTGAGAGTCAATGTGAATGTAGCTAGTTTGCAGTACTTTCCTTATTGTTGAGCTATGTTTGAGATTTATGCTTTAATGGTGATGTTGTGTGTGAGTTTAGACTGTATTTGAAGTGCATCATAGGTAAACCCGCCTAGGCCTTGCAGAGCCTGAAGAGAAGAAGGATTAAATATCCTTGTTAAGTTGGTCCAGTTAGTCCTTTGAAATCATAGTTGAGGTTGGCTACCTTTCAAATTTTGGTTGTAGATTATATTGGTTGTTGATTTTGTTGTTCAGCATAAAAAAGAGCCAACAAAGTGGCGACTCTGCTAGGGAGAGTCATAGTGTGTATCCGTGTTGCAGATTGGTGCTTGAAGTAGCTCAGAATGTTGTGTGGATATCTGTGTTGAAAAAATTTGCCTGGCCTTTGATTTGTGTTGTTCCTCTCTCTCTCTGAAAATCTTTGTGATTTTGGTTTTAAAAATCGGTAAATATTCTGTTTAAAGCTTGTTTTTTATATTTTAGGTGGTGACTCTAATAATCATAACCAGTCCTTTTGAAATAAGTGAAATTCTATAAGAAAACAAGCATAATGCAGGGAGGAAAGAACACCAGGTCTTTCATGAAGAAGCATCCTTGTGAGACATTGCAGGAGGGACTACCTGAACAGTCACACAGAGGTCAGAAAAGATCGGTGGTACATGAGCCATCTAATGTTGCTTGGGTGTAGAAAAGCACCAATACGGGTAAGATATCTGAGAGATCTGTCTATGCAAATTCAAATTCTTCTTCCCGCGAATCTGAGCATGATGTTTTAGGTTTCCATTCTAGTTTATTTGGGAATGTAGAAGATGTCCATTTTTCAAATCAAGGGATATCCCATGCTAGTTTTTTCTGGGAAAGACAGAAGTAGTTCAAACATAGTCAGAGATTCTGTACCTAGGACAATTGATGGAAACATTAGTTTGATTGATATTGACCAAGTCAATATATCAGACTCTGAAGAAATCTTCCCTGATGAAGATAAGGTATCCCAAGAAATAGAGGACCTGAATAGAAGGTCCGTCATTTAATTTCCTTAAGAGCACAAAAGGAAGCAGATAAAGAGAGAGAAGTAAAGGCAAAAATGATGGAGAGAGACAGGCTCCTGAGACAAATTACTGACCTTGAGTTACGTGCCCAAGAAAAAGCCAAGAGTGAGGATGAAGGTCCTGTGATTAGGGAAATTTTAGTTCCCAAGACCAAACCAGCATACATGTCAGTAGTGCAACCAAATAGGGAAGTTCTTAGTGACCCACAGCCTGTCAGAAATGATGTTGACAAAGGAAAGCAGAAATGCATGGAAGGTGGGTCTAGATCTAAGACTACAGTGGAGATCTCTCACATGCTATCAACACATTAAAGAGAGATGGAAAGGATGAGGAAAGAGAAGGAAGATTTGCAAATGGTGTTAGAAAAGGTTGAATTAGAAGCAACCAACCAAGAAGTTAAAAGAAAGATTAGCTATCTGAAAGCACCTCCTATCACATTTCCCTCAGTAGATCAAAATAAACCCGTTCCTCATCAAGCTTCACTCCCTCCTGTTAAAATTCAGCCAACTCTACCTGTTAGCACTACCACAGCCAATCAAGCCCCTGTTACTAACCAAGGTAACTAGATCTCTCTAACTCAGAGCCCCAATGTAAGAATGAACATGGGTAATAACCATGTTGCTAACCCATTCCAGAGAAGACCTATTAACTTAGAAATTTTTAGGCAACTCTTTTTTGATGGAATCTCAGGGTACCCTAACCATGTTCCTACTGAATTGAGAGATAGACTTCACAAATTTGCTAGGAATAATGCAATCAGTGCAAAAGAACACTTGAAGTCTTTTGGTGACTTAATAAATGATTATGAAATTATAGATGAAGATGTCATCATGAAATTGTTTGTACAGTCTTTAGTAGATGATGTAAGAGACTGGTATAGAGGTCTTCCTGTGAATAGAATTGGGTCTTGGGAGGATTTTAAAAATTGTTTTTAGGAACAGTATGGTGACAAGACAAATGTGAGCTTCATGCTCAATGAGTTCAACAATATTAGAAAGTCTGATAATGAAATTGTCACAGATTTTAATGCCAGATTTCAGAAAGCAATGCATAGACTATATCAGGTAATGAGATTAGATGACAATATGTGCCTGAATACTTATTACAATGCCTTTGATTCTAAAATGGCATATATTTTGAGGGATAAAAATCCGCATAGCTTGAGAGATGCATTTAGAATTGCCATCAATGTAGAGAGCAATAGAAAAGCATCTAGAAAACTAGGAAGAAGAATTGATGGTAGGCTATGGCAGGAATCAAAACAACAACCTAACAAATTTGCCAAGGAAGAAGACAAAATAGAGAAGTTAGTGACTACCATGAAGGATCTTACTGCCAAGGTGAGTAAAAATGATAAACCCCATTACAATTGGCAAGACAAACCTCCTAGGTTGCATGACATGCCTTGCAACACTACTTGGAAGGATGGTAAGCCTCAAAATAAGAAGCCAAAAAATACTCAGAGCCAAGACACCCCTGATCCTTTAAAAGGAGGAAATGTTCATAACATAGAAAATACTCCTTGGTGCATGGCTTGTGATGGACCACACTCTCCTCATCAATGTGCTATAGCTCAAGCCCTTGAAGAATCCATGAGACAAGAGGTTGAGCCTGATATAAATATGTTTGAAACTATCATAGAAAGTGATGATGAGTCTTTACAAAGTGAATTTAGTGAGTGTGATGTGCTGGATAGTAAAAGGTCTTACCAAGGACAGCTAACACTTGATTGACATCCCACTTTGAATGTGGTAACAATTGAAGATGAAGAAGTTCATCTCAGAAGGCCTAGTGATGAAGAAGTCAAAAATCTCACTAAAGCTACTATAGCCAAAGCCAAGCACAATTACAATTTAAGGAGTACTAAAAGGGATAGCGATCAAGGTGAACCTGGTTCCATGTTTATAAAAGAAATATCCCAGAAGAAAGCAACAAGTAGTGCTACTTTGCCTCAAGTTGGTCAAGAAAAGAAAAATCAAGTTAAAGAAGTACCCAAGGGTACGGATGATAAAGCTACTAGTGATACACAAGAAATTGCCACAATGAAGAAGGCAAGTCGGCCTAAGATAAAAAAAGTTAAGCCTAATACTGAGGTGATTAACAATTCCACATTTGATATGACTCAGGCTCTTACCCAAATGAAAGTCACTGTCCCATTGATAGAATTATTGAAAATAAAGGAACATAGAGACGCTGCTTTATCTTTATTTTCTAAAATATCTGACAGTAACACAACTTTACCTTCTGGTTCAACTAAGGATGAAAAGGATCAGGAGCTGCAAACCCCATAGGTATATGTTGGAACAACTATTACACAAGAACCCTCATAGGTTGATCCTTTCTATGTCACTTTGTTAGTGAATAACCGATTGATTAAAAATTGTATGATAGATTTTGGTGCAGCTACAAATGTAATGCCTTATGGTGTCATGAAAGAATTAGGACTGTCAGTGAGTACAGTGTATGGGAAGTGTTATGCTATGGATAACAGAGAAGTTCCTGTGATAGGTATAATGAGATATGTTGAAGTAAAAATAGTAGCATTCCCTGAAGCAACATACAAGATGGATGTCATTGTAACTGACACCAAACCTTATTATGGCATGTTGTTATCCAAGCAGTGGGCTATAGCAGTAGGTGGAATTGTTCAGTTGGATCTCTCATATGCTACCATCCTAATTAATGGGAACCAAGTCAAATTGTATAGAGAACCACGTGCCCCTAGGGTAATTGAGAAAGTAGATCCTAGTATGCTCAACTGTATGATTGATGTGGATCTTGACAATTTTAGATTACAGCCAATTTTGCCCCAATTGAAGAATGCTGACTCTATTGTGACTGAATTGGAATCTCAACAGCATGGTTTGTGGCACATGTACTTTGATGGAGCTTTCTCTAAAGAAGGATCTGGAGCAAGAGTTCTTTTTGTGTCCTCTTCAGGTATAACTTTCAAGTATTCCTTCTTGTTAGCCTTTTAGTGTACAAATAATACTGCTAAAAATGAAGCCCTATTATTAGGGCTTGAAGTTGCAAAAAGGCATGGGATTCAATTGTTGATAGTGTTAGGAGATTCAAAATTGGTTGTTTCTCAAGTAAGATCCAAGTATGCATCTAAGAATGATAGATTGAAAAGGTACAAGCATGCAGTATGGGATGTGATTGAGCATTTTAGTGCATTCTCTATAAATTGGATAGAAAGATCTAAGAATATCATGGCGGATTTCTTGGCTAATGTTGCATTAAAGAATGATGATGCAACACTAACCAGTATATCCACAGTTGAGGTAAAAGCTAGGCCTACTATTCCTGACAATGTGTATAACTGGCAAGTGTTTGCTGATGATGAAGATATTCTCAGGTTCATACAATGCATTGATGACTATGATGGACAAATAATTGATTGCAATGCCTTGGTGGAAGTGGTTGACAACAGAGAAACTATGTTTGGAAATGACCTGGTTCAGTTAGAAACTAATGAAATACCTAAAGGGTTGGTAGAACTTGAAGGTATGTTCAGTTACAATGACAGTCATCTGCACCAACAATCAACCACTAAGTTAGATGAACTAGAAGAAGTAAACTTGGGGACAAAATTATCCCCTAAGTTGGTATATATTGGAAAAAATTTGCCTCCTCATGTCAGAGTAAATCTTATTAATTTATTAAAGAAATATAAGCATGTTTTTGCTTGGTCTTATGAATATCTAAAGGCGTATAGATAGGATTTGTTTCAGCATGAAGTCCCTTTGCTTCCAAATGCTAAACCTTTTAGACAAAAACAAAGACCTATTAACCCCCTGTTGGAATGTAAAATGCAACAAGAATTAACCAAGTTAAGGGAAGGGGGAATTATTAAGCCTATAAGGCACTCATCATGGGTCTCAAATTTGGTCCCGGTTAGAAAGAAGAATGGGGACATAAGACTTTGTGTTGACTTTAGAAACCTAAATGTTGCTTCCTTGAAAGATAATTACTCTTCTCCTAATATAGAAGCTATGTTGCAAAGAGTGACTGGTTGTGACCTATTGTCTATGATGGATGGGTTCTCAGGGTATAACTAGGTGTTAGTAAAAGAATCTGAACAATTCAAAACTGCTTTCACCACCCCTTGGGGAATGTATGTGTATGTCAGAATGCCTTTTGGTTTGAAAAATGCTGGAGCTACTTTTCAGAGGGCGATGGATGTAGGCTTCAAAGAAATCATCAACATCATCATGGTAGTATATCAAGATGATCTGACATGCTTCTCCAAAAGGGCGGATGACCACTGTGGACACTTAGAACAGGTTTTCAATAAGGCTATGGAATTTGGAGTATCCTTAAATTCTAAGAAGTGTCATTTTGTTGTTACTGAAGAGAAGCTACTAGGGCATATTGTCTCTAAAGGAGTAAGAATAGACCCTGAAAGAATTGAGGCAATAAACAATGTGCCTGAACCAAAGAATGTTAAAGGTATCCAATCTTTTTTGGGCAAATTTAATTTTGTTAGAAGATTTATTGCAAATTTTGTAGAGATAGTCAAGCCCATTGTTAAACTGCTTTAAAAGGATACAAATTTTTGTTGGGATCAAGAAGCTTCAAAGGCTTTTGCTAAGATAAAAAGGGCTATTCAGGAGGCACCAGTGTTGAAGTCCCCTGACTATAGTAAGCCTTTCTCTTTGTTTTCTTTTGCTTCATATCATACAGTGGTTGCAGTTCTTTTACAAAAGGATAATGAAGGATATGAACATCCTATAGCTTTTTATAGCAAATCTTTATAGGCTGCAGAATTAAAATATGAAATCATGGAGAAGCAAGCATATGCTTTAGTCAAGGTTGTCAAAGCTTTCAGGCTATATCTTGTAAATGCACAAGTAGTTGCCTATGTCCCACATGCTGCTGTCAAAGACATTTTATCCCAATCTGAGGTCACAAGTAAGAGATACAGATGGATAAACAGAATCCAGGAGTTTGATTTGGAAATAAAGATCACTAAATTAGTGAGAGGTTTAGGCCTTGCTAAGCTTATGGTTGAGTCAAACCTTCTTGATGTTGAAATAAATAATGTTGAAGTTGAGAACATCCTAGTCACCAGTATTGAAACACAACCCTGGTACTCAGAGGTAGTACATTTTTAAGGGATGCAACATTTTCAGAAGGAATGACACATAATCAGAGAACTCTGAAGTTGAAGTCATAGAAATATTTCCTCATTCGGGGTGATCTATTTTGGAGGAATAGAGATGGGGCATTTCTAATGTGTTTGGATGAATCCCGAGCTAAGAGAGTGTTAACTAAAATGCATGATGGAGTGTGTGGAGGTCATTACTCTGCTAAGACAACTACTAGTAAGATAGTTTGGGTTGGGTATTATTGGCCTACTTTGTTTAAAGATGCCCATGAATGTGTTAGGAGATGTGACCCATGCCAGAAGTTTTCATCGAAACTAAAGTATGAAGGAGCTTTACCCCTCAACCCAGTCACAGTGGAAGCCCCTTTTGTCCAATGGGGCATTGATTTTATTGGAGAAATTGTTGAGAAATCAAGAAGAGGTCATAGGTGGATTATAGTAGCTACTGATTATTTTACCAAATGGATTGAAGCTATACCCACCAGGAGAGCCACAAGTAAGGTTCTTATTGACTTTATGATGGATAATGTTATAACCAGATTCAGAGTCCCTATAAAACTAGTAATGGATAATGCCATGAGCTTCAGGTCAGAAGAGTTTGTTGAATTTTGCACAAGTCATGGAATAGCTATGTCTTACTCTTCACCTTATCATCCTCAGGGTAATGGGCAAGTTGAATCTAGTAACAAGAGCCTCTTGAACATTATCAAGAAAATCGTGGAAGAGAATAAAAGGTCTTGGGACCAAAAGTTAAAATTGGCTTTATGGGCTGACAGGGTTACTATCAAAAAGGCTATTGGGGTTTCACCTTTTGAATTAGTTTATGGCACACAATCTAGGGTGCCAGTAATTAATCTTCTTCTAGTGTATAAGTTCCTGCAAGCTGAAGACATGGAGTTATCTGAACCTATGGAAGACCGGATGATTCAGATAGTGGAAGTAGAAGAAATTAGAACTTTGGCTCACAAGAGGAATTTAAGGATCCAATTGCAGTCCAAATATCTATTTGACAAGAGAACATTGTTGAGGAAGTTCCAAATTGGTGATATTGTTCTTCAATGGAATGTGAAAGGATAGGATAAGGGAAAGCATAAGAAATTTGAGTCATTGTGGATTGGCCCCTCTGTGGTTTGTGATCTTAATGGAAAGGACTCATATTTTTTGAAGAATATGAATGGTGAAGTACAGGAATTTCCAGTGCATAGACAATTCCTGAAACATTACTTCTCTTGATGTCCATGCACAATAGGTCCTTGTTTGTACATATTTAGGTTTGCCTTTGTTGTTGTTTTTGGGCTTGTGTTTGGTCTGTTTCTCCAGAGAGTTTCTGAATTCTTGTGTTGATCTTGCGATCAACCATCCCCAGTCAGAGCCGTTGTTATCATTGTTTAAAAAATGAGTATTCTTGTTCCATAATTGGCTAAAAGTCTAAAAAATTGAGTCTGGCATGGTCTTGTTGCCTCTGATTGTCTTAGGTTAGAAGAGGGTTTAAGGTTTGAGTTCTAACCCTTCCAGTTTTTGAGAAAAACCCTTATATTCTAATTTCGCGTTACTTTTATCACTTAAAGAAGGGTCAGTCTGTCATGAGAAGTGTCCCCCCCTTCTTATTTCTCCCTAGGTGGGTTTAGCAGCGCTTTGTTTTCTCTAAGCCTTTCCTAAAGTTCTTAAATTTTAATTGGGCTTCCTAACCATCGCGCAGGTTCTTTTTAATCTAATGGTGCGCGTGAATTCACAGTTCAAAGACACCTGTGAGTTACCGTTCGTGAAATGGCGAAAGGTGGAGGTGGGTCTAGCATCCAGATTTTTACTAAGGTAAAGATCAATCAGGTTCCTTTTGATATCGAACGGCTCACGCTATTTCGCAAGATAAAGGTGCACGGGTTTTAGGCTTCGTGAAATGGTGAAAAGGAAACTTGATCCACGAGGTAGTAAAGATTGAAGATAAAGGCCGATCACGTTCCTTTTGATCAGACAGTCGGCGCTATTTCACAACCCTAAGGTGATCAAGAGTTAACCTTCACGAAATAGCAAAGTGACATGGTAGCCACTTGGTCGGTGTCGTGGCAGAACAGATGGATCAGGCTGATGATGAAAAGGTGACTTGTTAGATGCACGTGGCAGTCCTGAAGTGGATCCCGTGGAAGTTTTTCGATAAATAAGTGATTGACACGTCAGTTTCCTTTACCAGTCGATTGCCAGGTTGGATAGTGTTGAGTCAAAGGGCCCACTTCCACCGGGTTAGGTTTGTTAAAAGGCGGGTATCTTAAGGAGGGTCCGACGGTGGGCACCATTTCGCAAGCCGAAGATGCAGGGTAATTACTATTCACGAAATAGCGAAAACCGCTAGCCTTAAATGCTTGGTGCGTGGTTAATGGGGTAAACCGCTAGTCACTAGACAAGATAAAGATCGATCAAGTTCTTTTTGATTGGATGGCTCACGCGGTTTCGCTGGATGAATGTGCACTATGTTTAGCTTTCGTGAAATAGCGAAAGAGACCCGAGCCCGTCGCCAAATGAAGAGTAGTCAACAAAGTAAAGGTCGTGCAAGTTCCGCTTGATCTGACGATCGGCATGTTTTCGCTAGATGAAGATGCGCGGATTTTAGGCTTCGCAAAATGGCGAAACAACAAAGTGATAGAAACACTCAGACATTTTATGATTCGTTGGAGCTAAAATTTTGAATTCATTTGTGAATTCAATTTTGAGGTGATGGCTGAAGCATGCGGTGTTAATGTCACAGTTAAGATCCCAATTGCTGTATATACGCTCACATCAATTGAATGTAGGTATCATTTCGAAGAGTTGTTGCAGAAAAGCTGGTGCAGAGCAGAGTTCTTTAGGCCAAAAATAGGTTTTCTTGTGTTTTGCTTACCAGTTACTTGAAAAATTGATGAACTGTGGTTTTATTTTGTTAAAGAATTGTTTTGATTAGTAATTGAAATACTTGCATATCATTGAGATGGAACCTAGAAGGGATTTCACAAGGAAGGTTGATTACCAGGAGAGGGCAATTTGTGATGACTTCCTGGAACAATTGTCTATGTCCACAAATGTAGCAGCTAAAGTTAAGGAATTAGTGCCCAAGGCTCCTCGTTTGAGAATAGGAGAAGGATTGTATGACAAGGGCAATTGGTTGAGAGATCCATGGATAGGGTTGTTTGGTTTAGCTCTATTTAAGGTTGGTTCTGGTATGAGACACTCCCCTACCCCATTGACCAGTATTTGGGAGTTGGATGTAGGTAAATTGGTGGTCCCTGGAGTTTTCATGGATGTGGATCTCCTAACTCAGATTGCACACAATTATGACCCTCTCACCAAAAGTGTCAGGGATGTAAAAGGAAAAACCCTCATTGAAGTCAATGATGATGAATTCAGAAATGCATTTGAGCTCAGTGAGGTGTCCAATTATTTGGAGCCCATTAATTTTGAATCATTTGCTCAAGTCTACAGTGCACAGAGGAATCATCTTAGAAATGGGCCTCTTAAAGAATTTTTTGTCAAAATAGGAGGATTGACTGTTGTAGGACCTAATACCATGGAGCCTTTCTCCCTAAATTGGTTCACTCTTGGAGCCAAAGGATTATACTGGTCACTCTGCCAGATTTTTGGAGAAGATGCTGAAGTGAACATGCCAACCCATTACATGTTAACGATAGCACAAATTTTAAATCCCTCTCTGGCAGTAACATTTGATTATGCCCCCTACATCACTGATGCAATCCATGAAGGCTTGATAGGGATAAAGAATGGTAAGGTGGATAGGCCTTTTGGATGGTACTCCCTTCTCATGCATCTTTTTCTATTCAAGGGTGGTGACTACTTTGCCAATGAAATGGATATAGTGAAGGAAAAGGATGGGAAGAAAATGCCAGTTCAACTATGGAGCATAGTGTTGTCATGGGACAGGGAGGATGCTAGCTACCTAAAGTTTGATAAGTGCTTTGCATCTAAAATCATAATTCTCTTATCCTCAGAGAATCCAAGGGTCCCTAAAGCTCTTTTGGAGTTTCTTAGGCCTAAGGAGTTCGCTGAAGAAATCAAAATTGTCCACAATTGGGGTGACATATACTTGTACCCTGTTTCCACAGTTTTCAGAGTGTACGATTTCAGAGGCACTCCATTTTTGTTACCTTATCAGGTCCCATTGAAAATAGGAATTGCAGAGATCCTCAGGCAAATTGGGGGTGTACAAGAGGCGGAGCTATCCAATAGAGGAAAAGGGACCATTTTCCCAACAGTAACAATAGCACATCAATTTGTAATTACTAAGGGTGGATGGAAGTGCTTTTAGGAGTTCTTTCAACCATACTAGCTGTCCACTACAGTGTCAAGGTTTTCTGACCTTGAAGATTTCTTTAATGGTATGTTTAGAAAAAGGGCAGTATGCAAAGGCAGACCTCACCAATTCTAATTCCCTGAAGACCTCATCAGAAATGAGTTTGATTTGGATGAGCAGGAGCTGAGGAAAGAGAAATGGGTGGCCTACAAGAAGGCTCTTGATTTTGTACACCAATTCGACAACAGCTATGACCCTTTATCCAGTTTTCACCCCTTCGAGGAAAAGGCAAAATTCCCAATTCTTTGCTTTAAGGATGTAATGCAAACATTAAAGGAGAAGAGGGAAGCAATGATTAAAAACAACCCTGAGAAGGCAAGACTAGTTCTAGCTAGGTCTGCATCTGCTAAAGCAATCCCTCCTCGTGATTATGTACTACATAGAAAATCCAAGTACAATGTGTTGGTGCCAACAATAGGGGAGCCTTCTACTTCAAGAGGGAAGAGGAAAATACAAGATGTCATTGACATTCAGAATTCCCCAAAAAAGCAAAGGGTGGGAAAGGAAGTGCAAACTAATGAGCCCCTACATTCCCCATCTCAATCCCCCATTCATATAGGAGATGAGCAGGCAGTAGCTGAACAATTGTTGCAGTTAGGGAGTCTCAGGGAGATCGCCTATACATATGATGAAATAGAAGATGGAATGCCAAAGGAACCAGAAGATGCTGAGATGAACATAACCACCAATGAGTTCAAAGGCCAGGAACTCGATCCTGCTATTAAACAGGCCAGTGAAGAATTCTTGGCTGATAGCAACTTTGTTACCTCAAGAGTTTTCATGCAATTTGTGTGGAAGCAAAATATTGATAAGTTCAATGCCAGATGTGAGAAGAGGAAGAATGAGTAGCCCCACAAGGATGCAGCTGTAGTGGAGGAAGAAGTAAAATAAGAAATGGTCACTGAATTTAAGACCATCACTCCTGAGCAAGGAAGGGAAATGGTAGCAAAGGCTGGTGTTCTCATCCTCTGAATGGGATATAGCAGATGCCTTGGTTTTAGAGGCAGTCATGAAAGAGACCAAGCCTATGGAAGGAGTAACCTTCAGCAAGGATGATGTTGCCCTGGCCATGTGGTCTTTGAAAAGAGATGAAAATAAAAGGAGAAAGGATACCCCAGAGTCCAGCTACCTTGGAGGTATGACAGTAAAGAGGGTACAAAATACTGGAGTGGTGGAGGCTGCTAGTACAGTCTTGGAAACTGCAAAATTCAATGTTGCGGTGGTAGAGAAAGAAGCAAAGGAAAGGGCAGATCTTCAAGCTAAGTTAGAGACAGTCTTAAAATCTTACAATGATGCCAAAGGAGAGATAGTAAGCCGAGATAACATTATTGCTAAATTGAAAGGCCAATTGGTAGGACAATACCATCAAGGTGAGTCCTCAACCTTAATGATTGCTTCTTCTCTTGCACAACCTCCACCTACTAGCCCTATCATTGAATTCCCACCTTCTCCTGTACCTTCTAGTTCCCAATCAGCTGAGATCACTCAACAGGAATTGGAAAAGCTAAAACAGGCTCAAACCTTGTTTGCAATTAAGTATGAAGAGAGAGTGAGGACAACAATTTTGAGTTTTGTTGACACTATAGGATCCTCATTAGTGTATAACAACATGAATAAAGTTTTGGATATGTGGAATGAGCTCAATGGAGATAGGGCTATTCTAATGCCCATTTTGGACAAGTGGATGCCTAGGGAGGAGGACCTAGGACTTATATGTGTATCCTATGATGAGGCAGGGGCTGACCCCATTATCAAATCCACGTGTGACATGACAAAGGATCTGACAAAACTAGCAGAAGGAAGAGATAATGTAGAGAGGAGGATCAATTTGTATAAAAAAGAATACACTGAGCAGAAATTTGAATTATGTCTCGGGGGTTTTGCCAGTCCAGCTCAATTCAAGGACAAACAAGTATGGCTTAATGAATTAGGAGCCAACCTATCATTAAGGGTAAAGGGAATCATTAACACAAATGATACTTCCCTATTTGCCAGAACAATTGAGGAGATAGAGAAAATAAAGTCACACTATGGCTTTCTAAACTCATAAGTCAATAAAATAAGAAACTCTTGGAAGAGATTGACCAAGATAAGAGGGAAAGTTATTAACTTCTCATGGCCTGCTGATGAGGTGTACCAATAGTGGACAAGAAAGTATGCGGTGCTAGATGCAGAGGTTCAAGAAGAAGCTAAAGAGTGACAATCGACGAAAGGGGCCGTTAGAAAATGAAAAGGATTTGTAACTTCTTGTTGAAACAAGAAGATTGTTGTAACAAACTTTTTTGGAGAAGGTCCAAAGCTTGTATGCATTCAGATCATTATAAATGGATACCAAGACTAGTTAGAGAAGAATCGCAAGAATTTTGTAAAGAAACTCTGCAGAAATATATCTGGGTTTTTCTAGTTATTACAGAGATTTTTTTTGAGTTTTGTAAGACTTTTCAAAATAAATATCAATATACAGACCATAAACTTTCAAGCCTAAAATTTGTGTTGTCTTCTGGTGCGCTTTCAATAATTTATTGGTTTCATTTGGGTAATCTAGGGTTATTCAATTGAACATGGATTGTAATGCAATATTTTGTTAGGATTCCCATAGATACTGAGAGGGGGGGGTGAATCAGTATCTGACCGGCATTTAGAATTTCTTAACTTAAAACATGTATAGCATATTAAAATTGTGTACCGGTAAGCAGAGAATAATGCAATAAACAGAAATAAAAGCAACCACATAAGAGACACACCATAACACAATGATTTAACAAGGAAACCCGGTGTGGGAAAAACCTCGGTGGGATTTGTGACCCACAATATTCACTTACTGGCCAATAAGAGAATATTACTGCTACAAGAGGGGCCTACACATGCAGAAAGGCCAAGTGCCTAGAGCACATTGCTCAAAATGGAAGTCTCACTGACTTACAAAATGGATTGTATAAATCCAGTGTCTTGTACTACTTCAGAATAGCATCTATAATGCCAGATTCAGTATCGATTTCAACTCTGCTTCTTACATAAACCCTTAACCTATATTTTGCATAATAGGTCTGCCTAATTACATTCCATATCTCACATCACTTTCTTCTATATCCCTTACAATGTTCTATAATGATCTCTCTTTATATAGGAGTCATTTTACATCATGCCTAAGTCGGCTTACAAAGATTTTACAATAATAAATAAAATATATTACAACAAAAATCCTATCGGCCTCTGTGTCGGTATGCTTCCTTTCCCTGCCGGTGCCAGTAGTCCAAGTGCCGGTGTAGAGTCTGCTTTGCTGCTACCGGTGTAATGTCTTGCCAGTGTCATAGGATTGTAAGGTTTCCATCAATGACAAAACCTTCAATCACCTACAATGTCTCATTGGAGTGTGCATATGCCAACAATCTCCCCCTTTGGCATTGATGGCAACACTCATGAGAAAATCCAAAAATGTGTCATCCAAAAAGTGTCCAAAATATGTGATCCAAAAATGTGTGAACTCCCCCTGAGCAAATGAGTCTTTTCCTGACTATTTTCTCATACCACTACTCCCCCTTTGGCATCAATGACAAAGGTTGTCAAGATGTCAATAGAGTATGGTTTCATTACTCAACCCTATAATTGGGTGGTTACAATTTGAAAAATATTTGCCAAAACCAAATTTATGCTTTCCATAAATTTCTTACTATCTTTTAAAGCTACCTCTGTTCTTTGAACTGTACCAGTGAGTTGCTGCATATGCTCTTCCGGTGTTTTCTGTCCTTGTATTAATGCCTCAGAGATTTCTTTCCTCAAAGATGCTAAATAATCCAGTCTGGGACTCAGTCTTAGTCTCAGATTCTTAGCCTTATTTATTCTTGTCTCCTTTTCTCTTTCTAACTTAAGTAATTCATCCTCAAAACCTGTTACTTTTTGCTCAAAAACTGATAATGTATCAGGTGGGTTAACAAAATTGTCAACAAGTTTATTGATTTCATCCTGTACCTTGCTCATTTTCTTATCTATGTCAACTGTCAAAAAGTTTGTCTTACACATGTCCCTGTATAGAGTTTTAAATTCCTTTAATGAGCTGCATAGTTCCGATAGAAGTGTGTCAAATTCTCTGGTACACTTCTTTATTTGATTTTCAAAGAATTTCTGTTTTTCTATTTCCAACTTCTCCTTGAGTGCATCTTCCTTTATTTTGTCAACCGTTACTATGTGATCAGTAATGTATTTTGACAATGTGTCAAGTTGACTTAGAGAATTCTTGTTATCTATATTACAGTTAGGAGCTATCAATTTCAAAACTGGGATTGTGTCATCTATAGCTTTATAGGCTTGTGAACTGCAATCAGTTATTTTCTTCAAAGAATCCAAAAGAACTTTAGTTACATTGGTTGATTTGTAACCTGCAGAGGAGGAACCTATATTCTGAATTCTGTCGGTGGAGGAAGTAACCATGCTTGTAGTGACCTCTAGTAGGTCAGTCTATGTTTCCATTTCCTTAAGCAAGGGTTTTTGTTTTTCTCCTGTTGCCGGTGGCTTTGTTTCTATGTGAACTTGTCCCTGTTCCGGAGCCTGTTGCTCTGCTTGACTCTCTGTTTGATGACCTGTCTCAGTCTCTGTCTAAGTCTCTACTTGTGGATCTTTGCTGTCATCTGTTGGTTTCTTTGTGTTATCAGCTTTGTCAGTCTTACCGGTTGAGTCCTTGTCTACTACAATGTTGATCGTTTGAGTATCAACATTTACTGTGTATAGAACCTCAGGATTAGGATTTGTATCCTTTATACCCATACTTTTATCTGCTGGTTTATCTTCTGCTATTGTTACTAGTGGAGTAATCAGAGGCAGTGGGGATAAGTTATCTTTTATTTTCAAGCTTGGGGGACCACCAACCTTTCCTTTACCCTTATCTTTGTCCTTTTGATAGACTTTGATAGGCTTGGGGTTCCGGTACTCTTCCTGCTTTTCCTTCTCCACAAGGAATATATCCTGTGCATTTTTTGTCTCTTCTGTTACTTCATTCACTCTTCCTACCATTAGGGCAATATGTCGGTGTGCAGTAGAGAATACTGACTGGTTGGCTTCTGCAATTAAGTCATCAATCTCTTTTGGTGAGCTTACTTGGTAAACAACAAGTAATTTTTCAATTTTTATCTTCTTATCAAGCTCTACAACAGCTTGTCT
The DNA here is from genome assembly GCF_030272615.1 of Cryptomeria japonica. Taxonomy (NCBI): domain Eukaryota; kingdom Viridiplantae; phylum Streptophyta; class Pinopsida; order Cupressales; family Cupressaceae; genus Cryptomeria; species Cryptomeria japonica. Next base: position 650,640,620 of record NC_081407.1, on the reverse strand, counting down.
CCTTGCTTCCAATCTTTTATAAAGTTCACCTGGTATTTCATCTACAACTTCCAATAAAAATTCCTTATACATATCTAAGTGTACGATAACACTATTTTCAACTTGCTCTTTCTCATCAACCGATAGTGAGTCATATGGTCTGTTGATGTTTTTGAGATTTTCCTCTTCAGTGATCTCATCTAGCAGTCTATCAATCAGAGCAATATTTTGTTGAGTCCTTTTCCTTTTAGGTGTCAGCTTTTTCTTTGGGGTTGTCTTCTTTACCAGTGACCTCACAACCTGTTGTTTTTGTCTAGTTCTTCTAGGTGAAGGTGTGGATGCCGGTGAAGGATCCCTTTTCCTTACAACTCTTTTGAATGCGGCAGGCATGTCACTTTCAGAAGAAGTGGCTACCGGTGATAGGTGAGTTTCAAGTTGTAATGCCTCCAACTCATCTTCACTAATACCAGTTTGCTTCAATACATCTTCTTTGATGGCTTTTGCCTGTCTTGTGCCTCTTCTCACAACTGCTTCAACTTTCTTTACTCTTTTCTTATATCGAATTTGGCTTTCAATCGTCTCAGAACTACCAAGTACTTCTTCCTTTGGTTCCTTAGGAGCTTCCAGAAGGGCTTTAGCATAAGTCTCAATGATAAGATCATCAGTCTCATAACCCATCTCAGTTACCTAGATTGTTCTTGGGATCACTGCTTCCATCCAGATCTCATCTTTTTTAATCACAAAACATATATCATCCTTATACTTATCAACAATTTTCTGTGACAGTCTAATTCTTTTGTTCATTTTGGCCTTAAGTGCTTGAAAATACTCATTGATATTGTTTTCTTTGCTTTCACCCATGTTGTTGAATAGGTCGGATAACTGTTTTCCTACCGGTATATCAAATCCAAGGCTTTTGTGGCCTATACCGGGAACCTGTTTGGTTATGTGTAGCATCAAGCATACAAGTAGATTACCAAATTTGAAAGTTCCTTTCTTATCCTTCTTGATTTTTCCTAAATTATCAATTAGCTCATCCTTTAGCCATTCACATACATCAATTTTTGCATTATCTTTAAACATGTCATAAGCATTCTTAATGCATAAACTGGAAACTGAATTGAGTCTATTGGCATGAGTTGCTTTGTAACCAAGAATCATGCTAATGAATCTTACATTTATATCAGTTACATCATTAACCCTCAATGATCTCTTGTCGGATGTGGCACCTGTTAGTTTGGTTACTAGGTCATTTGAGACCTTCTTAGTTTTGTCTGGCCTGTTACCGGTGGAAGGTAACCCTGTTATAGCTTTCACAACTTCCTTTGTGATTTTGTGGACCGAATCTAGCCAAAAGAAAGCACCATGAACCCTGCTCAATACTATCCTAATAAAATCCTTTGGAAAGTCTGGAATGCTAAGGATCTCAGTGAATCCTAGGGTTTCAACAATTTTATGTTCAGGCTTCACATTTCCGGAATCATCACAGATAACTGTTTTGTACATGTCCTTGATTTCTTCATCTCCTAGTTCTTCTATGTGACAGTGGATGTAAATTCTAGGGTCTTCTGCATAAATAACACCTTTGGGAATTTGGGAGAATGCACCTATGTTATCATCCTTTTTAGTTATCTCGGGAACTAGCTGAAACACGGGCCTAGGGCATTTGATAACCTTGACTACAGTAGGGTTAGCTATAAATTCAGGTGTAGAGGAGGATGCCATGATAAATACCTTTATTTGCCTTGAGAAGATGAATGTTGAAATTCCTTATGCTTCTTTGCTCGAATTGCCTTTCCTTTGGAGATATCGTGCTCTTCGAGTGTTTGAATTCACAGTGAAGTGAAATGGGGCCAAAACCTCTGATTTATAATGTTATTTTCGCAAACTACCACAATTAATGCTCGTCGGTTAAGTAATCACTTAACTTCATTTGCTGGTATAGAAGTAATTTCTTCTTTTTACCATCAACCAAGGGAATAATAGCATATGTCACATTTGATTGCCAAACCCTCAATGAAACTTTCTTCAATTTGATGAAGAGCTTCTTGTCGATGGAGTACTACTCTGTTCTGCCGGTGGAGTGTTGATTGGTTCTACCGGTGGAGGAGTATTTCCAACATTGTTTATGTCTGACTTTCTAATCCATTGTTATGAAAATTCATGCTTAACCTCTTCAACCTTTTCTTTTCCTTTCAAGTTGGGGCCATTGTTATTTGTTGGTGAGGACTTGCTTCTACAAAATTTAGCAATATGCCCAATTTTGTTGCATGCATAACAAGTCACATTATTCTTCTAAATAGATTTCCCATAACCTATGTCGGTTTGTGTTCTACATTGATTAGATAGATGTCCAAATCTTCCACAAACATAACATCTAACATTCATTCTGCAATTTTCAGAGTTATGACCAACTTTGTTGCATTTTGAACATTGACCGGTGGGTGCATTGGTGTTCTGATAACTTCTAGATCTACATTGATTTTATCTATGACCATACTTATTACAATTAAAGCATTTTCCATTAAATTTGTTAGCATTAGGTTGTCTTACCGGTTTACTGTGATCCTGAGTGTTTAAAGTACCGAATCTTTCTCGAACTTCAAAACCAATTCCACAAGTGTCACCTTTGGGTTTCTGGTTCTTCACCAAGTTGTCAAGTTCTTCTGAGCTTTGCTTAAATTTTTCTTTATGTTGATTAGCAACAACCAGTTCTCTTTCTAAGATCTCTTTCTGCCTCATCAGTTCATTGGAGTCATTTTGTGTATGCATCAGATCTGTTTTCAACAAATCATTTTCATAGCTAAGTCTAGTGTTCTCATTTGCTGCATCACTTAGTCTTCTGGTCAAATCTTCTTCATTCTTCTTTCTATCTTCAATTTCTTTACAAAATCTCATAGTCATATCCTGCATCTCATTCTTTGTTGTCATGTTCTCTTGTTTTAGCTTGCATATCTGCTCATTAAGACTTTCTTTTTCATCATCCTCAATTTGCATCTTTTCACAGAGTTCTCTTCTCTTGTTTCTTGCAATGGTAAGGTTTTCTTGAAGTGCTTGAATGATTTCCTGAGCTGCCTTTAGATCATCTTCAAGTTTGATATTCTTCAACTTTTCTGTATCAAAATCTGAGAGAGCTGCTTCCAATTGCTTCATCAAGTTTTCCATGTCTACCGGTGTCAAGATCTTCCTCAAGTTGTTAGGCTTCTGAAAATAGAGGACCAGGCTCTGATACCAATTGTTAGGATTCCCACAGATACTGAGAGGGGGGGGGGGGGTGAATCAGTATCTGACCGGTATTTAGAATTTCTTAACTTAAAACATGTATAGCATATTAAAATTGTGTACCGGTAAGCAGAGAATAATGCAATAAACAGAAATAAAAGCAACCACATAAGAGACACACCATAACACAATGATTTAACGAGGAAACCCGGTGTGGGAAAAACCTCGGTGGGATTTGTGACCCACAATATTCACTTACTAGCCAATAAGAGAATATTACTGCTACAAGAGGGGCCTGCACATGCAGGAAGGCCAAGTGCCTAGAGCACACTGCTCAAAATGGAAGTCTCACTGACTTACAAAATGGATTGTATAAATCCAGTGTCTTGTACTGCTTCAGAATAGCATCTATAATGCCAGATCCAGTACCGGTTTCTGCTCTGCTTCTTACATAAACCCTTAATCTATATTTCGCATAATAGGTCTGCCTAATTACATTCCATATCTCACATCACTTTCTTCTATGTCCCTTACAATGTTCTATAATGATCTCTCTTTATATAAGAGTCATTTTACATCATGCCTAAGTCGACTTACAAAGATTTTACAATAATAAATAAAATATATTACAACAAAAATCCTATCGGCCTCTGTGTCGGTATGCTTCCTTTCCCTGTCGGTGCCGGTAGTCCAAGTGTCGGTGTAGAGTTTGCTTTGCTACTGTCGGTGTAATGTCTTGCCGGTGTCATAGGATTTTAAGGTTGCCATCAATGACAAAACCTTCAATCACCTACAATGTCTCATTGGAGTATGCATATGCCAACATCTTTATGGATATGTTTCTTAGCTTTTCTCTTTAGGAGAGGAATTAAATACGCATTAAATATCTCTGTCAGTAGGTTATTTTGTTGGAAACTTTGAATTTGATAAACACTGTTTAGTTTAGCAAGGAAAGACTCTTATATATGTCAGGCATGTATGGGGTTAATAGAAGCCAAAGTGATGAGATGTATAGGGATGTTTAATTGTGAAATCCTTGCTTAATTTAGATGACTCTGTAGCCTGGATAAGGCACTGGTATTAGTTGTAGTTCTCTTTCTACATCTCTTGAGGATCAATACTGAAAATGAGCATAAGCTTTCCTTTATTATTTCAGTTTATGTTGAGGCGATAGGATCCACTAGTTTTTGGACACTGGTTTACTATGGATCTCGTTTAAAAGTGTGAAATTATTCACAGAAGGTATACCCGCCTGAACTTTGGATAAGTTCAAAGTGTAGAAGGTTATTGAAACCTTGTCATATGTTGCTCTAAGGTTCTTTTCCTTGATCTCTTCATTTCCAGACAGAGTTATTATTTTTCTTACAGGGGATAAGAGGGGAATTAGAATTTGAGAACAACATTACTATTTCAGTTTGATAAAAATATTTGTCAATGTAAAGTTGTTCAATATATGAAATGAATGTCTCTCTTAGCCATTTAGTGACTTCTTTGTACTCTTGGTCAAACAATGTTTAATTCCTTAAAGCTACTTGTTGGTAGCTTCCATTCTTTGTAACTTGCATTGATTCTACAAAAAAGAAAAAAGTTTACCTATGTGGATGAGAGAGAAAGTATGAGAGAATGTGCATATCAAGTTGATTAGGACTTTGTCTTATTGCACATTATACACCAATAACTACACATAAAAATGTGTATAGATAAGGGAGAGGGCCCTATGGTGGGGCACCATAATTTAGTGCTTCCCAAAATTTGTGTTAAAACTTTTAAATATTTCTGAATTTTCTAGGGTGACTTACTTGTCAAGTCCCCTACTTAAAAAATTGGTTTCAAGTTCACACGGTCAAACATGATGCCACATCACATGCCTTTTTTGCCAAGGTGTCCAAAATGGTCCCCAAAAGAAGGAAGATCCATAGTTGTGCACAAAGTCGTCTTTTTTGGAGTGCTAATGTGACATCACATAATTGAATGTTTTTTCAAATTTATTGAAATATTTTTATAATAAGTATTGACATTATACTACTTTGTTGTGCTCCACTAATAGATTATTGTGGCTCACGAATGAACAAATTGTGGCTATTAAACCCCACTCCACTATAAGACCCTCTCCCTTTAATTGTTTTACTTTTAGACTCCATACATGTGGGTGGCTATTGTAAACATAAACTAGCAATTGCACCGTGGTGTGCAATAGGTACGCCGAAGAGGTGTGGAAGGTTAGTTATTGATTTTTTTTGTGTTATATTTTGCATACATTTGTGTAGTGTATGAGATTAAAATTGGAAGGACATTTAGAAAATGATGTTGTTTGTGTAGAAAAGGTCTCAATGGATGAGTGATAGCTTCAAATTAACTATGCATCCACTTAGAGTGATCCAAACACAAATATAACAAAGCCTCTAAATCAAGAAGATAATCAAGTTTCATAAGTGATGTAACCTCATGTTATGTTTGAGAGAGAGAGAGAGAGAGAGAGAGAGAGAGAGAGAGAGAGAGAGAGAGAGAGAGAGAGAGAGAGAGAGAGAGAGAGATGGAGGGGGAGAGTGTGTGTGTGAAAGAGATAAGTAAAAAAGGAAGATAGAGAAGAGGAGAAAGGATAAGGAGAGAGGGAGAGATACATATAGATGGTAATATAAAGAGAGAGTCTAGTAAGAAAGAGAGATATATAAAGTGATGGGGAGATAGAGGTAGAGAAAGATATGGATAGAAAGAGGTGGGTAGAGGAGTTAGGGGGAGATCAAGAGATAGAGAAATAGAGATATAGAGTAGGAGTAAATAATAGAGAGAGAGGAAGAGATACAAAGAGCCCAAAGAGAGGGAGTGTTATAGATAGAGGGAGATATAAATAGATAGAAAAGAATAGGAGGAGAGATAGAAAGCGTTAGGGAGAGAGATAGAGAGTAATAGGGAGATAGAGAGATATAGAGAGATAAAGATAGAGGGAGATATGTATGCTGAAGAGATTTGGAAGGTCAATTAGAAAAACAAATTCTATTTTTTTGCATACATTTGTGTCATATGCGAGATCAATTGGTAGGTCATTTATCAAATGGTGTTGTTTGTGCAACAAAGATCTTAATTTCCAGGGGGTTGAGCTTAGTTGGTTAAAGCATTGAGTTCTCAATGTGGAGACCCAAGTTCAACTCCCATGAGGGACATCTTTGTGGAATTCTAAGTTGTGACTCTTGGTCTTTCATTTGTTGTATTTGTCACATTATTTAAAGTGAATTTCTAAGTTGTGACCCTTGGTCTTCCAATTGTTTTTTCTAGTTTGGTGCTCGAAAGGAACTTGTATTTGTGCTCGAAAGGAGCTAGTATTTGTAATAAGTTTTCTCAAAAGGAGCTGGTATTTGTAATAAGTTTGTAACGTGTATGCTCAGATGAGAAAAAAATGAGCTTTGTGTTTCAAGTGCAAGGTGTGTCACTTATGTGTTTAGAAAGGGTTTTAGGAAAGGGAATTAGCAACTATCAACTGTCAAACTACAAAAGTAGAGACAAATAATATCCTTAATAGAAAAAAATGAAGATATTAATGAAGAAGTGATAGCCTCATATAAATTGTACATTAGGAAGAGAGATATAGGGGATGGGGAGGGAGTGAGGGGGTAAAATGTGGAGAGAATGAGAGAGGAGTGACACATAGAGGGAGGGAGAAATTGAGATATGTAGAGGATGGAGAGGGAGAATAGGGGAGATAAGGAGAGGAGGGAGAGAGAAGGGGCAAGAAGGGAGATATATAAACCAAACTTGAGATGTATATATATAGACACACACAAACACACTAACAAAAAAAACAGAGTGAGACAAAGAATAAAGAGAGAGGAAAAAGAGAGGGATATATAGAGAGGGGAGAGGGAGATGAAGAAAGACACCCACTAATTGGTAAGTTGGAATTTTTATTAGAGAGAGGGTCAAGGGAGGAAGTCATTTGCAAGCTGCATAGGACTTGCCATTTTTCATTAAATATTTAATATGTTATTAAATGTTTGTTGAATTGAATCCCTTATGAACGACCCAATATATTTTCTTTCTCACTTTTCTTGTTTACACTTTTTTCTCACCTTTGGGAGTCTCAAATTAGATTATGTCATTACTTTCGATATACTCATTTTTTTTTTCTCTAGTTTGACATACAACCTTATGACTATATAGATACTATTTTGATTATATGTTCTTGAATGTTGATACATTTTGAGGTTAAGTTCTCCTAAGGCCCATGCAACCTCACACCCTTTTAATGAAATTTGTGTGTTGATAATCACATTTTAAAATGACTAAGCATTATATTATTTGATTTGTTTAGTTATATCTGTATATTATTTACAAATTATAAAAAATAATATTAAACTAATCCAATAATTATCATGCAATATTAAATAATTTTTAAATAATGCTGATATAATGTATACATTATTATTTAACAAAATTTGTATAAAATTTATTATTAATAATTTAAATATAATATAAATATATAAAAATACTATTTTTTACAATTATTAAATAATATTAAATATTTATAAATTATAAATAACATTGAATAGAGTTCAAATAATATTATTATCGTTAAATAATTTAAATGTAATATAATAATAAAAATTGATTAATACATACATTATGTGTGAATCCCTAATTTCTTATTTTTTAGGTATTATTTGTTTAATATCTCTCTTACCTTTCTATAATATCTTTTTAAAGGATTATAATCTTTTACATAGATCATTTTCCAAAATATTTAAAGAGCCGAGACGTATTAATTTTCCTCAACACAAGTATGTATACTACTTATTTTTGGAAGGATGTGCAATGAGCAAACTTTTTTTTTTATTGGAGTAAGCAACAATGAGCAAACTTGGAAAGGTCACCGTTTTTAACAAACTATAATTGTTATTTTTATTAGTGAATTTTTGAAAGCAGTGTGAATGGATCATGAAATCAAAAAAGGCACTGGCTATCCAGGGGAAAATTTGCACCGCCTGGATAGCCGTGCTTTCTGTGCCTCTGCCACTCCGTATACGGTGCCTCGAAAATAAGCCACCATCTGCCTGTCGTGCGTGGAAACCGAGACCACCGGCTTTGACTGGGAAAGGAAGCAAATTTTTTTTGTAAGGATCCCTTTAAAAAAATTAATTACATTTTTAATTTATTTTTTAATTAAATTTTCAATATATTTTTTATATTTTTTTTTACTAATATGTTTTTTAATTTTTTAATATATTTCTAGTTATATTATATATATTTTTTAATTAATAAATTTTAATTATATTTTTATCGAATTATATATATAATATATTTTCTTTTTTAACACACTTTATTTATATTTTTATTTAAAAAAAATTGGTTTATTTATCATATTTTAAATTTAAATATTTTATTTATATTTTCATAAATATTTTTTAGTAAACTTTTAATAGTTTTTTATATTTATTTTTTAATATATTTTCTTTATTTTTTAATGTATTTTATTTATGTTTTTAAATGTATTATTATATTTAATTATATATATTAAATTTTAAATTATATTACATAATTCATAAATAAATGTATATTCTACATTTAATTACATAGTCCAAATGAAATACATGTCTACCTTAATCTTGTGAAGTGAACAATCTCTCTCTCTTTGTTCTCTCTCCAATTTTTTAACATTTTAAAATTTCAATCTCTCTTTATCTTTTTATTTCTCTCAACCCCTCACTCTCTCCCTCTCCCTCACTCTACCTCTTTCTCTTTCAACCCCTCTCTCCATCTCTCTCTATAGCTCTTTCACCCTCAATCCCCCCCACTCTGTCTCTCTCAACCTCACTCTCCCTCCTCTCCCTTCCCCTCTTTATTTGTTTTTCTCTCTCAACGCTTCCTCTCTCTCTCTCCAATTTTTTAAATTTTAAAAAAAAATTAACATTAATATAATATAAATAAAATGTATTAAAAAATTATTAAAAATATAATTTAAATTTATTAAAAAAATATTAAATAATATTACATAAAATATATTAAAAATATAAATAAAGTGTGTTAAAAAAGAAAATATATTATATATATAATTCGATAAAAATATAATTAAAATTTATTAATTAAAATATATATATAATATAACTAAAAATATATTAAAAAATTAAAAAACATATTAGTAAAAAAAATATAAAAAATATATTGAAAATTTAATTAAAAAATAAATTAAAAATGTAATTAATTTTTTTAAAGGGATCCTTACAAAAAAAATTTGCTTCCTTTCCCAGTCAAAGCCGGTGGTCTCAGTTTCCACGCACGACAGGCAGATGGTGGCTTATTTTCGAGGCATCGTATACGGAGTGGCAGAGGCACGGAAAGCACGGCTATCCAGGCGGTGCAAATTTTCCCCTGGATAGCCAGTGCCATCAAAAAACGTGGCCCCAAGTTAACAGCGCTATTGGAGTACGACGATAAAAACCTTAAGCGCAAAAACAATTTTCTATTGGTGAATAGAAAAATGTGACAGGGAACATATAGGCCTAAAGAAAACCAATAAATAGGACGAGATAGAATGACAAATCCGTAGTCTTACTAATTGACGTGGCATTGCTTATTGCACTTCAAGAAATCAAAGGTAGTGAAGATCTCATTCGATTGGGGTTATCCTACTCAACCTGCTTCAAGATTGTCTTTCGATTCCAGCTATATAGACTGCACTGGAGGCCTATTTATAGTTGATGGGTGGGGACTGGGGAGCTAAAGTTGGGATGTGGCTATTCTGGTTTCAAAAAGGCAGTATCGAGGGACTAACACGCATGTTAGTCGTGCGTTTTACACCGTCGATTTTGCATTTAACGATCGTGATTAACTAACCTATCACTAACACGTTGTACGAAAAGTCTGTTTTGGAGCCAGAATAGACATGGCCCTAAAATTGATTCCTAGTTGTGCTGGCTATTATGGCGATTAGACTGCAGTGATGTCACCAATATTCTTTTTTTGAAAAATTAAACAGTAAGGATTGTTTACATCGTCTTGCAACCCGTCTCGAGCATTCTGTGCCGTGGATGCCTAAAGTTAGCCGGTCGGCGTAAATATTGAAAGTGATCATAAAAATAAATAGTTTGCAGCAAGTTGTCCTATATTATAAGTACACTTGCATATCTTTTGAGCTCTTTACATGTTTTTTCTTCTGCTTTGCTGTTTACACCTAAGGAACTCTGTCTACCATTTTTCTTCCCCGAAATGATTTAAGCAATTTCCTATGGAATCTTTCTGATCCCCTAAAATCTGTACTCTGCTGTTTACACGTAAGGAACTCTGTACATAATTCAGAATTTGCCTTTCTTTTTAATGCTTCTTGTACACGGCAAGAATAAAGTTGTAAGAGACTGATGGGATGCTTTCAACTTTAAAGGGGTCCATTCGTCCAGCGATTGTGGCGTACAATTCATCTACCACTGGATATTTCCCGCTTGGTCTCTTTACGCGTGCTTCCCACTCCCATCTTTCAACGAAATTTCTTCATATGCAGAAACCGTGTAGAAAACAGTGTGATCAGTAACGTCTTTTATCTTATATTAGCTTATCTCACCGTCTGAACATTGTATATCTTAGCTCGCTGTTTTCTCATTCTCTTTTAATCTTTCTGCCCCCACATTTTTTTTAGTTCTCATTATATCTCTTAGCTCGCTGTCTCACCAGTCTCTTCTATTTTTTCTACACATCCCTTTTTCTTTGTTTCAGTCAATCCCTATTCAATTTAATCCCATGCCATGGCAAGGGCCAATGCCTTTGCAGAAATTTTGCCACCGTCTACATCTCCATCGTCTTCAACTCCAACAAAAAAGGTGCGCTATGATGTATTCATAAACCATCGTGGCCCTGACACCAAGAAAACCCTAGCCGCCTCAATCTACCGTGCCCTTAAGCTAATGGGACTTGAAGCTTTCTTAGATGAATCGGAGCTTGAACTGGGTGATTCAATACCCTCCGAAATCCAAGAGGCCATGACTACTTCTTTCCTTCATATTGCCATATTTTCACCCAGATATGCAGAGTCTCCTTGGTGTTTGGCCGAACTATCTTTTATGCTTAAGACTGGCAAGAAAATTATTCCTGTGTTCTACAATGTTGATCCCAGTGATATCCATTGGATTTGTAAAGGAAAAGGAAGCTACGCCAAAGCATTTTCCGAGCACGAAGCCAAGGCTAGATATCCTTCACAAATTCTTGAAGATTGGAAAGTAGCGCTGGAAAAGGTTTCATATGCTAAAGGCCACACTGTCAAGAATGAGGAGTAAGTATGGAATGCTCTCTTTCTTTTTATCAGATGTTATGATATGTTATATTTCAGATTACAACATAGTTGTTCGTACAATGGAATTTCTTGCTCTAAAACGGAAAGATTTATTACCATCAAAATCTGATTAAGCTTTTTTTTTATGCTTGCACATTTGTTTTCAGACTGTGAAATTCTAAAAGTTGCTCTGTTTGAATTCTTGTTGTCCATATATGTGGAAAGAATTGACAATCTTTATAAATATTGTTGGGAAATCTATTGATTTGTAATGGTTATGTTCTCCTTAGTCAAATCTATAGATAGACTAGTATTAATCAACGTTCAAAGACAACATATAATCATTTAATCATCTTGAATAATATATATTGATGTAAATGCTTTCAAAGTGTGTTTGTATGCTCTCATTGGTGCTCTTGATTATTCTATTCATGATATAGAAGTGTTCTTGTTCTTTAAGTGATTTCAAAATGAATAATGCATGTCCTAAAATACAACATTGTACATAAATCCACATAAAGTTATGCTAGAGATGTACAAAATAATTAGCAGAATAAAATGAGGAATAAAACGATTTGGACTTGTTTTGAATTTTAAAATATGGTGAGGCATAACTCTAGAGATGACTTTGATCCCTTCTGCTCTCATGAATTTGACTTGCAATAACAAATGATAATTATGAAAATTATTGCCAATTTTTTAGAGATAAACTATAATAATGGGATTTGAGGTGATAAGATCATGAACCAAATTGATCTAAGAATATGCTAGTTGTAAACTTGTCATTACCTAAAATATTTAATAGAAGTTGACTATCTAATGTAAGGGAAAAGGACATGACATACAATTTGTAACATTATAATACTATTAGATATTTTCAAATGTTATTATTCAATTACTAGGTTGAGCTTATCCTTTTCTCACGTATTATAGGTTAGGAAATATATGCTAAAAATAATCATAACAATATATAACAAATTCACTTTGGAAAATGTGACCACTTTAAAACATTAAAATATATAAAATTTTAAATTTAAAAGTCTATTTTCTACTTTTAAAAGACGTCCTTACTTAATCTTGAACAAAATTGTTGCTTGATACAAGATAGTTGCTACATTTAATCTTCCCAAGGATTGAGTAGGCATCCTTTCTTAAACCAATGATTTAACTCAACACCAAAAACTTATCCAATTTCTTCCCTACACTACCCACCTTTCTAAAAGTGTTGTTAAATTTTTGCTCCACCTCATCATGTGTCCACAGTGTGACTGTCTCATTATTTGATTTCATATCAACTAAATTTATTTTGATTATAAGTTTTTTTCATTTATAAATGTGATATGTGAAGATCTAATTTCTTGAATAATTTGTGGTGGAGGTAACTTGTGAGATCCAAATGTGATGTGAAGTGTAGTATGCTTAGTTTGACTATGTAAAATCTCCTTATGAGACAAGTAGTAAATTATGTAAAAAATTAGGGTCATGGTAAGATGGATTAAAATTAGAATATGTAGATAGATAAGCCATGCATATCGTAGAATCATAATGATATGGATGATAAGTAACATGTTAAAAGGGTCAATTGTGTCATCACTATTCTAAGGATAATAAGATTGATTTAATATATATAACACAACATTCAATCATGTGTCATAGTATAGAGAAGCATAAGATTCAACATATGTAACATCATAACCATGTAAATGAAAGATATTAATAAAAGTACATACATGTTTAAAAAGCATAAAGAATATCCAAAATAGAGCTTTGAAACATAACGGAAATATAATCGCCATACTCCTAACAAAGATGTCTAAGCCAGATTTCATACAAGGAAATAGCATAGATATATAATTATTTGCTAGGACATCTTTATGAGAAGAAGCAAGCTAGTCGTTACTATAATACATAAGGAGGTCCATTTCATGTTTCAGATTTGACACAAAATCAACAATATTAGAAATGATCATATTTTAAAATATAAGGCAAAACCTTAAGGGGGAGGTAAAAGGAAACCATAATGAGTGTAAATTAAATCTTATCAAATATTTGATCTATATTAATTAATAAATATAGATAAACAATAAATTAACCTAGATCAAAGAGTTGAGGTTCATAATGATATTGAAATAAATGCAAAATAAATATTAAGATCGAGTGGCTTAGCTCCAAAATTAATGTTGAAATAATGATGTTGATGTAATGTAGAATTGTTTCAGCCCCTTTTGAAATTTCATTTTTATTGGTATGATTATTGTCTTCAAAATCAAAACCATGATACATGATTATTCCACTTAAAAATAACTTGGCATGTGGATATGATCTCTACTATGTGGGATTGATCTAATAGAATGTTGTCTCTTAAAAACTATGTAGTTCAATCTTCAATGATCTTGAATAGCCAAGATGATGTTTAGAAACATCTTTAGAGATTTTTTTAGCTCACTTGGATCAAGTTCTTTGAGGTTAAATCCCTTGGTAGGCCTATTCAATGATATTAAGGAAAATCAAGGGTATCAAATGTAAATATATAGATGGCTTAAGATGGTGAGGCAAATTAAGGTTTATTTTCAATCTTCCAAATCAAATTTCTTTCTAATGTTTTTTCATTTCTCTCATTTATTGAAATTAAATATGAAATGAGTGTCTTTAAAAATCATGACTAAGAATGTGTCACTCAAATGCATGCTACATTAGCTTAAAATAACTAGTAAAAATAGGTGAGAAATTCAAAATTTGAATTTGCATGTTTGAAGATAAGGAGTTAGATCCAGGCAGCTTATGATTGACCTAGGCCATTCCCATGAATTTCAGACCTGATCTATAATTTACAAGAACTTTAAAATATTTTTTTTTGAACTATTTCAGTTTTGTAAAGCCTCTCCTTACCTCAAGATATGAATGTTTTTATTTCTTTACCTTAAATCTTTTTGAGTTTTATTTTCAAAGGGGCATAAAACATTGTTTGTATGTAAAACATGTCATTGTTTTTATCTTTAACCACATTCTTTCAGCTTATACGAACAATTGATATCTGTTTATCAATTAGAAATATGTTAAATAAGTTATACTAATTTAAGATCCATTTTTAGAGAAAACTAATTTGGGTGAGTTTTTTTCTAAAAATGTGCTTTTGTATAGTGACAAAGAAATGCTGAAGATTATTGCAAATTATGTTCTGAAGCACTCGACCAAAACTTCATTTGTGGTGGCCAAACATCTTGTGGGTCTTGATAAAACCTTACAAGACTTTGAAAGAACTATATTAGAATCTTCTGAAAATGTAAAAATTGTGGGGATCACAGGTATGGGTGGGTGTGGAAAAACTACATTGGCAAAAGAATATTACAACAAGATGATACGGTCCTTTTATAGATCTAGTTTTGTTTGTGATGTACGAGATGCACCAACTAAAAATTTATATGAGAAGCAGAAACAAATGTTTCAAGATCTTGGTGGCTCAAAAGATATATCATTTGATAATGTAGAAAAAGGAAAAGCAATCTTAGCAGAATATTTGAAATTTGTTCAGGTGTTTATTATCTTGGACAATGTAGATCATCAAGATCAATTGGATTCTCTATTGCCAATAAAAAACAGTCTTACACAAGGTAGTGTAATTGTGATTACAAGTCAAAATCCTGGTATGCTTATATCATGGGGAATCCCTTGTAATTCCATTTATAAGATGAAAGATTTAAATCCTGAACATGCTATGGAACTATTTTGCTGGCATGCTTTCCAACAACCCTCTCCAATAGATGAATTTGAATATCTTGCTAAAAAGTTTTTAAGTGTCTGCAAGGGATTGCCATTATCCATTAAGGTTTTAGGAGCACTTGTGCATGGAAAGTCCAGGGAATATTGGAATGGTCAATTAGAGAAGTTCTCCGGATCATTGCACGAAGACATTAAAAACATACTTATGGTGAGCTTTGATGCACTAGATGAGGAAGAAAAGGAGATATTTTTAGATATATCTTGCTTCTTTGTAGGAACAACAGAATATTCGGCCATCACAGTATGGGAGGAGTCCGGATGGAGTGGGGCAGGTAGTTTGGGAACACTCACAGATAGGTGTTTGATTGAGGTAGATGAGCAAAACTGCTTGAGAATGCATGATCTGCTGAGAGATTTGGGAAAGGACATTTCAAAGACACGGTCACCATACCGCCTTTGGTTACCGCAGCAAATTGCCCACATTGAGAATCAAGGGGAGGTGAGTTTGATATCTTGTTTTTTATGCTATCCAATATTTCTATAAGTAAACGTTTGCATATAATTGTTTTATAAGCTCGCTGATTTTTAAATTTTTTCATTTAGGGAAGCGTGCTGATTCGAGGAATTAAAGCCCAAACAGATGAGTTTTATGAAGACTTTGTGGAGCTTTTCAGAGAATCAGGTAGAGGAATCAAGCGGAGGCGGGGTTTTAAAATCCTCGATGTTGAAAAAAACTATTTTACAGAAGAATTAGGAACACTTTCAGAAACCCTTGCGTGGCTGCGATGGGCCAAGTTTCCGCACAGAGCTCTTCCGTCATGGATTTCGTTGAAGAAGTTGAGAGTTTTAGAGCTTCTTGAGGCTTCTAAATTAGAAGAACCGTGGAGCGAGACTGCAGACGTAAGTAATCTTCATTCTCTTTGCTGTTATTTATGTAGACATACCTTAAAAAATCTGTTATAGTTAGTTGTTGAGTGGTCTTGCCTAATTAAAAAGGAACGTGGCTACAGCCTCCTGTGCAGTTGAGAGTGCTGAACATCATTCATGCAGGAAATTTCCTGAGATTTCCAAGGTCGATAGGATTTCTACAGCATTTAAAAGAGATATCCTTTGACTCCGAAGGAGCTCCCATTGAAGGCCTACCAGAAGAGTTTTGTCGTCTCCAATCACTAGAGCGCCTGAAATTGATTGGATGTGATAAGATGAAATCTCTGCCTAGCAAGTTCGGCGACTTGACAAATCTTAGGATTCTAGAGTTGAGAGAATGTAGTGGTTTGATTTTCCCCTCAGAAACACTTGCGCTGCTTACTAGCCTTTATTTTCTGTATATTGACCGTTGCGCCGGACCCACAGAATTAATTTTCCAGCCGGGATGCTCTTCTTCTTTTTTGCGCAGCCTTGAAAAACTAGTATTATATCATTGTGGTTTGTCTAGGCTATCAATCTCGCCTCAATGTTGCCCAACTCTGGATCTACTATATCTTTCCGAAAATAATGACTTAGTGGAGATCGATAGCTTGCCAACATCAGTGAAGACGGTTAATGTGGTCGGATGTTCAAATCTGCAAAGCATAAGCCTTAATTGTGGTCTGGTGAGGCTAGTATATATGCATATTCGGAATTGTGGGGAGCTTAGGAAAATACAAGGATTAGAAAATTGCAGTTCGTTAGAGACGTTGATGGTACATACTTGGGGGAATGAGCCGGTCATACAAGGTCTGAAGGATATGGAGAGTTTGAGGAGAGTAAACATCACAGCAGCATGTCACATATCAGCATTTGAACCTTGCCTTCAAACATTAAGTAGAGAGGTAATGATAGTTTTCAGATAATTGAGCTTATTATGTAATATAAGTGTGTTTAGTGGTTGATTATATTGTGTAATTTGTGGCAGAAATGGCCATCCGAATTTGCAATATGTGCAATGGCAGCCCCTGGCGTTGAGGCGATTGTGAGGTCTTTTAGCTTTCCTGGTCTCACTTTGGTTGATTCGTTCAACCGGCAGAAGATGAATTGGTATTCTTCGTATTCTTGGTATTGGGAGTATGTGTTTTTGCAAGAGCGTTCTACCAACGCGGCAGCAATGATATGCGTTGTTATAAATTCCCCATTAGATGATATCACTCTAGAGTTATTTAGTGTTGAGCAAAACAGTCCTTCTACCACGTATTTGAAAGAAGGAAAATGGGTATGTGTAGGTGTTTTCACTCCATCTTCCCTCGCGGGAAGGGAAAATGCTTTCTCTCTATGGGAAAACAAATACGATCGGTTAGAAGATGATTTGGTAGAGATGGGAATATTAGCAATGGGTGAGGAAAATAGAGTTGTGGATGCTTTTCATGAATTAGTGCAACATTTGGGAAAAGTAGGTGATATTTGTGAGGCTCAATGATAAATTTGTAAATTCAAGGATAAATTATTGGAAAATTAGATATTTTGTAGATTGTGTTGTGTGTAAATATATGGAAATTTGTGTTTTATTGTAGAATATTTATGTCATATATTTCATGAAGTTAGTAGTATGAATATGAATATGGTTATTTATTTAAAGTTGTAAGGAGATTGAGTTTTTTTTTTGTTATCAATAATAGTTGTAGAATATCTATGTATTCATGCTATTAATTTGATCTTGTTTAATAGTATAAGAGTTGCAATTCTTAAACATTGATTGTAGCTAACTTATGAATTCAAGTGTGTAAGCATTTTTGCATCAACACTTAGGGTCACACTCTGTGAACCATCAACGTTTCTTAAACATGTTAAATAACTTCTTTTTTTCTTTTTATGATGATCTACAAAGTTTAATTTAAAATGTCATATTAAGTTCTCTTTTAACAATTTGTTTTGTGGTCACTTTATTTAATAATTAACATTTTCATTGTAGATTATTATTGTTGTCCTTACTAAAGAAACAAGGGATGTGGAAAGCAACATGTTCGGGCAAATTCCTTTCACATACATTTTGTTCATGAAGGTGCCTCATTTTTCATTATTTTTCTTTTATATACTATAAATCTTAAAATGAATCTTGTTATACACCATTGGTGTTTCTATTGTCCCAATAGACTTTGTGTTGCTAAGATGAGCAATTTGTAGAAGTTTAAAGAAAGATTTTTTTCAAGACAATACTAGAAGGGAAGATATTAATTGTTTTGCCAATTTATTGTTGGGAATGATGGGTGAAAGAGGAGAATGGTCCATTGTTTTAAATGAGTGATAGTTGCCACCTTAGATGGAGGGAGAAAACATAAATAAAACTTAAAGTTGCATTCCAAAAAGTTGGTTTCAAGAGTTATATTATTTTAAGTTCATCTTGTCTTGAAAAATTGATATCATATATTTCAAAAAGATATTATGTTTTGATCTATGAATCTAAATTTTAATCCTTTTTTAATGGTATTCTTTTTTATTTCTTGATTTTGAAATTCTCCCATAATCTCACTTATCACCTTTGTCAACTATTGATCCAATGGAAATGTAGTACCCTTAACTATTTATAGTAACATTATTTGTATGTTAGTGATGGATTATTCAAGGGATTCTATGATTTCTACATGTTGCTTTCGTCCATCCTCCTTTTCAACATTGTGTAACACATCTATCTTAAATATTTGAAGAAGGGAGATTTGAGAGAAATTCTAAGAAGAGTTTTGGTAGTAGAATTACAAATGCATATAGTTACTTTCATTATGTCAAAGATTCTTATTTTATTCAAGGGGTCTACTAACGTGAAAGATGAAGAGCGTTCAACCATTTTTATTTTCTATTTCATATCTTATAGTATTTCTTGTTCGGTCTTCTTTTTCTACTTCCTCATTTTTATAGGGATCTATTCTTGCAATTCTATAGCTAGCTCCTTTGAAGTTATTACGTCGAGGGTGTTTCCTTTATTTGAAACTCATGATATGATTTCGAGCATCAATGGTCTGCAATCTGTTAAAATGATGCAAGACAATTGAAGAAATTCCAACCGCCGGATCTTCTTGCTCTTTATATGTCATGTTTTGCGCAACCGTCGTGGCTGAAATGACCGACAAACATGTAGAAACGATGAAAAAAAATCGTGCCAGGGAAAACCCTCCACCCGTGATTAAAAAGCTCTCCATAGATAAAAACATTTAATAGAACTTTTAAAGCTTGGAAGTGTTTAATTAAAATAAAAAGCGGAAGCGTTAATAGTACAACTAAAAAAGAAGGTAAGAAAAGATAAATTAGCATTATGTATTTGTAAAAATTGAATTAGGGTGACATTATAATTAAATATATATTGTATGGATTATTATTATTATTATTTTTTAATATTTGTTCTATGTATATTTATTTATTCTAATTTTATTTATTAATTGTATTATTAAAAGAAAAAGAATATATTTCTAAATATTGTATGTATTATTATTATTTTTTGTTTTTTATATTTGTTTTATGCATATTTATTTATTAATTATATTATTAAAAAAATATATATTTCTAAATATTATTAGTATATAATATATTCATATAATTTTATTTATTAATTGTATTATTTATAGTATAAAATTCATTTTGATTTTTTATAAGTATTTATTATATTAATTTATTAATAGTTTTATGTATTCTTAGCATCTTATTTATTATTAGGATCTTATATTTGGTTTTAGATTTTTTAGACAGTTTCATCTAGTCTTCATAGGTAGTAATTGCCCCTTATCTCCTTTTCCTTTTTATCTATATTTTGGCATCCCTTTGCTTTGAACCTCATGACACCTCCCCTCTTCTCTATTCCTTTTAGTTTGGGTTGGTCTACAACTAGTCATTTTATGTCTCTTAGCTCTCAAGTATATTGATGATGAATCATGGAGTGTGATCCAAAATGTTGATTCAAAAACTAACATAGTCTAATTCAAAAATATTAATGATTATAATTATGGACTATAGAAATTTGATATCATTAGATTTAAAATGTGTCAACTATAATTAGAAATAGCATTCTAAACATATACTCATTTTGTAACATGATTAATCCAACATAAAAAAAAATTGTCCTACCATAAAAAAACCATGTTTAAAAGTAATATAACTCAACACTATTTTAAGTATGATGATATCAAATTGATGTGATTTAACTACATAAAGAATCTTTAAACCATCAAGATGAACTATTTTCTTTGATGTGTCTTTAAAGATTTCACTATATATATTATATTTTATGCAATGAATTTTTTTTATAGATAATTTTTTATAATTATATTTATTATTAAATTATATATTTTATCTCTGATTCTTCCTCTCCCTTTTCATCTCTCTTTCCCAAGTTATATCTATCTCACTCTCCCTATGACACCTTTGTATACCTTCTTACTTCTCTCTTTGCTCTATTTCTCTCCCTCCCTCTCTTTTTTATTTATATAGATATCTTCCTCTTTATCTCTCTCCCTTCCTCTCTCTTTCACTCATACACACGTTCTCTCTCTCTCATCCTTTTTTTTGTCTCTATTTTTATCTCTATCCATGTCTCCCTCTCCCTGTCTCTTTATATATTCTTATATATGTCGAGCTCTATCACTTTAACCATCTATATCTCTCTCCATCTCCCTCTATATCTATTATTTTTATATTTATCTCTCCCTCTTCATCTCCATATCTCTCTATCTATTTCTCTTTTTCCTCTCTTACTATATCTTCATCTCTACATGTGTCTTCCCCTCTCCCCCTCTATCTCTAAACATGTGTCCCTCTATATTTCTATCCCTTTTCCACCCTATGAGCATGAGATTGTTGCCACTCTACTTCTATCCCTTTGCCACTCTATCTCTATGTCTCCATATTTCTCCTTCCATCTCTCCCTCTATCACTATCTTGTTATATCTCCATCTTTATCTCCCCCTAAGTCTCTCCCCGTCTCTAATTTTCTATCCCTACTTCTCTCTATTTGTCTATCTCTACATATCTTTGTTCCCCTCTCCCCTTCTATCTAAATATCCTTACATATCTATCTATCTATCACTCTATATAACCATCTCTCTCTCTCTCTCTCTCTCTCTCTCTCTCTCTCTCTCTCTCTCTATATATATATATATATATATATATATATATATATATATATATATATATCACCCTCTTTCTCTCTTTCTCTATCTTCACCTCCACCTTACTCTCTCATCCTTTACCTTTTGACATGTATCCCTCTCTTTATCCATTCTTCTCTCCCTCTTCCTAGACCTTTATATCTATGCCTATTTTCTTCTAGATAGTTCTCCATATTTCTTCTTCCATCTCTTTATCCATTCCTCTATCTCCCTCTTCCTAGACCTCTATATCTATGTCTATTTTCTTCTAGATATTTTTCCATATTTCTTCTTCCATCTTCCTCTTTATCTCTATGAGCATTATCTCTTCATATATCTCTACCCCAATATATCTCCCTCTTTCTACCTCTATGTATTACTTCTTATCTCTACATTTCTATCTCTCCCTCTACCATTCCTCACCCTCTTCCTCTATATCTCTCTAGCATTTCCTCCCTATCTCCCTACCACACTCTACCTTATATCTCACTTACCTCTCTCTATCTCTTTATCTATTTCTCTCCCTGTATCTTTATCTCTACCTCTATCTTCCTCTCTCTCCCTCTATCTTGATAGGGAGCTTGGTAGGTAAGCACTCACAAGGCTAGTTGCTCAAAATGAACAATTTATTGGCTAAGGACTTGTAGAGTCTGTTGTGTTTGAATATCCAATTTGTCCTATTGTTGTCATGTCAAATTCTCAATGGTTGGCTTGCCCAACAAACTCCCTTCTAGGTGATGTCTCTTTCCCATGCACAAAACTACTCAAAATACTTAACCCTTCCAACTATACTTACTCAACCCCTGCTCTTGGCATCCAACTTGTTGTTTCCAAATGCATATTAGCAAATCCAACATGAACATGTGGGGGCAGAAATTTTTTGTTCAAGGTTTGTTAGTCAAACTTGGTTTTAGACTCATAGTCATTTGCTTGTTCAAATACACCACCAAAGGATCAAACCACCAATTTAGGCTATGCACTATCCAAGGCTCCATCTGCCACTTATCACACTGTTTAGGATTGTTCTCCTAAGGTTTCACAAGCCCCCAACTCCTCCTTACAATTGGGTTTAAGCATTCTTTCAAAAACTGCCATTTGTGTGTTATGCAACATTGTCTAGTTTGCTTCTTCAAGTTACTTAAATCCACTATTCTAAGTCCAAACCCCCAAATGTCTAAACTGGTGTTCTGAGGGCTTAACAAGGTTTCCAAGGTTGATTTGGACTGATTTCAAAAGGTTTTACAAGGTCACCAAACCTTACTCCAATCGGATTCTTAGTTTTTCCCAAAACAGGGCTACAAGGAAAGAGCCCTTTTTAGCCCTCCTGAAACACTATTTTGCTCATTACTCACTCCCAACTTGGAATATTTGAAAAAGGAGAATAGTTTTGAGTACCCTTTTGGCCAAAATCATGAATTGGTGCCAAGAGAGGTCTTGGGAAGGTCAATTTATGACTGTCCTATTTTGTAGCCTCAAAACAAGGGTTTTCAAGAGGGTTTGGGTGCTTCCACCATGGATTCACTCCATCAAACTTGTTTCATCCTCCCATAATGCTTGGAGACCTCTGCCATAGAAATTTAGAGCTTCCCCTGCCCTTTCCATACAAGCATTTTAGCAAACACTTGGCAAGCAACTAAAAATGGAGAGAAATGTCATTAAGACTGTCAATTTGCTGCCCTTTACCAGTCAGACTGCTGCTGCACTCTTTGGACCTGTTACACAAGAAATATTAACTTGTATAGAGCCTCAATGAGGTCTTCAAACATTTATAAAACCTCCTATTACAATGCCTTCATGATTCAAGGCTTGGATTATGCTCTTAAGGCATTCCATGAGCATTTAGTCAAATACAACTCATAAAAATAGTGAACTCATTGTTTGCTTACAAAATGATAAAGTTTGATTGGATCAAGCTCAACCAATGAGGAAATTTGATCTTACACACCATTGGCCATATGTCCATACCTCTGCCCCATGTATTTTCTCACCCCAAATTAGACTTTGGGTGCAAATCTTGAGTTTTAAACACACTACTAGCCGAGTAATCAATACTTGCCTAGTATTCACTCAAATCCTTCTTCCAACCACCATTTCGGCTTAAAAAAAAGCATATGTACAGTATATTCACGAGTCCCAACTTTACTGAATCCATTTTGTGGGATCCCAAGCATGGATTAGTCAAGTGGAGTCATTTTGGAGCTTCAAACCCTTGACAGGGCAACAAGCACCCAGTTTTAGAAATAATTTTGTAAAATCAAACTTTTTGAAGAAACCAATGCCACAATCAACTAAAAAGAATGGAAAAAGTACCATGAACACTTTCCCAAAGGTACAGTATGGATTAAGAAGGTACAATACGGACCATTGCTCTAAAAGATAACAAAAACCAGTCATAAAGCCATTATTTTCTAATTTTATTGAAGAACCTTTTGTTTTAACAATCACCAAACCTTTCCAAGGCAAAGGGAGGCCTTTTATATTTTTTCCAATTGGTTATCAAGCCTTAGTATGGACATGAGGCTTTCATAACTTCAATTTGCAAGAAAAACCCAAAAATGACAACTTTTGACAACTTTTCAAGCCAAATGACAACTTTTCTTGCTCCAAGATGCATTTTTCACAACCTAACCTTATAAAATTGTATAAACCACTTAGACATGCCTAAAAACACCTAAAAAACATGTTCCAATGCTTTGGAAAGCACTAGAAAACTATTTTTGGCAATTTTGCACATTTTTGCCAAAAATTGTCAACTCAAGGTCTAAAAGACACAACTTGATCTCTAGAGCCCAAAATGAGATCAAAACCACTAAACCTGACCCAAAACAACCTAAAAAAACATAATTAACCTAACACAAGACTTTACAAACATTAAAGCATTAAATACTCAAAAATTGGAGTTTTACTCAACTAGGTGCTACTGCACCATATCTCTTGACATGTCCCACTCTCTCCCTCTCTCTCTCTCTCTCTCTCTCTCTCTCTCTCTCTCTGTATATATAGACACACACACACGCGAACACACACACACACACACACACACACACACACACACACACACACACACACACACACACCCTCTTTATCTCCTTACCCCTCTCTTTCACTCTTTCCCCCTCTATTGCTCCCTCTTTCTATTCGTATATCTCCCTTCCTCTCCCTCTCTCTATTGCAAAAATAGCATGAGCTCGTTGGTGATTGAACCTAATTATCTTCCTCATTCAAAGACTTTAATATTTTAATATGTTTAGATCTTTGTAACTATATGTATAGTTGATTTGAAGCTATAACTTCTCAATTCACACCTTTGTTGCACAAACATCATTTGCTAAATGGCCAATGAATTGACCTCATATACAACACACATGTATGCAAAATAAATATTAAAAGTTTCCCAAATTGACCTTTCGCACCTCTTCGACGTACCCTTTGCACACCAAGGTGCAATTGCTAGTTTATGACATGCCATAAGCTAGCTATTCTACTAGCTTTTTTCTGAATACCATTTTCTTACAACAAAATTATGTATACCTTTTTGGTGGTTTCTATGATCTATTGATTTTTCAATGTCAAGAATATGTACTATGTATTTTAACTAAAATTTTCATTGTGTTTGTACTAAATTTTTGTCACATCCCACATTAGCCACATCTATACTGGAATGCGTACATGAAAAGAAACATAAAAAAATAATAAAAAAATTAAATAATGTGATATAAAAGAACTTTTAAAATTGTGACAAGAGAGTGTCTGTGGGTAGGACGACTTGTAGTCACATTTAAAGAGCAGATGGTGTGGGTATGTGGCGTTATAGGTTCCCATCTTGTGATGGCATTGAAATATTTAAGTGAACACGATTGGTAGAGATCGGCACGATGCCACTAAAGGGCGAGGGATAGGGGGCGTACCCCTTTATACACTTTATAAGTTGCAAGTTACAAAAGGAAAAGAGGAAATAGTTACAAGGATATGAAATAAAAGGCATTGAAAGGAGAGCATTTGCACTTTGTCTAGGAAAATGGGAAAAGAGTGTAAGAGTTTGGAAGAGGAGGATGTTGGGAGGTGTATGGAAGGAGGTGAGGAAAAAGAAAAGACTACGAGGAAGGGTAGATGAACTACACAAGGAGATTGGAAGAGAAGGTACCAGTATGCAATTTCAAGAAGAGGGGTGAAGGTAGGAATGGGTGAGAAAGAGAGGAAAGTGGAGAACATGAGTTGTAGAGAAGAAATAGAAGAAAAAGAAGGCTTTACACCTTCCAATAACAGTTTTGCTTAAAGTTTCAGTAAATCCATGATTTTCCTAGTCTGGTTGGATACTCGCCAACCCCATTTGTGTGTATGCTTATAAAGCCTTTCGATGAAATTTATTTTTCTAAAACTCTAGCAATGATTGCATTCCATGAGATAACATCTCTTTGAGGTGTTTTGTCAAACAAATTTAAGTGCCTTGCTTATATTTCCACATTTCCCTTACACGTCTACAAAAGCATTTCCAATCATAACATCTGATTAAAATCTTCGTTCTATATGCTCTGATGCCTGCCCACACCCTATTTCTAAAGTTCTCATTTTGGCACAAGCCAAGAGGACACTGGAAAATAATTTGGGTTTATGCCCATCATTTGCATTTTCTTAGAGCTTATAAAGATTTCAGCCTTCTCAATTAATCCATGTTTGTGTGCATCCTACAATCATAGTAGGCCAGGAGCACATATTTCTTTGAGGCAAACTGTCAAACAGTTCACTGTAGAGATTACTTCAATGGTGAATATTCGCCAATGGCGAATTCTTCACGTCGGCGACCTGGGAAATGGCAAATATTTTGTACCGACTGGGGGTGGCCATGTTGCCAAAACATTATCAATTTTCATCAGATTCATGGCCCGATCGCCATATGTTTTATGTAATTAAATGTTTCTATGCAAGGATTTCACCAATATAATATACGGTGGACACACGGTAAATTTAATTTTTTCGCTTACACTCTTTGAGGTTGCCTTAATAGAGGACCATAATTCGCCTATAGGCATATGAAGATTTGTTAGCCAGGAGGACCCAATTCACTCGACATTTTGTCGATGCGTGTCTCCATTCACCACAACTTTCACCAACTATATTTTATTTTCCAATTATTTGGACGGCCCATAATCACCTCGAAAATTACATAAGTCGTGTTATAGTGACGCGAGATTCACCAAATATTTGTATACCATATAAAATTCCTGCAATATTTGCCATATAAGGATTGGTATAAATACACTCAAAGATCAAATCTATCTCTACACAATCTCGAGGGTTCTAGGCTTTGAATTCTGACCAATAGCGAAGTTTCAGACCAAGGAAAATCATTGTTGTTGACTGCATTGGCGACTACTAGTGATATAAAGGTGAGCGATCATATTTTTGATGTGTTATAATATTATTATGAATTTATCTATATTTGTTTGCATTGTTGAGTTCATTCTTATTCAATGGGGACCTGTCAGTGCCAAGTGGTCAGCCGGGAGATTCAGACCTCAGACATCTAGATTGTAGGTCGTAGGGCCAATGAAACATATCTTATACTTTATAGTCTATTATTGCTTCTTCAACAAATTGATATTTTTTTGGTAGCCTTTATTTCGTTGGAGATGTCGAACAGGAAGAAGGGTAGGAAACCTGAATGTGGGGAAGGCCATGAGAGGCCAACAAAAAAAGAACGTTGTCTTCGTTCTTTAGCTTTGGAAAAGATTGTGGTGAAAATCAGGAAGGTACATCATCACAAGTACAAGTACAAAATTTGCAACCTACACCGCATGTTGGAGATGGTGGCGAACCCGATATCTCAGATCAGGATGATCTTGAAGAAGATTGTCTGGTAGATGCCCAAGTTAGTCGGGATGATATAATCAACTTGGGTGATAATGCTATTGATGATAATGCACGAAAGGGGAAAAGAAAAGCCAGATCAAAAAAGGATCAACCACAATCAAAAAAGGATCGGGAGTGAGATATGTTAGTGAGGAATTTTCAAATTAATTGGGCATCAAAGTATCCATTCATTGAACTAGTGGAGAATCCAATTGAAGGCAAGCCTCTAATAGAATGGAGGTGTAAGATTTGCACTTGGAAATATAACAAGGAAATTAGGTTGCAGCAAAAATTTGACACCATAGAAAAGCATATGGGTAAAGTGTATGAAAAACAAATAATAGACGGAGTTGAAAAATCAGTGATAGGATGGAAAACAAAGGAGGAATGTAAGCATGTGAGGAATTCTGAAGAGTATTATTTTCATGAGAAAATATGGACGAAGCATGCTGAAGTTAAAGGTTATATTGAAGCTAGTTTTGGAAAAGCAATGCAAATAGAATAACTGGGAAAAGTTGTCAGTTAAGCATTGTTTTTTATATTTTGAGTAGAGGGCATGCTATGACAGATTTCCCATCAATTAGTGGTTTATTACACTTTTTGAAAGTTCCTAACTATCCTAATAGACACTGGTCAGTAAACAGTGGATGAGAATGGGCAAGTTGTCTAGCTGAGGTTGAAAAAGAAGATGTAAAGGAAAAAATAAGAGAGTCAAACTTTATTTTATTTTGTTTAGACGAAGTTACGACAGTAGACAATACTTCATGGGTATGCATGCATGTTTATACTATACAGAATCATTCCCGCCAACCTCATCTACTATCTATTGCTAAAATGAAGGAGAGTGTGACAACGAAATTTTTATTTCAACTAGTAAAGAGAAGTTTAATTGAATATGGAGGTATGGATGACATGACGGTTGCCAAAAAATTGGCGTGTGTTGGAGTAGATGGAGCTTCAGTAATGCAAGGTCACAGGAACGGTCTTTGTACAAAGATTGAAACTTCATTTGCATCGTACATTACTGTAATTCACTGCATGGCTCACAGAATGAATCTAGCTTTTGGAATTGTGAGCAAGTATGCTTCGGTAAAAAAAATGAAATTTTAATTAGAGAGCTCTACTCACACTTCTATCAAAGTCCCAAACGATTTATGGAATTTCAACACTTTGCTGATGGAATAACTGATGGGAACAAGCTTCTCAAGGATAATGATACTAGATGGATCTCTTTGGATGGTCCAGCACATCGAGTTTATTCAAAATATCCATCCTTGATTGGACTATTTCACACAACTCGCGACGAATCAGATCAACCAAAATTTCCTAACCTTCTTCAGAGGTTAAGTAATCTAGAGACACTCTTAGCTTTAGCAACTCTTTTGCCCATGCTAGAGGAAATGAGGAATATTATGAAGGCTGCCCAAAAAAGAGCTCTGTATATTATATAATATGCTATGCTACGTAAGATGGTATGCATGACCCTCGACAATCTCTATGAAAATTGAAACCAACACTATCTGATGATTGTTTTTTAAGTGGCGGACACTCACAAATTTGAACAATCCTGATAACTTTTTACAAATTGGTGCAAACGAGGAGGTATGTGCCAATGTACGGGGAGTTTAGATACCATTGCACTTCTATGTCATGGTTGACCCCGAGGAACCAGGAAAGCGCCCCAAGAAGGAACTAGCAAGAGTTACAAGGGAATATTTTGACAAGATTGTTGAGTCTGTAACTACTTTTGTGAAGAAAATTGCCTATTATCTTTCCTCACAAATTAGAAGCAGATTCCCTCTTGGCAACCTACTCAAAGCCATGTCTATTGTATTTCCTCAATATTGGAGTCTCAACAGTGCAGTTGATTTTCGAAGTAAGCTACTAACTTTGATAAAACAATTTTGCATATCCAGAGAATTGAATGGAGTAACTATAAATTGAATATTAGATGAAAATCGTCTTAGAGAGAAATCATCTCATTTTGCATACTCTATGAGGGAACAATATGGCACAATGGAGAACCCCTATGAAGAGGGATCAATAACAAGGCTTTGGAAATATATAGCTGAGAATGCAGCGTTGCGTGATTCAATGCCAGAATATTTGAAGCTTGTTGATTTATGTCTTACCACATGTGATATTGGGTTAGGTGCAAGATGAGAGAGTTTTCAATGCTTTGGGGTTCCTAAAATCTAAGCTAAGAAACAAACTAGACAAAAAATTAGAAAATTGTTTGAGGCTCTATACATCTAGGTATGACATCCATACTTTTCCTTACGATGGGGCACTGCAAATATGGAGGTCCAAATGTGAAAGAAGAGGTTTGGGCAACACTTCAAGTCAAAGTGTCACTGCCAATGGGATTATTGACTCATTTACTGGACCTACTGGTAGCATTGAGATGCAGTTCAACGAAGGTATGCAGACTTAGAGTGAAGAAAACACAGACAAGAATGAAGAAAGCTCTGAATTTGATGAGGATGAATGGCAATTGTAAGAGATTGGTATTTATTAATCTTATTAATGTATCTCATCATTCATATTACAAAAGCATATTATTATGGTTGATAACTTGATAATATTTTATGAGTCTGTCAACTTTTTGAAATTAGAATTTAATATTGATTTGTAATTGTATTTTCAACTTTCTATTTCTAGATTTAAAATAGCATAACAAAAGACCATAATGTGTTTATTGATACAAAGATGTTTATTTAGACATGTTTGAGAACTTAGATTTTCATTAATTCTTTCAAAATATAGTCATATGATACAATTCATTCAATACACCACTTTGTGTGATTCTCCATGCAAAAGTTTGTACAAAGTTTCAGAACCCTTTGCAAGTGACCCTAAATTCCCTTTTATAGAAACAAGGGAGCAACAACAACTTTAGGTCGATTTGCAACATGTGAAGACTCAACATCAAAATCACAAACTCAGCACAAATTTACATGGCCATCACAGGCCGGATTGGCAATTTAACAACTGCTACATATCTGATGTCTCCTGTTCAAAAAACAGAGTTCAAAATTTAATATTAATAGCAATGCCCAAAACCTAGTAATCAGAAATGGTGAAATGCAGAAATGGAGAAACTTGGGAGAATTTGAGAATACAAATTTGCAGGTTGAAGGTTTGCACTGTGCACCATAGATTCATAGGCTGGATTAGCAATAGCGAGTGTTGGCTTTTTCCTATTCATAAAACAGAAGTATTTCAAGCGATGCCAAATTCCAAACAGAAAAAAAACATAAAACTTTGAAGTTAAGAGTAAAAGCATAAAATTGTGCAATACATACTATGATTCTTAAGATTTTTGTGCCAGTTTTTGTAGGGTGCTCCACTCTTTGTCTGATGGAAGGTCAATATTCTTTAAACTATGGAAAGTCAACTGCAACTTCGTCAACAATCCATATTTAGAAGAGTGAATTGACATCACTATTTCACCCAATACCGCATTCAGAGTTGTAAATGGTTGGATGAATTCCAGAAAGCTTTGGGGAGTTGTGTTCTTAGGAAGCAAGTCTAAATCAGACTTCATTTTTATCTCCATGTTTTTTTTATAAGCTTCTTTTCCAATGAATTTATTTGAAGGGTCAACGGTCTTAGGCAAACCAAGTTTAATCAAAGTACACTAGTACATTTGGAGCTAATTTCTGACGGCCGATTGTCGGAATTGCGACAATTTTTTTTCGGAGTGCCAACAAAAGTAGCCGTCGAAAACTCATCGTCGGATTTGTCAATGATGCCCTGACCGTTGGAAATACGACAATCCCATGGACTCTGCCAACGGTGGGCATGATCGCTCTTCCGGTCAAAAAATTCGTCAGACATGCAGCATCCCCGTCGGATGCTGCAGTAGATTGCATCGCAAAATCGACGGTAATTTGGAACTTCACACCGATGGTGATGCTGTTTTTCCGACGCTTGTGTCGTCGGTCCATTTGGAGGCATCGACGACCCTCCGACTACGAAGTATCGTCACACGTACAACATCCTCGTCGGATGTTTGTTTAGTTTGAGTCGGAAGTGCGACGACTATAGAACCTTTTCACCGACGAGAATGCTATATGTCCATCAATTTCATCGTCAATGGAAAGCTTGGTATTTGTCATAATTCCGATGATGATAAAATAAAAAATATTATTATCCAATCATTGATATGTACAGCGAATGATATTCTATCCCCACCACCTACCAGTAGGGGGCATAGGTTTGAGGCTAATATGAGGCGCATTGGTTTCAATCTAATATGATCAAGCGTACCATGGTTGAGATGGTCCAATTCCCTAGTCTCACTCTAGGAATAAGCTCATGTCATATCTAAATGAAAGACATCTCAAATACATCGTCGGTGGAAAGCTACAAAATGCCATTTTAATACATAAGCAAGACATACACAATTGGGCACAATCACCAAGAGAATGGTAAAAACCGTGTTTGAGATCATTGTCCTAATTGTGGTGTGGTCACCAAGAGATCACCGTAAATTCGTCAACCTTTCCTTCATTTAAACCAAGTAAACCTTTGTAACAAAATTGTCCCAAGTGTGTTTAAATGAAGGAAAGGTTTACAAATTTCTCCATGTAGTTTTACCTGACTCTAGAATTAGTCAGTTGTTTAAAACAACTCATAACCATTGTAACAAAATTCACACTAATAATATATTTCCTAACAGTTTTTATCCATGAATGATATTTAGGTTTACAATTTCGAATTCAGTACATGCAATATCATTAGAACTCAGACATCAATAAACTTGTTTCAAATCAGAAACACTATGATCTGAATTGCAAGCAAACTATTTAATGTAATGCTTGTTCTTTGTATTTTGGAAAAAAGGGTTGGCTGCAGAATTTTGCAGAGCATACTATTTGAGTAATTTACATATCAAGGGTTTGTTATAATGTCTGAAAACTAAATCACGAAAAAGTGAAAAAAAATTGGTTAGCAAATCAGGGGTGCACTTTACATTCTTGTTGTCATCCAATTCTCTTACTTTAGCTCTATTTCTTTCCTAATATTTGGGGTCTAGAGCTCCTCCCTAAGCAGAGATTGTTGGTTTTGTCTCCCCTCCTTTGGCTGGAGAGTTTCTTGCTATCTCTAGTAGTTTGCCCTCAGAGTTCAGCTTCTCTATTGGTCGGACTGCTATTTTCCCTACCTTCTTCTCCAAGTGCTCTTCCTCTTGTTTCCAATATTTTTCCTTTGCCTTCTACTTAATGGCTCTTGGTTGTGCCTTCATGCCCTCTTAATGTCTTCATTGGGTTCCTGTTTCCTTCAAATGACGTCTTCTCTATGTTATGCAATATCCATCTTGGATCTTGCAACATCAAATTCTGGCATGGTTGATGTTGATGCGAGTGATTGGACAATTGTTTTTTATCATATTTTTTCTTTGAGTAAGAAGATCCTTCTCAAGCAGTTTGGTGTTGTTAAAAGATAAATAAGTTGTCAAGAAAGGTGAGGGCTAAAAAGAATATTTAGATTAATGTTTCTAACTGTGTTGGTTATTGTTGATGTGGTTTTTCATTGATTTTCTTCAGTTATTCTTTACCAATAGCCTATTTATAACAACTTTATCTCTTTGGAAGTGGGTCCTCTCTAGAACCTACAACCAATCTATCAAAAGAAAATACATATTGGAACATCCCATCACAAAAATATGTCATTTTTATATGTAAAACTAGAATGTTCAGGTTTTCTTGAAAACAATCAAATTGAAATTCTCATCTTGGTCTTACAAGTATTAGGGTTCTTACCTAGCAGGATGCTCCTCACAAGGATGATTGTATGTTGTCTAGACTGGCTCAACCTGGAAAATCCTCAGGATCTACAATAAAAGTCAAAGAAACAATAATAATGTCCTCTAGTTCATATAAGAAATGATTTATAGTGAGAATCCTTGAGATAAAAGAGCATTTACATTAATGTAGTTGTTTGAGTCAAGGGTAAATCGATGATAGATTCCTCCTAGGAGGATAATCATATCCCCCTTGTTAACCCATATTCATATCCATCGATCCTCTTTATCCCTTACATCAAAGGAGCCTATAACAAAAGAAACATAAAACTCAAGCGTCAGCATATGTCATTGACAACTCCTGTTTTATGATTTCTTTCAAATTTGTCTTCGCTAGAGTTAGCTTGCTAATAAGCTATTGCTATATACTAAGAATTAAATTGCTGAAATTCCATGACTTCGACCATAAAGACACATAGACTGGGTTCAAGTAATGTATACGAGAATTAAAGGACAATGACTTTTCCATTGTCTATAATAAATAGCAAGAAGGAAAGATTGTTATCTATGTAACATCTATTTGACAATTTTGGATTCATAAATTTATGTATAAACATATACAACCATTGTATATTGCAAAATGACATTAAAAATCCATTTATGTAATCAATAATTTTGTACAAAGGGGAGGATGCTAATCATGTCACCCTAAATATTCACAAACAGGTATTGAAGGAATGCTGACAATAAATATGATACAATAATGTTTGGTTTAGAGGATATAGCTAATTCACCCCTCAATTTAAAAGAAATATAGGTTAAATTTAGTACTTCTTTTAAGTTGATCACATTATGATGTAGCACATTAATCAATACTACAACACTACCACTTTAAAAAGGCAGCAATCTGTCAAAAAGAAACAGTGATAAATGATAGGGATATAAACTGTGCTGAAATGGTTTTGTAATATTTAGCTCTTTTAATATAAATCCAACTTTTATTTAGCAAAAAAATATATTGATGAGTAAAATGGTAAAAAAAATAGAGTTTTTTCTGTATATTAAACATGGAAGTTTCAATGATGGTGTTTTGAGATGGATAATTGGAATCCCACTATTTTCCCTAGATTGTTTTAACCAAAATCTTGGACATGATTCCATTTAGTTTGCACTCCATGGTTCACGGGTTATTAGGATTAATGGTTATGGTTCCATGGTGTTTGGATCCAAGCAAAACAAGTTCAATGAATCAATAAATGTAGTTTACTCGATACAAAATGTTTGTATATAGATATGGTATACGACATACATGGTGCATGGCAGATCACAAGTTCTTTAATGATTGATTGACAAGAAATGGCAGATCTACTAACAAGTTTATTCTTGTTCTTAATGGTCCACAAGTTTACTGTTTGCAGATTACGTTTCATACTCACAGGTTGATGGATCACATAGATCATTAATTATAGATTATTTCAAGTTGTTCATGGTTTATTGTCACCTAGTTTCTTACCTAATTTTGTATTGTTTTCTACTTATTTCCTAGCATTCACCTGCACTTGAGTCATTCCTGTGTTGCTTCAGATATGTTGTTCATGATTTATCCTCAGCTTCGATGGTTAGTACCGATTTTGCATTTGACTCAACATAATTCCTAGTTGTGTATTGTACTTCACACATCACACAAAAAGGGTTATTTTAGGAATTAGGATACGATATAGTATTTTATAGTCCTAATATCTAGGTCATTAAACTTTCACATATTGATGTATCACAGTTAGTTATGTTATAATTCGATATGTGCTTAATGTACCTAGTTTATGGAGTGATTACATGTTTGTTTGATTGGAGAAAATTAACCAGTCCAATTTGTAGGCTAGGGTTGTTATATTGTTGGTAATAGGGTTTGGTACATACATTGAATTAGAAACATCTTTTATTGATTAATATAGATTATAAAGATATTCTTTTATGAATTCTGGTGTCTTATTTAAAAAATCATACCAAGACGTATGTACTGGAACTAGTGTTCCACAAGGACATTTTCTCCCCCAAAACTGTTTGTTTTTGAAATGGGGACACCTTCAGAATACAGGGACTTGGATGGGACGTCCCCCTGCCGCCCCAGTGCAATCCAATTCCATCATCTTTGAGACATCTCTAGGACATCCTTGAGATGTTTGAGGGACTCCCAAGAGCCTCCTGACCATCTCAGGGACATCCAAGCATCTCCCATGGCCAAACAGCCCATAAGTGATTTTTAAAAAATCAGAACTTTTTTTCAAACTCCATGCCCAAGGTCAAACCCTCACAGCCTATGGGCCCCACCCAAACCCCACCAACTTTATAAAACTGCCTCCTATTTTTGTTTGCTGATACTTTGAGATGGCATTTTTGCAAACAACATGCATGCACTGAAAGGGTTTCAATTTGGAGTTGATATTGATAGTGCAGATATCACTTTATAATAATCAAGATTTGCATTCACTGAAATGATTTTAATCAACTAAAGAGCAATATATTTTTTTATCAAGCCAAACTGAAAATTAGTGTGAACAGAAATACAAATAGCTGGCCTCTTATAGCAATCAAACTGTACTGGTATTACAAGCTTAGAAAAATAAGTAGTGTCCAACACAAAATATAGTCTGAATCTAGAATGTGCTTGTTCAGGAATCATAGCCGCAATTAAACTTGATTTGCAACAATAATACAAATGCAGAGATATTGTTTTCTGGGATTAAACCATCCCGTAATGAAGTTAATGATATCCAATGCCTCCACACAAATAGCAAACTGGAAGCTTTGATGGTTCCCAAATCTTCACCAAACTCCTAGTAGCAACTAGTTTAATGATATTGCTCATAATTTTCTCCACATCCAGCACCTAAAAGCTCCACGTCTTCCAGCAAGATCCCAAATACATAGATAATCACTCAATATGGGTAATTTATCTTTGAACTTGCCCGGGTCTGAGTTAATGCTCACATCCAGGAAGAAGAGATTTCTACGCTTAGAACTCCCTTAGAATAATATGAAACTAGAAGCTTAATGTCCCTATTATATGTGCCCATGATTTAAAACTTTTCACCTCGGTTCTAGAGAGCTATAACACTAAGGTGCATTTTTAATATTTTAATTAATTTTTAACAACCTTAGTAAAATTATTAAAAATTATGCCATTAATACATCAATTTTGTGGAAATTATTGGAATGCATTGGAATCAAAACCCAATCACACACCCAATAAAGAATAATGACAAACAAAGCCAACTGGGCAAATATACATAAAGGTTTACTTGGTTTAAATGAAGGAAAGGTTGACAAATTTACGGTGATGTTGGCCTTGTTGGTTGTAGTGATCCTTGGAAACTTTTAAAGGGGTTTGGAGGCCCTAATAAGTGGAAACAAATCATATCTTGCCGATTGTCCTAAGTGACTTGGCTGTCACAGTCATTGTTGTTAATCATCTGTCAATTCTCCCAACACTATTATACAACCTTCATGCACTGCCATACATTCTCAAAATAATGTTACACAACCTTCACTAGAATTTTTCACTTGAGAAGGTCTCTCACCAATGAATTTAGGGATTCTTGGACTATTAAGGTTTAACAATTTTTTGATAGTTTTTGAAAGCAATTCCTACAATCCTTTGTGTAGAAACAACAACGTTCTATATGTCCATGCATCAATGAGAGAGGTTTAGGATTTTCATTTAGCAACATGATTGATAGAGATACCAAGAATGAAATTGCAAGGAAGATCTAATATTTATGAATGAAATTGCAAAACAATATAAGTTACATGTTTGATATCTTACTTATATCATGGCAACATAAAATGTATATATGCACTCAACATACCTCTTTGCTTGTTTATTTGAGAATGTTGCTAGGAATTAATAGGTGAATGATACATTGATCTACACATGAATCACTTGTACTTTCCCGATAGTTTCATCCCTTGGTCAAGGCCGCATACCCCCTTACACTTGAATATTGTTTCCACCCTCATGATTACTTGAAGTCCATTCTCAAATCACACTAAATGACAATAGTTAGTACAAAATAGTGACCATAGCCAGGGAATCCCAAATTTACTCATACTCAACATAATAAAAAATATCTAATCATCTGGACCATTATTCATAACATAACCTCTTTTTCACATCATAGAAGGCCAAAATTACAAGGATCGCGCTTCTTCGAAGGAGCCATTGTTCAAAGCCACCGAACTATCAACAAGAGTAGAAGCTATTAGGCTCATACAATTTTAGGACATATAAAGAGTTGAATCAGAAGCGAGATCATGAAGCATACAATAGAGAGGTATTCATGGAATAGACATCTGAAAACATCTCATTCATGAAGTAACAAAATGCTAAAGAAAATGACCAGTAATAAAAAAACTTACAAGGATGAGGCATATTCATAACTTTTGCAATCCCGCCTTGGATATCAACACTAGAAGCAACTCATATTGTTCGTGTACAGACAAGACAATATGGGAGTTCATTATACCCAACAACTTGTGGTGTTGTTGTTCATGTTGGCTCTGTTGGACCCTGCAATTAAGATTCAATATGCATTGTTCAATAAGATTAACTGTGCAACATAATGAAATATTGAAAAGTGTGTTATCTTGTTGAGCTTTGCTTGGTTTCGATAATAGTTTAATATTCTCTACTTAATAGGGCCAACCACGTGAAGGTGGAAGCTCATTTGGCCCCTCCCCCCCCCTAACATCACTCTAAATTTCTCGTTAACATCTTATAACATTCACTCATTCATTCTTTCTACCATTAATAAAATATAGCATTCATTCATTAATATTACATAATGTTCATTAACACATAACATTGATTAACATTAATTAACACACAACATTCATCAATATTAATTAACACATAATTACATTCACTAACACATAAAAATCAGTCATTATCAAACAAGTTAGATTACAATTATTTTTTTCTTTGTTTTTTCTTTGAAGCTATGAAAAGACTAAGTGGAACATCGGTTTCTTCATCATTTCCCCCCTCTGCAGATGTTCTGTCAACTGCTCCTAATCTCTATGTATGCCTAGTCCTATACTGAGGACGAGGACACTGAAGCGAAGGGGGGTCCTCTGCAATAACAAAGAAATGGGTTAAATTCAAAAAAAAAAATTATTATTGTTACCAGTATTTCATTAATTTAGAGAACATAACTGTTGTGCTCTTTACCTGATGGGGCCACATCATTTTGTGTAGCCTCAACCTCAACATGTTGAACACCCTCTAGATCATCTAGAGTTGAAATATTAAAGGTCACATTAATGTTGAACACCAATTGCAATTATATTTGTTTAAAGGAATAAAAATGGTCCTCTTTACCTGAGCGGGGAACATCACGTTCCTGATGTTGTGTACCCAGATCATGCTCCACTTGCTCACCACCAACTACATGCTCTAAAATATTAACAAAAAAGGTTACATTAATTACTAATCTAATTACAAATTAAGATGTTTAATTGTATTAATAGCTAAATAAATAAATTTGAATAGCAAATGAATACCTTCACTACTGGGATGCACATCCGGACCTTCATGTGCAAGTGGTGTTTCACGATTAGCAGGGTGCATTCCAATGTCATGCATATTGTTATCATTGCTTGGTTATTTAAAACAAATATAGTCACCTTATATTGGAACTCAACATCAATTAGATTATTGGTAAAGTATTCAATTTGAAACAATTTCCATTTAGCATATTTACCTATGTGACGGATGCACTCGAATGTTGTGTATGCCCACTCAATTCTCAAAGCCGATCAGCCACGACTGAATAACCTTGCTGGTAGGCAATTCTCTTGTCA
The DNA here is from genome assembly GCF_030272615.1 of Cryptomeria japonica. Classification (NCBI taxonomy): domain Eukaryota; kingdom Viridiplantae; phylum Streptophyta; class Pinopsida; order Cupressales; family Cupressaceae; genus Cryptomeria; species Cryptomeria japonica. The sequence continues at coordinate 650,601,949 of NC_081407.1, read as the reverse complement.
TCTTCTTTGAGTGCTCTATTGAATTCAGAGCCCTACATTTTTGCTTGGTACCGTGAATTTTGCTTGCATTGTTTGATAATAAAAAAAAAATGTTTACAATTTATTAATATTTTGATGCAATATTTCGTTTACATGAGATACTTACAATTCGTGCAACAAGTTTCATGTAACCACCAGAGCCGAGTTTGTGTTGCCTGTGCTTTTCTTGTCTTGCCTTGGTTGCCTTTGACGTGTCACTCAGTCTATAAAAAGTTTGAAATATGTTAGATTATATAAATATAAAGAGTGTAACGACGGAGGTGCTATGCGATATATCCTATCGTTAATACAAAAATTGATGTTTATTGGAGGAAGTTCCTTGGGCACCCATTGTTTCTGTAGATGTTTGTACCTCAGTGGCACCTCAATGTCATCTTTGGTCTCATCATCATAAGAACATGACCCCCCTTGAGAAAGGAAAAATTTCATGCATTTATTGAATTTTCTTCTAATCTTTTGACCTCTTGTTGATCTCCCTATTGTAGACCTACTACATGTGTCACTTTCATTTTCTATTCCTGCATTTTCCTCGCTCAACAAAGACAGATCTAAAAAATACCTATTTGGGGGTACCTGCACTCCATGAAATGAGAGAGTTAATTGGTAATGAGAGAGAAATTTTGCAAATGAGGGTAATGTTGATGAAGAAGTCAGCCCTAAAGTTGATTTTGGGATTAAAATTGGAATAAGTCCAACTAGGACCTCAAGTGTTGATAACTGTATTAGATTTGTTGCTAATGTCGAGGTTTCAAAAATTGAGGAAGTTTGTTTTCCAAGTAATTTAAAAAAATAAACTATTTCTATAGGGTGTATTGACTAGTTATACCTGTCCATCCATGAGATTGTGCAGGATCCTCGTCAAAGGGGTTCAGGGTCTTGTACAATGTAATTCAATTATCTTATGTTAGCTAAAAATTACATAGTACACAACATGAACAACATGAACTTTGTAGACAAAAAGAGTATTGAATAATAAAAAGATGGTGTCATCAAAATCATTGTAAATTTTTTAATTCCTTACCTTTACTTTATGTAGACTATGCAGGATCCTCAACTAAATGGTTGACGATGTCTGTAGTCAACGACCTGTTCCCACCAAGGGTGACAACATCACACAGGGACTATACCTGAAATCAACACCATCAATTGAGCATCATAAGCATTACTACATTTGTAAGTTGATAAACAATAAATACATACGTATCATAAGCATCACATGATGTGTCATCATATATGTAATTGAGCATCACAATTAGCATCACATATGTGTCATCATAAACATGTAATCCATCACATATGTATCATAAATAACCATCCATCACATAGGTAATAAACAATCCACATTCTATAAATAAACACAAAGTTCAAAAAATGTCACATGCATCATCATAAACATGTGATCCATCACATATGTATTTTGAATCAACATCCATCACATAGCTAATAAACAATCCAATTTCCATAAATAAACACAGTTTAAAAAATGTCACATAAATAGTCACTCTCCCTATCTCCATCTCCATATTAAAAGGTGCCTCATGAATTAATTATGTAATGGCATTAGAATTCAAAACATAATGAATTAATTATGTAAAAAAAATTCTATCAAGAAGTCAATATTAAATAGATAATATACTAATCACATACCTCATACATTTCATTCATCATCATGAACATCATGAACATCAAGGTCATCATCGCCGCCATCATCATCATCATCATCATCATCATCATCATCATCATCATCATCATCATCATCATCATCATCATCATCACCATCAACGTCTTCGCCATCATCATCACCATCACCATCACCATCATCATTGAGAAACTGTCGATCGTGATCATCATCCACTTCATCTTCTACTTCTTCGGTATCTTCTTCTTTGGTATCTTCTTCTTCCATCACATTATACTTTATTGGCCTTCCTCTTGGATCATGTCTAACAACAAATGACCAACCCGGTTTATGTGGAACCTTTGAGTAAAATACTTGCTCACATTGGCTTGGAAGAACATAGGGCTCATCCCCAACTGGTTCAAATGACCTTGTATTTAGCATTGTAAAACCATTATCATGTTCAATAACAGTTCTATCAGGATCATTTTTATTCAATCATAGCTTGTACCATTTGACGACGAACAAAACTAATTTGAAGGAATTAAAGTCACACTCAAGTATATCATCCAAAATGCCATAGTATCGATTTTGAGACTGTTGGGGATGTATGTCATTTCTTGATGAAATATTTGTCACCTCAAAGATTGCAGTGATGCCAGAATCACAAGTTTTCTTCGTGTCATCCAACTTTTTTATGTGAAATTTATGACCATTGCAACACATAACGTTGTGGTGTTTGACCTGCGATATGTCAAACATGTAAAATTTATTGCATTGTGAGTTGATAAACATATGGATGATTAATAAATCTATACGTACCTGTTTATCTCTTAAATCATATGCTAAATCAATTTCCCTTTGCGTAACATTGGAATCTCCATTACGATGAGCTTCTTTAACCAATGTAGTCACACCTTCCCATGTTAACGTCCGTCCAGAATGTTGACAACGTCCAATCCATACCGTCATCCAATCAAGATTGTTTGCAATATACAAATGTAGTGCATCCCACTCTCGACCAATTGTACAAAAAATAAATAGACGTCTTACAATCGATTTATTTTGAAGATTAAGAATTAATTAACTACAATAACATCTTATAATTACCTCTCACTTTCCTCAATCTACCTTTCCCTGTCAAGTACTCCCCTTCGAATTTGTTAATGGGGTTGGGATCCCAAATGCGATCCACGTGGATCTTTGTTGCAAACTTAGGAAGATATTCAGAAATGTACACCATAGTCTGGTATATCGTATATCCCTCCACCATAGAACCCTCAGGATGTGCTCTTTGTCAAACCAAAGCCTTCAAAAATTTCAAGTGCCTCTCAACCATCCACATTGACCTAGTGTGTACAGGTCCACACAATTCAATCTCCTCAACTTGGTGTGTGAGGTAGTGTTCTTGTGCATTGAAAAAAGCTGGAGGCAGACACTTTTGCATTTCACACATTAAATGAGGAATTTTTCTCTTCCAATATCTTATATCGTCTTTATGGATTTCTTTACATGACAACCACCTACAAGATATTCAAGATGCAAAAAAATATATTGCATAACAAGTAAAACAAATAGCAAATATAATATCTATACAACGAACTGAACAAATATCACTACTTACCTCATGTATTTTCCAAGATCGTATATGACTTGCTTGACATTATTGTCGAAGTCGTCTGGGAGAGATAGAGGTAGAACGTACTGCAACAATTATAAAATTATCTTTTCATTTTTTTGTAACATAATACATTGAAAAGTACATGTACGCGCAGTACTTAAATACATACTAAAAACACAAAAACATGAATTACCTTAATGAAGGTATGCCAATCATTTGTTTTCATCCCTGGCCCAAATTCACTTTTCTTTGATATGAGATTGTTTATGTTCGCAGCAAATCCTGTGGGAAATCGAATTTTTCGTATGACTTCTTTTATAGCATTGCTTTGCTAGTCCGTTAATAACCAAGGAAGCTCACTTATATTAATCTGGTCTCCATGGCTATTTGATTGAATGACATTTATCATTGCATGATTGGAATCTTGAATGTCACTACATATTTTGAGAATTTTTTCTTTGTCACGCCTTCCATCCAATATTTTCCATACTGTCTCTATTATATTCTTTCCAATATGCATACTCTCAAACAAATGAACAATTTGTAACAGCTCGTAGTAGGGAAACCTACTAAATTGTCGGGGATAACTTTTTAGTCCCTTAGGAAGGTGGTCATTTATGCCTTCACGACCTTCATGGTCATCAATCACATCATCAATAAACAAAACAAAATAGAAAATATATTTTATGACAAACCAATAGATGAAATGGCATTACCTTGACGATTAATTCTATTATATTCCAACTTCCACAGGTGAGGTGTCATTCTTCATGGCTTTGATGTATTCTCTTCTTTCCCATTGAAAAGATGTTTTTCAGTATTTTGATACATAATTTTTGTGGATAAAGTGCCTATACTCATCAAACACCTGCTTTCCTAAACTTTTTGAATGACGAGATTTCATCTTTGGACCACAAACAGGACATGCAAATTTTCCCTATGTTTGAAGACCTACAAGATAATGTATAATTGGATTAAATATGATAATTTTTTGAATTATAATGTTCGTGCACAACTTAAACACTATAACATACCACAAAAATGTGTTAGCCCTGGGGCATCGTGTATTGTCCATAGAAGCATTGCATGGAATTGAAATTGTCTTTGTCCTATTGGTCTAGAGACGTCATACATAGTGACACCATTCCATAACTTCAGCAACTTGTCTATAAGAGGCTCAATATATGCATTCATATCTTTAACTTCGTACTTACCTAATCAAATGAACAAAAACATTACATATTTATTATGACCATTTTACTGCAATATTTATAATTAAATTTAGACGACTATGTTTAAATGATAAAATACCTGGAACAATCATTGCAAACATTATGCACAACAGTCCACTAAATGCAATTCACTAAAAAAGAAAACAGGGTATGCTACAAGATACGGGGTAAGATGCAAGGAATGAAGTTAAGTAGACAAAGAAAAACCATGAATATTACCAAGTGAAAAGGAGTAGCTATGACCTCTTAGGTATTTTTTCACTTGCATAAATTAGACTTCTTAAGGACAGAAACACATGTAGATAGTAGTATGAAGTCTTTTTGACAAGTTTTGAAGTAGTTGAAGGAATGGCTTATTTTAGTTATATCTAACCCAAGACAATTTCAACTCAAAGTAAGGAATAAAACCATATGTCCTATAAGTTTGGGAAGCTAATTGAGTAGCTGGATAAGGTAGAGCATGACTATAGGGTAGTCTTGAGACTCTTTTAACTCGATTAGAACATGTACCAAGTATCTAGGAGCTTACAAAGCCAATTCAACCATATTTCAAGTGAAAATGCAACGAAAGGAGTAAAAGCTTTGAATACACCTCAAAAATCACTCTGGTGGCCAAGTTGGTGGAAATAGTCTTTTCCAACATTTGTTTTCTTCATAGATGCAGCCCTATATTCCTTTTATTATTTGAGATGAGAAATACATTGCTGGCGGTTTCGTTATTACCCAGTCCAGTATCGATCTGATCTTGATACGGTCATAAAAGGAGTGACTATCCTAAGTGCTTGATACTATCACAAAAACTGAGTGTTGCAGCAGTGAATCTTCCTTTGACCTTTGGGTGGTTAGGAGGGTAAAGACCCATGGTGGTATATGTTTAGTGGTTCTTGTAAGAGTATCTGAAAGTACATTAGTTTTTGGATATCTAGTACATTTTGTGAGTTGAGTACCAGGGGGGATCAGAAGACCCAGTTGACGAAGGATTTGTGTGAATAAGGGTTGAGGGTGTTGGTGGTGATTGAATGTTGGAGAGTTGGATTGTGACTTAGACATATTTATTTGTCCTATTTGAGTGTGATTCAATGGTTGGGTGAGGGTTGGTAAGTATGGGTGTGTTTTGGGGTATTGAATCCTTTTGAGTAACTTGTGGCCTTGTGAGGGGTCTTGTGAGTAAGTGAAGGGTTGACACCTAATTGAATACGTGAGTTGGGAGAAATATCTCCCTTGTTGGTTCAGTTTATTGGATTCTCTGCATCAGCATGCCTTTTCGCTATCAATCCATTCAAACTTCCACCCAAAGATTCAATCTTGTCAAAGTTCAAAATAAATTTCCTTGTTGTCCTTACTATCTTGCATCAACTTTCATATCACTAGGTAGTCTTTTGCTTAGAACTATCATCTTTCATGGTAGGATACCATCTCAATCCCTTGAGTTAAGTTAGCTTACCTTTAGAATTTATCATTCCTAATCAAGTTGTTCGAGGGGAAAATGTCACTAATCAAGTTGAAATGTCAATTTCTCAATCTGCCTAAGGTAAAAGGTTAAAATAAATTGCAAAAGATAGAACAAGGTTACGATAAAAGGAATCATCAGTATTACCTAAATCCACATTATCAACAAAATCTAGAAATAACCTTGTACGTAAATAATTTATCATGCCAAAATTGCCAATTATAACATGAAAATGAGACCAAGGAAAGCTCTAGAACAACTACTACTATTCATTCACATGTTCCTTATTAACCTCAATCACCATTAAATATGCACAAATTGATTATAACAAAGAAGATGTTTCATAAATGCAAATATTAATTCAGGACTAAGGAAAATGAAACAAATAAAAGAATACCAAGCAATCAAAAAAGACTACCAATATCGTTGCAAACTATGAACTTCATTTCCATTAATTCTTCAAAATACACTAGCAAAGAACAAGTATTCAATCTACAACCTATTGCTAAATGTCTTTTGAAAGAAAACACACTAATGAGTGTTACTAAACTTGGACCTTAAATAATCAATTATTAGACCCTCAAAATGAATTTTCAAATTACATTTATAAGGAAACTTTTTCCTCAAAATTAGAGATTAAATTCCACCCCAAACCTTATCAAACTAAGAGGTACAATCAACACACAAGATACTAGCCTATAACTGAATTAAGAACTATAAGTTGACTCATGAAAATGAAATATAAGTAAGAAGGAACTTAGAATATGGAGTCAAAGAAGCATGGAGAACAAGAAAAGGAGGATCTATCTAGGCCCCCACCCCCAAGATGACTCCTCCAAAATTTTAAACCTAGGTGCACAAGCAACAAGATGAAGAACAAAGGCCAAAGTAGGTTGTAAAGACCATGAACCCGTCCATCCAAAGTGATGAGAATCTAGATGTTCCTAAGTGGCTACAATTCAACTTTGAAAGGATAAAGAAGAGAGTATTGAAGAAAGTGAGTTTGCAAAAGATGATCATTGAGGTTGAGGCCGCAAGAAAGCCAAAGAAGGCAATGACTTTGTATGCCACCTAAAACTATGCAAAAGGAGAGATAGTTGTCAATACCCCAAAATAGAGAAGATTTAGTAAAAACTGCCAATACCCTAAACTGGGGTAACCTGAGACAGTAAGAAAATGGTTCGGGGGTCATATAGACTAGCTTTATATTGTATGTTAATTACAAAGTGATAAGTTGTGTGGTTGGAGATTTTCAGTCCACCCCTTCTAGGTTAGGATTGTGCTGAACCGAACACAATTGTATCTCCCTAGGGCTTCCGAGTCGGGTGTGTTAGGTTGGCTGGCAAGAGAAAGAAAGGCTTGCCTGAACAACACTGAATGAAGGTTGCAAATCACCTGAATAATATTCATTCTCATTCTTTTCTTGTGCATTGGTTTGATCTCCATCGATTTAGCAGCCAGAGGCAGACACCACCCTATATATTAGCTCGTACAATAGTGATCAATCAACATGTATACGGGAGGAAGGGATTGCTACAACAAAATTGAACGCTCACTCCTCAATCATAGTTCTATGGTTTTACGAGGAGTTGATTCCTATAGGGTATTACACTTTCAGGGAACCACACCTTTGACTAGGAGCTATCCGGTCTGAGATTGGATAATCAATATGAATACGAGATTGACCAATTTGCATAAAAAACTAGGACAATTAACCACCACATGTCTCATTTCCTAACATATTTTGCATAAAAAAGGAATCTCTCATACTTCAAGAGTTGCTTCCACAATCGATCAATATCCCACAAGAATGCAGGAATAGCTAGCATGTATAAAAGCAAGCAAAAGTTGTAGAATCTCTTGAATGGTATATTTTTTGCAACATGAAATTAAGGTGAAGAATCTACCTCCTGTGTGGGATTGCAAGCAATGCACAAATGCCTTCGACGCGGGTTTGATCTTGTTGGGGGTTGAAGTCGCCACGGACGCCTACGCGGGATTGCAATGCACAAATGAATTGCCCTCTTCTTATTTTTTAAGTAATGGTCGTTGTCATTGGAATTACGACGAACTCGAGCACTTTTTTGAAAAAAAGAAAATTTTCATTGCTAATGCCTTCTTTAGTGAAACCAAATGGCAAATTGTCGTCGGAATTACAACAAATTCGGCCATTTAAAAAAAAAAATCAAATTTGGTCACAATATACCTTCTCCGTTGGAAACCTCAATCGGAAATCTAGTCCAAATGTATTAGTGCGACACCACCAGTTATGCCAATAAAGGCAAGACCACACAAAAGGGCACAACACATAAAACCAGTATATATGAGGAAAGCCCAAGATGGGAAAAACCTTTGTGTGAAACGCTCCTAGAGTCTACTGCTCCAATCCAGCCTCACAATCAAAACTCTGATTACAACTTTTAGGGCACCAACCCAAGGAGCACCAACCCCTGATAGTTTATAGAAACCAACCCAAAGGAGCACCAACCACTATAGTGAGATCTAGCTTAGTGATTACAATGATGTACAACTTATTACACTGATAGCACCTTGTTGCAAATGAGTTTTGCAACACTTACATTCTACTAGTTCACTTTTTTGTACTCGTCATTCTTTGCTCTTCTCTTTTCCAATTATTTGTCCTCTCCTTTCTTCTTCTCATTTACTCTCTCTCTCTGCTCATCTTCACCTGCTGCTACTAACACACCTGTTCTGACTTTGCCTCTAGGATGAATTGTTAGACCATACACTTGATGTTGATTTATCTGCTTGTCGGTTTATCTCTGCACTGTTTCATGTTAGTCGTATCTCCTCAATTACTCACTCATCTCATTCCACTCTTAGCTGACTTCCTGTCGATTCTAGCACTACCGGTTCATTTGACTAAACCTCTCTCAACAGCTTATCGACCAACCTTTGCCCTCACCGGTTTAACCTTATGTTAGACCTTCTTGTTGGTTGCTCCCTGCTTACTAGTTCACCACCAAATGCTCAGTTTCTTTACCCTCACTGTTAGATCATTCGTTTGTAATCACTCTTTTCTCTTAACAGGCATCACACCTTCTGGCAGCATCATCCCTCAACTTCCTGTCTTTGGCCTGTATATAAATATCTCTGAGTTTTCCCACCAAAACTTGAATTTGAACTTGGCATCTTAGGGTTTTCTTACTGACCAATTTGGCATACCAGATACCATCGAATTTTATCAAATCATGTCTCATTTATGGTTGCGTGCATAAAAACTCCATTATCATGTCTTCCAGTACACGTCTTCTATTTTTATCAACCACAACCCTGTCTGTTAACCTGCTTCTATCAAATGTCATAAATGTCTCAGTTGTTTCCTTTGACAAATGAGCACAAAGATTGGATCGTCCTTCCTTGATCAACTCACCAATCTACTTCAAGCCATGAACCCTCTGCAACTGATCCGTGAAATACGTTGTCGACATTAATGTCGATCTACCACCAACTATCTCACCAACACACTTCACCGACCTGTGCATGCATCCCAATTCAACTCTACATGGCATCTTTGTCAACATCCATCTCAACAAAGACCTCTGTGTCAGTCCAGACATGATCATGGCTATCATGCACATAACCAGTCCTTCTTCCCTACCGGTTCTCTAACCCTGTCGGTATGTCTCACTTTGTCAGTTAACCATCTTGCCATATAGTCTCCTGCACTATCAGAGCATCACATTTACTGGTTATCACTTTGTTGGTTAACCTTTGTGTTTATACTTCTCTTCATCAGGTGAGATCCTTTCACCTTTGGCTCTTTGGTCTCTCACCGGTTGACACAGTATATCTACTTTCTCTACTGCAGATAGTGGTAGATATGTTTATGAGTGGATATCTCTCTTGCTTGCACATGATGATACCCTTGATGACACACTACACCCTATTGCTAAATGTATTTTGAAAGAAAACACACTAATGAGTGTTACTAAACTTGGACCTTAAATAATCAATTATTAGACCCTCAAAATGAATTTTGAAATTACATTTATAGGGAAACTTTTTCCTCAAAATTAGAGATTAAATTCCACCCAAAACCTTATCAAACTAAGAGGCACAATCAACACACAAGATACTAGCCAATAACTGAATTAAGAACTATAAGTTGACTCATGAAAATGAAATATAAGTCAGAAGGAACTTAGAATATGGAGTCAAAGAAGCATGGAGAACAAGAAAAAGAGGACCTATCTAGGCCCCCACCCCCAAGATGACTCCTTCAAAATTTTAAACTTAGGTGCACAAGCAACAAGATGAAGAACAAAGGCCAAAGTAGGTTGTAACTACCATGAACCCATCCATCCAAAGTGATGAGAATCTAGATGTTCCTAAGTGGCTACAATTCAACTTTGAAAGGATAAAGAAGAGAGTATTGAAGAAAGTAAGTTTGCAAAAGATGATCGTTGAGGTTGAGGCCGCAAGGAAGCCAAAGAAGGCAATGACTTTGTATGCCACCTAAAACTATGCAAAAGGAGAGATAGTTGCCAATACCCTAAAATAGAGAAGATTTAGTAAAAACTGCCAATACCCTAAACTAGGGTAACCCGAGACAGTAAGAAAATGGTTTGGGGGTCATATAGACTAGCTTTATATTGTATGTTAATTACAAAGTGATAAGTTGTGTGGTTAGAGATTTTTAGTCCACCCCTTCTAGGTTAGGATTGTGCTGAACCGAACACAATTGTATCTCCCTAGGGCTTTCAGGTTGGGTGTGTTAGGTTGGCTGGCAAGAGAAAGAAAGGCTTGTCCGAACAACACTAAATGAAGGTTGCAAATCACTTGAATAATATTCATTCCCATTATTTTCTTGTGTGTTAGTTTGATCTCCGTCGATTCAGCAGCTAGAGGCAGACACCGCCCTATATATTAGCTCGTACAATAATGATTAATCAACACGTATACGGGAGGAAGGGATTGCTCCAACAAAATTGAACGCTCACTCATCAATAACAGTTCTATGGTTTTACGAGGAGTGGATTCCTATAGGGATTACGCATTCAGGGAACCACACCTTTGACTAGGAGCCATCCGGCCTGAGATTGGATAATCAATATGAATACGAGATTGACCAATTTGTATCTAAAACTTGGGCAATTAACCACCACATGTCTCATTTCCTAACATCTTTTTCATAAAAAAGGAATCTCTCATACTCCAAGAGTTGCTTCCATAATCGGTCAATATCCCACAAGAATGCAGGCATAGCTAGCATGTATAAAAGAAAAAGTTGTAGAACCTCTTGAATGGTGTAATTTTTTGCAACATGAAATTAAGGTGAAGAATCTACCTCCTGCATGGGATTGCAAGCAATGCACAAATGCCTTTGACATGAGTTTGATCTTGTTGGGGGTTGAAGTCACCACGGACGCCTACGCGGGATTGCAATGCACTAATGATTTTCCCTCTTCTTTTTTTTAAAGTAATGATTGTTGTCGTCAAAATTACGACGAACTCGAGCACTTTTTTGAAAAATAAAACAATTTTCATTACTAATGCCTTCTTCATCGAAACCAAATGGCAAATTGTCATCGGAAACCTCCGTCGGAAATCTAGTCCAAATGTATTAGTGGTAGTTGTCTTTTCTTGCAGCTTCAATATATTTTTGCCACATTTATCCATAACTTCTGATGTTTCCCTTAGTTTCTGGTATTTTTTAAGGATAGATGATGTCTTAACTGTGGTATCAATGTGGCTCTTAATTCCCTTGGATGCCAAATAGTTGTCATTGGTACTATAGACTACTTGCAAAATTTGTTTTGCCATATCCTCTTTTGAATAAACATGTATGCTCTTCTCAATGTGCCCTTTGATTTTCATATAAATTAATCTCAGACTTTCATTCAATTCAAACCATTCACACAACTTGTCACTCCTCTACATTATTTGCCCCTAAATGTTTTCTTGTATATACCTCATTGTATTTTTCATATTATCTTTCAATCTATCCTCTGAAGTTTTAATTTTATCATTTGCATTGTGCAGGTCTTCTTTCATTTGTGCACATTTTTTTCTTTCTTCCTCTACTTCCTCTTCCAAATGTTTTTCTTTTTCCTTCTCATGATCCAATAAGTCTTGTAATTTTCTTATCTTGGCAACAGCAGACTCATAAGTTTTGTATAATTTTTGAAAACTGGCTCTTTCTTCATCAATTTTTTTTACTGCTTTTAGCCAATTTTTCTCTCAGGTCCTTCAATTCTGCATCCATCTTTTCCTGCTCTGCAATTTCTACTGCAGAGCTCAAATTTTTTATCCTTTTCTATAAATCATTGCACTTGTTATCTATTGCTTTCCTCTTTGATTTTTTGTTTGCCAAGTTTGCCTATAACTTTTCAATTTGTTTCTCCAGTTTATTTTTCTCTCTCTCCACCTTTACCAGTGAAGTGTAGACCACTTCATTAGTCCTTTTTGACACACTAATTTTGTCCACATTATGTACTTTGGAAAAATCCATTTTGAGGGTGCTAACTTGAAATTCAGAGGGATCTATCTGATTGTGTGATGGATTTTTATCTTTAGTTGGGGGCATAACAACCATGAACTCCATCATATCTTTGTGTGGGTCATATGTTGGAAATACCCTGTTCCCTGTTGGTTGTTCGTCTAAAACTTCAGTCAGAGCAACCCTATGCAATGCTTTTTTTTCTCTTTATTTGCATTTGTTGTGTGTTCATATTTTTCATAGTAATCATGAAATTGAAAATATGGGCTTGCTGAAGCGATTGAATGTTTGAAAGGTGACATAGCAGAGGCTCCAGCTCCACCTATGCTTGTGGTTTTAACTAATGCATTACGAGGATTACCAACAACCATTCCTGATCCTGTCCCACTGTCACTTTCATGTGAAGTTTTTATAGCCTTTTGACGGGTCTGATCTAAAGCTAGAAATGATAGATTTGTAGTGTCAGTAGCACTTGATATAGGATTCTGAATAGTATGAGTATCTACCACTAGTGGCCTCTTGTGAAAGATATTTTGTTGTTACCCTTGTCCAACACCAAGACAACTAGTATCAGTAGTAGTACTCATGCCAACCCCACCAATCGCAGTGGCACCTGACTAAACACTAATAGGAATACTATCCCCAGATTCCCCACCAGTGGCAGTGGCACTTGTTTCACCACCAATGGGAATACCATGATGTGGTGGTTGTTGTGGATTTGAACCGAAAACAAATGTAGGTGGACCTTGAGGGTAATGAGTAGTACCTTTCTGTGATGAATCTAAAGAATCAAGTCCAATGACTGGTTTTACAGGAGCTTTTGATTTTTAATTTGATGGAAGTTGTGCCTCAAGTGGATACCAAATGCCTTCTCCTTTGGGACCTATACCACCCACCTTCAAAACCCATTTTTTCCACAATGTTTGCCCCTTTGCTATATTTTTCTTTTATGGACTCATTGACTCCACCTAATATTTTAGAAACTATAGTAGTTGTTGGAGTAGGCTCAACCTCATACTCATTATCATCTTCACTCTTGTCATATGTTGTTGTGGGATGCTCCATATTCTACAATTTGCTAAACTCTTCATCCTCGTCGATGGACTCAAATTCTACAGTGGTCTTTGGTTCACCGAGATTCTTCCTCATAGTCCAAAAATCATTTATTTTGGTTCGAGTCCAATAACTTTCTTTACATTCTTGCAAAATTGTTTTCGGAATAGATTTGTTAGATGGATTAGCAGATTTTTGGTAGAAATTGTAGGACCTCCTATTTTGGATGCCCTCCTCTGTTGTCCTCTATGTGTGCAATGTCATAATTTATGATGATATTTCTTTTGTTGAAATATTATTATCAGTGGCAATTTTCTCCATCTCTTTTTTTACCTCATCCCAGGAGTCCATGTTTCTAAGCTCTTCTAGCAATGGTTTAATTTCATGTTGACATAACGCTGAAGAGTTCCCATTTTTCTTAAGTCTTTCTTGAACTACACCGATTGGATCATACTGCCAGAGACCCTCATCACCAAAGCTAAAAACTGTCAAAAAATCATGTGCCACATTGAATGCTTTTCTATCAAATGTGAACCCTCCACATGAGAAAGGCGAGGAAGGAAATATGCTCTTCTTTTCACTGACCATGGAAGTGCCTATCTGTGTTGTCCAACTATCGTACATATTCCAATGCAAATACCCTCTCTGTCACATGTATTGGAAGTTTGTAGGGTTTTACTGATGATCCGTAAAACCTTAACATAGTGTATTCTTCCATGAAGAACCAGTCAGCCAATTGTATTTGACTTCCGAGTTGAATGAAATCTCTACAAGACACATGCAATCTAGGCATTGGAGTGCTTGTAATTTCATTATACATTGGTGCCAAAAAGAAGTCTACAAAATGGTTGTAGTTCTTGATGTTATCATGCATCCTTATCTTTGGTGTCCATTCATATATTTGACACTATTCCGTTCTGATTCTTCTCATCAATCTTATAGTTCACAATGTGAAGATTGTTGGTCTCGAATATTGCACAATACTTGGATAGAAGGAGATAGCACAAGAAGGATAAGAATCTAAATGTCTTACAATAACCTTTTTTGATTAGTAGTAATTGTTTTTGCATTGATTGAACAACGTGTTCAACAAAATTATATCTCACTGGATGAGTTACACAATGGATATTAAAATCATTTGAAGAAGGCTAGCACCCACTTCCCTATCATTTTCCAATCCCAGGCAAAATGTTTGCAAGGAAATAGTATCCCGAACCCATGGAACAAAAATGTTAGAATCATAAGGAGGCTTATGATTCTGATCCAATAGAGTACCACGCATTATTAGAGCTCTGATAAATGAATCTCTACAACCTTCATCGAGACTCGTAATTCTCTGCCAGCTTTCCTAGGTCAATGTTGACATTTGAGTTTTGTGCTTCAAACCCTAAGTTCATCAAACGAGCAAATTGTCCCATGTTTATGTATAGAATTTCCTCTTTTGTATTTTTATTGACAATTTTTTTTTATCTTCATCATAATTTTTGGTGCAGACCATGACAAAATCAGGGCAAGGGAATACTTCCGGTAACACCATGCTTCCCAATCCAGCATCCCGCGATGCAATTTTATTTGTTCTTTGTTTTAACATTGTGTTGAAAACAATAAATTTTGTCTTGCTTGGATCTGTCACCTTATTAGACAATGCATAACTAATATCTATGAGACTGTTTTCACCATGGATAGCAGGGTCATAAATATCATGGTATTCATCAGTGAAACCTAGTGTTTTAACCAATTCGGTTAGGTACATTTTTTTTTCAATTGGCTTCCTGTTGAACTATTGTTTCCCGGTTTCCCCATCGTTGTTATTGTTAACAATTCAAAATAATGCTAGATACAAGCCTGAAAATGGTAACCCTCAAATTGAACCACGAGATTAAAAAAAGTAAAAAAGGCGGGATGTAGGTGTTCTAGATTTTACCTGAAATTTCTATTTCACTAGATTGGCACAGACAGTTTGTTGCAACTTGCATTCCTCAATCTAGTAGCCATTTCTGAATCTCTCTTGATTTACTAGTTTGTCCATGAAATGAAATACGATTATGATTTATGAGTCACTTATTTTGAAAACACTAAAAAGTACAAAAGTAATACCTAAAGGGCAAAATATCTAGAAGCCTCTTGTAATTTTATTAATTATTATTAATATCTATTCGCCGCCGAAGGACAAAACATTCATTGCTTCAATATAAATTATGAGAACACTAAATGTAAAATGTTAAATTCTGGGCGAAGTTCTCACAAATGTGTTCACTTCCCAAATTCGGGCTGAAATCCACCCTAAGTCACTGATCTGTGCTCATCCAACGAACGATGGTATCTGTTGTCAGTTGTCGCAAGTCCCATGAATTTTGTCATTTTTTAGGCATGTCACCACACTCAAGTCACTTTTCTGAACTTTTTTTAAAGTTTGTGTAATCATTTTCAACTTCCGCTCGAAATAGAGCTTTACAGACTTAATTATATTTAATTAAATGTAAAACGTTCAATTCCGGGGGAAGTTCTCACAAATGTGTTTACTTCCCACATTCGGGCCAAAATCCACCCTAAGTCATTGATCTATGCTCATCCAACGGACGATGCTATCTGTTGTTAATTGTCGTGGGTCCCATGAATTTTGCCATTTTTCAGGCATGTCACCACACTCGAGTCACTTTTTTGGACTTTTTTTAAAGTTTGTTTAATCATTTTCAACTTCCGCCCAAAATAGAGCTTTATAGACTTAATTATATTTAATTAAATGTAAAACGTTCAATTCCGGGGGAAGTTCTCGCAAATGTGTTTACTTCTCACATTCGGGCTAAAATCCACCCTAAGTCATTGATCTGTGCTCATCCAACGAGTGATGGTATCTGTTGTCAGTTGTCGTGGGTCCCATGACTTTTGCCATTTTTTGGACACGTTAGTACGTCACCACACTCAAGTCACTCGAGTAATTGCTGGAAAAAAAAAGCCCACCAAAGGGACTAAAAAAGAGGGTAAGCTGTCAATTATCATATCAAAGTTGATTATCATATCAAAAGTATATTAAATAGTATTTTTCTTCTATTACAAAGATAGATTATAAGATCAAATGAGTGATAGCCGATAGGACCAAATAAGCAGACGTGCCTTTCTTCGTAAAATATTTGTATATATGAATATAAATTATAATATATATATTCCTCTGTGAACATTCAAGATTTATTGTATCTTATCCATCATTATGTTCGACAAGTTTTATGGGACCTCAAAACCCTCTTCCCTTAAGTAATCCGCCCACCAATTACAATGTGGTGCATCCTTAATATGATTCTAGACTAACAGAAATTCCGCATTCCTAGGCATAATAGGAAGAATTAAATGAAAAATTACA
The DNA here is from genome assembly GCF_030272615.1 of Cryptomeria japonica. Lineage (NCBI taxonomy): Eukaryota > Viridiplantae > Streptophyta > Pinopsida > Cupressales > Cupressaceae > Cryptomeria > Cryptomeria japonica. The sequence continues at coordinate 650,585,115 of NC_081407.1, read as the reverse complement.
TACACCATAACAATGCAACGAATGAAAAAAGTCTTGATTATGTTCATTTTAAAGATGATAGAATTATACACCAATGAGAAATAGATTAGAATTTAATTTCTATTGAATAAAATTACTACTTCTGTCACAAAATAGATATACATATAACTCCTTCAAGAACCTGCACAAAGCTTGACGATTTTGTTCTAATTTTATTCCTCCTTGATTGTACAAATTCTGCTTCAGAATCCCTGACAACAAGCAACCTTTGATTTCTCAGAGAAATCTGTGATCTCCCATCTCTAACTTAGAAGTTATCCTATCCTTTTATGCCTCTGAAACCATCGTCCTTTCTTGTCTAATCAACCTCGACTTAGGAGAAACCTTCAAACTAGTCCCTCGGGAATTAGTCGGCATCCAAGCCTTAAAAATTCCTCGTACATATTAGCTTGCCACCACAGTCGTCGCTAGCTCTCATGTTTGTCGCTAGGTTATGAGATTTTCTAATGGGCAGTCTTTCAGGTAGAGGGTTGACGACTGTGTGCCACGTGTTTTAATGACTTGACGGGGACTGTTTAGGTGCCAATATATTTTTTTTATGGTTTGAAAATAGCTTGAAATCGTCGAAATCTACCCTAAGTTGTTGATCTGTGCTCATCCAACGAACGATTATATCTGTTGTCAGTTGTCATGGGTCCCATGAATTTTGCCATTTTTCAGGCACGTCACCACACTCGAGTCACTTTTTCGGACTGTTTTTTATGTCTTTTTAATCCTTCAACTTCCACCCGAAATAGAGCTTTATAAATGATAGGTCACTTAATTCTATTTGATTAAATGTAAAATGTTCAATTCTCGGCGAAGTTCTCACAAATGTGTTTACTTCCCACATTTGGGCTGAAATCCACCCTAAGTTGTTGATTTGTGCTCATCCAACGAACGATGATATATATTGTCAATTGTCGTGGGTCCCATGAATTTTGCCATTTTTCGGGCACGTCACCACACTCGAGTCACTTTTCCGGACTATTTTTAAACTCTGTTTAATCATTTTCAACTTCCGCCCGAAATAGAGCTTTATAGACTTAATTATATTTAATTAAATGTAAAACGTTCAATTCCAGGGGAAGTTCTCACAAATGTGTTTATGTTTGACATTCGGGCCGAAATCCACCCTAACCGTTGATCTATGCTCATCCAACAGACGATGGTATTTGTTGTCAGTTGTTGTGGGTCCCATGAATTTTGCCATTTTTCGGGCACATCACCACACTCGAGTCACTTTCCAGACTGTTTTTTAAGTCTGTTTAATCATTTTTAACTACCGCTCGAAATAGAGCTTTATAGACTTAATTATATTTAATTAAATGTAAAACGTTCAATTCTAATGACCTTGGCCTTGAGTCTAATAATATGGTGAATCTTATTGATAAACCTGCATCTCTTAAGGACCTATGCAATATGCATTACCTTTAATCCTAGTGAGACTATTGAAACACCTGATGGCCCACTATATCTCACTACAAAGATCAAAGACATACTCGCATGATCCGTTCCAATATATATATGTATGATATATTGATCAGATTCATAAAATTTCATCATCTTGAATATAGAAAAAAAGAAAATGCATTGTATAATGTAATTGCTGGAAAAAACAAGCCCACCAAAGGGACTCAAAAAGAGGGTAAGTTGTCGATTATCATATCAAAGTTGATTGTCGTATCAAAAGTATATTAAATAGTCTTTTTCTTCTATTACAAAGATAGATTATAAGATCAAATGAGTGATAGGACCAAATAAGCGAACGTGTCTTTCTTCGTAAAATACCTAATTCATTGGGTGTTTTGTAAAGTAATTAATTACTTTAATTTGTTTGATACAAAACAAATGGGACCAATTACCACATTGTATATTGATACATATAAATGATAAAATATATCCGCTTCTCAATTCTATTTTTTGAAACTGTTCTAATAATATATTCACATGGTTCTCTTCCATGAAAGCGATTCCATCTACCGTTCATAAATATCTCAAATTTCTTCATAATGACAAAATCTTAACTATAAATCATAGCATGTACCAACTCATGCATGCACTAGTTCAGAACTTCAACAACAAGTAATTTATTTTGGACTTTTAATTCACTTGTTTTCGCGAGATAAACATCTTTTTTTATATATTTATAAAATTATAATCAACCATAATCAATGTACAAATAATTAATGGAACAAACTGGATTATTTTTTTTTATATTAAATATAGAGGAAGAAGTATTACATAAAAAAGATCACAGTATTAAATTTATTTCCATTGTTTAAGAAAATATTGAAATAACGTAGCTCATAGACAAAAAGCATTTTCAAAACTATCATTAATAAAATGAAATAGAAAGCATTTTTATATCCATAAGAGGCAAACTGAAAAGAAGTGGAATTTGCAAAATTATCATTAATATTTATGTTTCAAAAATTTATAATTTTTACATGTTTGAGACTTGAGTCCCTCAAAAACTTTAAAGACAAAATGAGTGAGCCACTCAGCGTGTGAGGTTACGAGGAGTGAGGACATAGCCAAAAAAAAAAACTACTAGGGGGTCGGGGCTATGGCACAGGTAGTGAATGGTTTACCCTAAGAATTTGGCCCTCCTTCCATGTAGAATTCTTCAAACAACATAAGCTGAGAGAATTATTCAAGCCAACTATAGTTTGGAAAGTCATCCAGGAGCAACCATTTCCAGAGAAAGTCCCTGTCAATCCGTGCCCATTTCCTATGACGCATCAACTGCTCCGCATTCGGGTTTAAAAGAAACAGTTTCCTGGCCACTGGCACTGTTTGGTCAGGGAGGAGAAGCTTGGTTAATTCACTCACCCAAGGGATCCCCACCCCTACTTCTGCAAGGATGACAATAGTGACGTCGTCTCCAAGGATGTCTTCCTTAAACACCCTCCTTAACAACATCAACATGTCCACCTTGTCTCCTCTGAAGTTTAGAAGAGACGCCAAGAACTGGGATGTAATGTTTGTGTTAACACGATATCTATTTTTCGTTACACAGAAAGTCTCTGCCCAGTACCATCCTAACAACCTCATTGGTGAACATCTCAACCTCCTTGCAGACTGATTGGAGGGTTGGGTCTTTAATGGAGCCCAAAAAGGCCCTCTGGTCCTATGTAAAAATGCTTCTCAAGTGGATAGGAGTGTCCATCTTCACAAATCAAATTACCAAATTAAACAACCTGAGCCTATAGACCTAAACCAGAGGTAGAATTTAAATTTTGTGACCTCCGATGATTTATCTATCACATGGAAAAGGCTAATTGAAGTTGAAAGAAGCAAAGATCATATATAAATAGTTGAAGCTCTTGATTGTAATAATTACTTCTCTAATCTTATTAATTCCTTTAATTTTTTTTGAATCTTTCGTATATCTCTGCAAATCTTTCCAATAAATGCACTAGTGTGCGACATTAGAAACAACTATAAACTAGTACCAAGTTGGCAAATACCACATTGGAAGTCATGGGGACAGAGTGGATTGCAGTTAGTGACAAGACATATATTAAATGACCAACATTATGTTTTGGACACTTTCTGGTGAACTATGTTCTCTTCAGAAAATTGGGTCGAAATAAAACTTTAGCCATTGATCTACAATCATCGAACAGTTTAAAATCATTGATGGATTTTAGGTGTGTGTCACCCTTCACGTGTCAAAGAGGCCACACTTATTGATACATCGTGCAGAGTCCAAACTCAATGTGATGTACTGATGTGATGTGATAAGCCTTGTCTATTAATGGCAATGAATTCATAAAATTGCCAATAAAATATATATTTTTCTATAAATAGCCAAAGATTAGCCAAACACATTAAATAATTTTCAAGCGGTGGATTAAAATCACCAATACACTTAAATAATTTTTCCTTCGGAGTAAAATTTTTCGCCCATACAACTATATATTTGTTCCATTAAGTGAAAAATATTCGTCTCCTACAATATATATTTTCCCCATAGAACAAGGTATTATTCGCCAGAAATTTATGGAATTTTCGTACCCAAGAAAACTATCGCCAATACAAAATATTTTTTTTTCCTATTTTGAAAAAAAAATTCGCCATCAATATGAAAATTTCCCCCAAAAAATAATGTTTGATTCGCCAAGATTTTACACTTTTGCCCAGGGTGTGGTTTCTTAAAGTTATCCCTGTCACTTACCTTGTTCGTGATTCTACACTTTCCATACATGTCCAGCTACAATATTTGATAAAAGTCCCCTACTTTTATATGTTTTAATGGATGTCTATGCCTTGTTACAAAGCTCTCATATCTGTACAAGCATAAAGATGTAGGATACGAGTAGTGGAGATGGCTTTACTTTAGCCAATAACATTTTCTTGGAATTTTCAAAAGCCTTTTCAAGAATACTAAGGGAGAGACCCCAATACGTGTGCAGGGTCCTTTACATGTTATAATACATGGGTAGTTAGGGACCCACTAAGGCATGCCTAACCACCCAGTACGTGTCTAGATTTACTAATAATCACTTTTTTAAACCCACAAATGAATCAGCCTAAATTTGGCCATATTCTGGTTAATATTTGATTAATATATATATATATATTGAAAACAACAAGTATTGAACAAAGGAGTCAAACAAGTACGACCATATAGTTCACCAGTTGTTCATAACAGGTTTAGAATCTAGCGACATGCACAATAGTGGGCCCCAAGCAGAACTTATGCGTGCCCACATGAACAAAATAAAAGGATAAGTTTTACGGTCATCTGAGGCCTGCCATCATACTTACAAACAAAAATCTCAACAATAGATTGCCACGTAAACAACCCTCGACACAAAAGAGGGCCACCATGTTGGTAACTACACCCTACACCTACGACCATTTATGCCTACAATAAGATGTCCAAGGCCACACGTTTTTGGGCCCTCTATCCCATGGTTTGTGATTTGGAAGTCCGCAAGTGAATCTTTTAGTTTATTAGTTAGTTGAGTTGGTGTTCTTGAGGTTTGATATAATTATGATGGAGATTCTAATAAGTTGTGATGATGCGGTCATTTCTGGTGTGATTCATGTTGCTTGTGGATGTTTCTAGATCGTGTTCTATTCTTGTTGATGGTTCGCATTGATCGTTGTGCACGTTATTGATCATTTTCTTGATTCGATGGTGTTCTTCATGTTATGCAATATTCATGATGAGTGTAGCGTGTTGCAGATGATCGAGGTGTAATTCTTGTTGGTGTTGCATGTTCGAGGAGTTGATTTGGGTCCATACTATGTCTTATCTGACATTGTTTTGGTTCACATATATTATTATAGTGTGTGAGTTTATGATTTTGAAATTTGTGTTAAGGGTTGAGCCAACCCTGAAATATAGGTTGACCCGTTTCTGCAAATATATGTAATATTCATTTGTGAGATGTATTTGCATGGTATCTGTGAGCGTGTGATCGAATATATGTGCGAGAAAGTGTTTTGATCTTTCAGAAGTGTAAAGAAGAGTGTATGGCAGAGCAAATCATATTGTGCTTAATCGGAACTGTAACCAGGCATGAGTAGATGCTATTTCATCAGTTCATGATTCTTTGGATGTAATCTGAATGTTTTTATAAGGTAGTAAGCCTTTCGAAGGGTTGTAGCCCTTCTTGTTTTATGATTTGAGCAGTGAGCTCTAGACAGTGTGCTTGAATGCATGTGCATTCCCCACTGTGATATTTCAGGTACTCCTAATAGGGTATTATCTCATTGTGGGTAGGTTCCCACCATGGTTTTTCCCTTAATCGAGTTTTCCACGTAAAAAATATCGGTGTTATGTGTGTTATTGATGTGGTGTTAATTTGTGCTTTAACTATAATTATCATATCTGAATTTGTGTTTAAGTTGTATAAAGTTTTTGCGCAAATTGATTCACGGCCCCCTCTCAATTTGTTGTTTTGTTGCCAACAGATTCTCTATTTGTCTTCTATGAAGGGGATATTTTGTTGTTTGTTCTACTATTGCAAAAGAGGTGATGAGTGGTTTTTCTATTGCTCTTGATTGTCCTTTGGTGATGGGTGGGGTTTCTTCTAGACTCCCCTATATTCGAGGATAGGGTACTTTTGCTATGGGACTCCACTTTCCTTTCTGTCATTTTTTCTTCTTCTATTGAGGTAAAGTATAATTTTGTAGGATCTATTGGTGTTTCATTTTTACTTCAAAAGAAAGGTATTGTATGGCCTTGTTTTGTTGAGAGCCTTTGTCTTAGGGTTTGCCTACTCAAGTTAATAGGTATCTAGTCTCCAACGCTATGAGCTTGGTCCTTTGGGATTCTATCCTAAATAGAATAATGATTCCTAATTCAATTTTTGTTTCAAAATTATTGATGGTTTCTCAACCTTGCATTTACATAAGGTTATTATTATAGTATGTTTACATTTGAGCATGACTTGGTTCAAAATTTTCCCCAAATCTATAGATTGGCTAAATAAGCATGTCAATAAATTTTGTTAAAAGATCATGTCTGGATTTGAACGCATTAATGTTTCAATTTTTTAAATTTGTGAATGAATGTTTTGAAGTCAATTTTGAAGGCCTAGAAGGCTCTAAAATGGCTTGAAATTGGTTGTAACTAACAAAGTAGTTATATCTTGATAGAATGCTTCACAAGCTTTCTGGCACTTCAAATTCTTCGGTATCAGACGGCTATTTCAAAAGTTACAAAATTAAATTAATAGGGTACAATATTAAGGAATCAAGAGTGTAAATTTAGAAATAACATGTCATGGTACAAAATTTACCATGCAAATTTTTTGAGGTGGGATGTTTAACAATAGATGAGGTCTTATTCATCCATATGTGGCTTTTATACCTTCTAAGAGACATCAAATAAATGAATTCTCATAAAAGATCTAGGATAAAATGCCAAATGATCAAGCCTTAAAGCTTAATTATTACATGGATAGTTAGTTTTAATAATCATAACATGTATTAGATACATTTGAATCTAGACTTGATAACATCTTGTAAGATGCATTCAATTCTTAGACAAATATCATAACAATCAAATTATGTAAAACTATTAGATTTGATATAGAAACTACTAGACTTAATATGACAATCATAGATAATTTATCATATTACATATTAAACAAATAAGATACATGTTAAAAAATCAATTTCAGCTACACTGGACTGAGAGAGTCTCTTAAGAGACTTAAGAGAAAAAATCAAACTTTAGTATAAAAATTCTCAAAATTAATGGCACCTAAGAACGTCTCATGTATGCATACAAGTAGATTTTGAGCTTTTATACAACAACCTCTCTCAAATTATATTAACTCAAGATTAGCTGGTCATGTTGACAATAAATACATTTTTGTAAAATGCCTAAGTGTCATTTAATGTAATGGTATGAATAGCCATTTTTTTTTCTTCCCACCTGATGGGACAAAGCCAATACTTCCAACATTTTAAGGTGGGATAATGAAAGTTAGCAGAGGCCTCATTTTGTTTCCTAACGCTTTATCTGTTTGAGTTACATTAGATGAGAGGGTTTCTTAATAGACCTAAGAGAAAAAAGTTGTCAAATTTGACACGACAATTATGTAACAATTATGTAAGGAAGTTAAGGTAACAAAAGAAATTCCTACACTAACCTTGAGAGGATGGTTATGAATTTTTTTTCAGATCTTAACAAAAGTTTCAAAATATAAATAGAAATAACACAAATAATATCCATAACATAGAATAGTGATTTATGTGGGGAAAACCCTTTTAGGAGAAAAACCCCACACTTCAAAAGCCACCTAATACGTTATTCAAAAATCAACAAAAGATTGAAATATACATGCAGCGAAATCTTATAAAGGGAGTATCACCAACGAAGGTCTAGAGGTAGCTCAATAGCTATCAAAATCTTATAATACATCACAATAGACAATCATTATACAATACCCACATAAAGTAGGGTTGCCTTCTAGGCTAAGAAAAGAACACATAATATCCACTTTGAGATATCACGACCAAAGGAAGTTCACTACTCCCTGAATATCACAACACTTACAGAAGAGGCAATAACATCTTAGTATCATGAATGATTGATGAATTCCCACCACAACACTCTTGCACAATTGGACGACATAACCTCACTGCCTCATGAAGCCTACTAGACTTGTCTAAATGTAGATACCTTCAACTTACTGTTTCTAGTATGCATAAATAATTTATGTGCACACTTTACAACTACCACTATCACCACACATAGCATCACATTGTAACCGATTTGATCTTTCATTTATATCCTTCAGAAGAATCAATAACCATCTCTAGGTCAACTGAGTATGATGAAACATGAAGTATACAAGAGGTTGGCCCTAACAATCGTCAATAAGGAAAAGAGAACAATTGTGGTCAAATCCAAGGGATGGTCATGACCTAATTCAATCTTTAAACATATTTCCATGCTTGCAAAACATCATAAAAAATGGTGCACATACTCCAAGCTGGCTAGGATGAAACATGTAGAGGCATGAAATGTGCATCTCCTAAGGAGGTTGGCCCAAACACTTTTGTGGTGGAAGAGAAGCAAATGTGGACCAAGGCAACAGATAAACTAGATCCAAATCACTTTTAACACACTTCCTCATGCCAGCACAAACCGCAATGCATTAGCACAAGTATCCTAGGTTGGCCAAACAACCACTTACTCTTTTAACACATCCAATCTAGTTATCAAACGATCGTAGAATTATCAAGAACATCAATGCAGAGCACAAGACAACATCATATGTCTTTCAATATTACTTCTGCATCATTCTTTCATATTGTCACATTTAATTGATCTGTTAACACTTAGTACATAAACCAATCATCACATGTATGCCAGGTAACTTAGTAAAGTAAAATAATTATTTGATCCATACTTGCAATACACTTGAACACTTGAAAATTCATGAAAAGTGAAGTATAGACACCATAAGAACATACACCAATCTATAGGAACAAACAGATGAAAGTGGAAAAATGTAGAGCATTTCCTAGGTAGCTTTTGTCATATAACCAAACTGTCTATATACAATAATCACAAAAAATATATATGATAACTACTGTATTGTGAAAAAGGAGAGATATGTATTTCATAGTACATACAAGTTAATATCTAAAATATAGGTCCATATCTTCATTTGTAGATAAATGTAGAGTATTCTCCTAGGCAACCATCAGTACATTTTCTTGTATTCATAGATTGATACTTATAATCCTCATTTGAATTCTTATGATCCTCATCTTAATGCTTCTAATCATCATCTTAATATATCATCATGATACCAACTCTTGTTGACAACAAATATACATAATACCACCTTCGCTTGCCTCAAATAAAGCATGAAACCCAACCATGAATTTCAGTATCAACACTTCACATCATCAACACAAAAGTGCAAGCATCAGAGACATCACAACACACTGAAGGTTGATAGATCAATGATAACATAGTATGTTGACACAATGGGGTAACCCACTTGCAATCTCCACACTCATTTATCAACAATAACCTTTTATAATCGCAAGGTTGAGACACCATTTTTGTAACAAATTATTGGAATATATATTGCCTTGGAATATCTCACTTATGTTTATAGCTAAAATCCAAGCTTATCTTCAATTTTCAAAGTTCTTGTCAACTCTAGACCATTTCACCATGTCGACAATGAATGCATTCTTTCAAAATGCCTCATTTGATAGTAATATGAAGTTCCCAATAGCCATATTTTTTCTTCCACATGTTGTGGCACCAAGCCAATAGTGCCAACACATTAGGGTGAGCTAGTGAATGTTAGTGGAGGCCTCAAATGTTTCATTCCCAACATCTTCCAGTCCTTCTAGGCTACATTAGACTAAGAGGGTCTCTTTAGAGACCTAAGAGAAATTTTTTGTCAAACTTAAACAAAGTAATTATTGAAATCAATGGCGCATAGGAATGTCTCATTTGTGCATGTAGCTAGATGTCAATCTTACCTAAAATGTTTGATCTCCATTCTTTAACTATAGACTATTTGAATATGTTGACAATGGGTGCATTCTTGCAAATAACTTATTTGAAAAAAAATCAAAGTTATCAATAGCCAAAAAAATTTACACACTTTGTGGAACCAAACCAATAGGGCCAACACATTAGAGTGGACTAGTGAATGCTATTGGAAGCCTCATTTAATTCACTAGGTCTGCTAATCCTTCTAGGTTAGATTTGATCGCAAGACTCCCTTAAGAGGCCTAATAACAAAAAGTTGTCAATTGTTGACACAACAATTCTCAAAATGTATGGCATAAAGGAATGCATCGCCTATGCCTACAAGAGGATTAGTTTTTTTCAACTTTGGACCATTTGATCATGTTGAAAATAGATGCATTCTTGCAAAAACCTATTTTGAGAGCAAAACAAAGCTGCTAACAGCCATATTTTTCCTTCCACACCTCATAAGGCCACACCAACAGTTTCAATGCATTAGAGTGGGCTAGTGATTGTTAATAGAGATGTCATTTTGTTCTTTATGTATCTCAATATGTTAAAGATTAATTAATTTCCTACTTGCTTGATATTTTCATTGATGCTTTTTATAATTCTATTATTGTGTAATAGTCAAACTAGTATTAATTCAAATAACACATGAAGATACTTTCCTTGAGTTGTTTAGGTCATTTACTCCATTATGGAAAACATGTACATTCATTTAAAGCTTCCTTGGTTATAAATTACATCTATTGAATATGATAAGTATTAAGCATCTTTTTATTACCAAACTTTCTCTTGTAATGGATAAATTGGCATACCCACATCATTTCCCATTTAATTTTAAGCCTATTTTAATGGTAATGACTTAATGCAATAATATACAAATATTGGGCACATATCCCCATTCACATATTGGGCTCATGGTTCCATGCACATATCCCCATTCACACATATACCCATTCATTCTTATTTTACTTTCTTTAGCACACATTCCCATAGATTTGTCTCTATATTTTGTGTCTCCATTTGTTTGATCGTCCAATTGAAATTTTCCTAGTTAACCTTAAACCACATTCAACCTCAAGTTGCTTGATTTTGACCCCATACATTCAAACATCAAATTTTAAGTTCCAACTTTGCTGCCCCTATTCGTGCATATTTTATTTTCTTTCATTTACTTATATTCTCTATTTTTTATTATGCACCTAGGATAAGATTACTTCAGAAGATGCAAATTTATTATGCCTCGTATGTGGTTGTATTTTTTCCTATTTTGGTGGAAACTTGTGCTAGATAAATTTTATCACACATTTGTTATAGGTATTTCTCACTTATTAGTGTATCCTATATATGCTCATCACGTGCTCGCACTTGAGCATCTTAGAATCCAATACATTCAATCTCATTATATTGTATTAACAATTTTGGAGTTCATGTGGCTTGCTTCATCATCAAAATATTGGATTAATTGTCTTACTACCGTATGTCTTGTTGCACTTTCTATTGCATGGTTCGTGTTAATATCAAGATAATAGATATGATTTCTTGGAAAATGATACATGGGATCAACGATTTTTGGTGGATTTAGACTTACCTCTTTCCATTGACAATCAAGTATTCTATTTTCAAATAAAATTGTGTATATTTTCATAAGATGAATTAGAAGATGTTATTACTTATTCACCATGTTTAAGAAATGCAACTCTTATATTATTAGACAAATTCATAGCAACTGCACTAATGTATAGATATTTTACAAATATTATTAATAACAAAAAACTTGATGCCTTTACAACTACTCTTATAAAAGTAACCATGCTACTCTTAAAAAATCGTTACATTAAAAATATTAAATTATCTTCTCATGTATTTATACCAATAACATTATTTGTGTTTATACTACTAACTTTCAATATATAACATAAATATTCTTCAATAAAAAATAATTTGATTACAAATATTATACAAAATAAAATTTATAATATTTACAATCTAGTTTTTCAATCACCTATCTTTGTATTATAAATATTAGGATTAACATAATATTTATTATTGAGCCTCACAAATACCACCTGCTTTTTCCCAAATATTTCACTAATTCATGAAAAGCATCCACGACTCTATTTTCCACACCCATCGCTAATAATCAATCAATAAACAGTTATACTAGCGGTTGGACCTGGCGAATGTCCAATGTGTAACGGCGATAGGTATGTGGGTATGTGGAAAATATTTGTGTGGAATGCCCAGACAAACTTTGATGATTCTCCTCCACCATGCTTTGCAGCTCCATATTCTCAGATCTAAGGGCTTCTATTTCTAGCCGCTCTATCTTTGCGCTTGGATCCGCCATGAATTTTTTCTTCGTTTGTGCCCACATAATAGAGGACTGTAAGGAAGAAAATAAATCCCCAAATGCAGAAGCCATTATCAGCTTCCTTACATAAATCAAATGCTAGGACTTAGCTTAATGAAAGCAAGGTACTTGTTTGTAGAAAATTTAATTGATGATGACTAAGCTACTTAGCCACAATACATGAGTAAGATACGGATATATAGGCCACTTGGATGAGTGAGTTAGGATGATAGATGTTCTAGAGGTCATGAGTTAATTTTCAAAGGTATTGCCGTTTCAATTGTATCATTATTCATGATGACGAAACCACAAAGCTAAAACATTTTAATATTAAAAAATATCCTGCAGACAATATAACATTTAGATATGACAAACTGAAACAGAAAAGGGTCGCTAGAAAAAGAAATGTAGCGTTTACCTCACTTTGTGTGGCCTGAGATAATACAAATTTTCATGCTCCAACAGTCATGCAACCTATTCTTTGCAACACTTTACACACAAATTAAAGCGCGGGTAGAATTTTCTTTCTCGCTTTCAACCTGATTTTTCCTTTTGAGAGCTTCACCTTGGAAACTTCTCATTGGATGAGCTTAGATCTCTACACATTGTCAGATAAAGGTGATGTGGTGTGATAGGATAGCATGCTGCTCCAAGCCTCTAAATGCTTCAAAATATGAAGTATATGTGAGCATAATGCTCCATATGTATGAATGATCTGCAACACAACAAAATTACCCCCAAAATGGCTCAATGCATGAGGTAGATGTTGGCAGATATAGCTTATTGGCTAATAAAGAAATTGATGCTCATGGTGAGTTTAGATTGACAACAGACATCATATCTCATCCCATATGGTGAGTTTATGAGTGTTAATGAAAGAAAAGAATAATGGCTACAGAGACTGAACATTATGTCTTTATCACAAGAAGCCAGTAATTACAACATTTCTTATCTCTCATTTTTGTAACTATTTAAGCTTATACAACACTGTTTCAAGTCCAACACCTTTTACGTATACTTACTTAGATGATGTATATAGTTTATATTATACATATATCATCCAATTTAGGCATCTCTGCAGTCATCAAAAGTCTCTATCTTCAGCTATGCAATGTTTGGTTGTGTTGTAGCCTTTCGTTAAAATAGATGATGATAGGTAGGTTTAGAATGGACCACAAAATTTCAAATTTGCTGCAAGAATTAAATGATTGATCATTTGATAATGTAACTCCATTACTGTTTGTTGGCTCTATCGAAGAGTTCAGGTGCCTTGTCTATGGTTAAAACTACAAGCACAAATAATATTGGCTAATGTGCTCTTTCCAAAGTTTCTTGATTTTCTAATCTAATGATTTAAATTAAGGAACCAGTCCATCTACTGAATGGACAGTCATATTATCAATTTTTGAGAGAAAATTAGAAGACCACACATACAACAAGATATCAATGTCATTGCCAAATTTTCTAGATCTAAAAAACCCACCAAACTTTGTGTTTGGCTGGTTTTGAATATTGAAAGAAGTACCACAACATATTTTCACACCATGTTTTTTGTGGGGTAAACGTGGCCCACTTACAATAGCATCAGCTGCTCCAAAAATGGCCATAGCACCTCCAACTCCTGCTACGCCAATTGCAGGTTTGACTACAAATTTTGTAAACTTGGCCCTAAAATTGTAAAACAACAAAGCCGCAAATAGTAATCAATACAAGTTGATGGTAAAATGACAAGCTTCAATAATGGACAAAGTATTGTTGTAGGGGAAGAAAATGTCCATGAAGATTCTAGCAGATACATACCATACAAATGCTTGTTCAAGGCCTGAGTATGCAAGCAGAGGGATTAATAATAGCATCCTTTTGTCAAGTAGAAGAACAAAGGTCATCTTTAGTAAAAATTGTGAAGAATTTTCATGGTGTATGCCAAGCCCTGCTTTTGACCTGCTTTGATTACTTAAAAAGAATGCTAAAATGGTTCCCAATATCATGCTTCCAAGAAATATTGCAAACAACAATGTAGTGCCTGAGTTACTTGTGCCTTCCTACAATGATAAGTATAACATAGGGTTTCAAAATGACTGATATGTGTGTATTTGAACAAACAAGAGCAAGATAAGTACCCATGGACCAACTTATTAAAAATCAATAACACAATCAACAATAGATTTGAGATAAGAGCACTCATTGGTCCAGTCTTGAGCAGAAGAAGTGAAAGCAGGTTACCAATAACCTATAAAGAAATCAGAAGCAATTAGATTATCTAAATTGCAAAAATGAATACAAAATGGTGAATCTCTCTCTCTCTCTCTCTCTCCTACAAGTTTGATACACACATGCAGACCCCTTATTCTATGAATGAAATTTAAGATTTAGTATTCGAGTTTCAAAAAATGTGAGTACTAGCAAATGCTCCCCAAAATTCCTCGTTGAAGTTCCCAAGAACTTTGCCTTCAGGAAGGTTACATTCAATTGCATGGCTCCTTGCAACAGAAGTAAGGTATGTTCCCTGTAAAAAAAAAATGAGAGCATCATGATCATGCTTAACGATATCGTAATTTATCTCAAAAATCTATTTTATTTTTCTGTGTTGAAATTAAAATAAATAACATATCACGGGTGTGGTGCAACAGTTAAAATTTAAAACAGAGATCTCTCACAAAGGAGACCCAAATCTAAATCCCCACCCACATTATGGAAATCATTACTTCTAGAGGAGATACATTTCCATCAATGGGGGCTTTGATAATGCAGTTTAAGTTGTGAGCAGAAATAGTGCCACAACAGAATAATACAGTATAAGTTGTGAAAGTGTCATCCGCAGGTTGGGGCATAGTGATTCCCCAAGCACCCTAAGAAAGCAAACAAAATCATACATGAAAGAGCACCCCTACCTCTACAACCCATATTATAGAAGCTGTAAATCCAAGATATAGAGACGCTGGCACCATAGTTTACCTGTTATAAGCAACATCAGCAATTAGAACTATTTGCCACCTTCTAGCAAGCTCTACCGTAATCTGTATATTTTATTTGCATCTCTACACGCACTAGTACATCATAGGAGGGTCTCTCCACACTCGACTAAACTGAATTGCAACCAAACAAGCTAGTCTAATTGCAACAATGCAAGCTTAGTGAGTTGATATTCAAGCAATTCAAACAGGAATGGACTTCGATTATGAAAGTTAAATTCAATTGTTTCCATAAGCGAGGACTTTGTCTATTTGGGGTGGGATATCAGCTTTTCAATCTTTGAAAATTTACCTGTACTTAGATTTGTGTAACTTAGTTATTCCATTGAGTAATATGTGATGTATGGTAACAAACAATGTTGGCCAATTTCTTACATTTTCATCATAAGAAAAACTACTTCGAGAACCTAACCATTTGTTTTCCTAATTCTCTGTCACACAGATTAATTTTGAAGCATGTGAACACCCACCATTCACCAAAGTGAGTTTATTAAAAAAGCACTTAGCAAAAACCTATAGGCATTTATAAGAAGTATTCATTAGCACACTTTAGTGTTTTAGCGCTGAGAAACGTTTACATGAAGCTACTTATAAAAGACCCAACGATTGTAAACAAAGTCCATAAGTTCAAATGCATACCATAGTGGATACAGATTGGCTGCAATGAATAACCAGTAGCCTTAAGTCCCAAGAACAAGTGAATTCTTCGAACCGAGCCTTCTAGCTACAGGTGCTGCTATAAATGAGCATACAATGAGTGATGTATAAAGAATACCCAATGACGTAGTTCCTAAGTTTCCATCCTGCAATCCAAAATCATGAAGTTCTAAAACAAAACAACAATAACAGATCAAATTATCACCAAAAACTACTAGCCCACTAATTTTCTTTCGGACAAAGGGCAATCCGTTAATTTTCATGATCAAATAATAACCCGCTACATTTTTCAACAGCACAGGATAATTCTCTCACACAAAAATTGCCACACAACTTTTGTCAATAAAAAAATTATTAAGCAATTTTCAAGCAAAATTTAAAGAGAAAAAGAAAAGCCCTCGACAGAATGTAAATAACTTTGTAAATTCTGCGCTGCAGAATAAGCCAAGAATACAAAGAGAAACGTAAAGCTCAGAGCATGAAGGTCCCTTAGATGACGGCTGGAGGTCTTCGAATGAAAATTGAGCCTCTGAAGCTCTGCAACATTACCGTCAACAGACGTCGACGAGTCTGTTAGAAGAGGAAGGCTGTCAGAAGTCATCTCTTCAATAAATTTGATAGTTATTCAACCTAATCATCATATGGGTAATGCCTTAAATCATCGATATTTTCAACCCAAAATATAATTGCATAGTTATCCATGAACACAAGCAGACAGCTGAAAAATGTTAACCTGTGATGACCTCTTTCTTATTTATTCATCTGTTGACCTATATCCTGTACATTCTATGGATCGTTCCAATGGATTCGACTCTTAAAATTTAGCTATATAAATGAGAATCCATCCACATAGATCAAGCGAGGATGATGGGATATGACATCAGTAATTAAGTATGAATGTTAGGATCAATAATGAATGCCCTACAAACTCCAATCAAACAAAAACTTGCAGAACCTAGAGCCAAATAAAATAAAAGCGCACCTGCAGGAGCTATGCAGGGGAGGGAGCTAACTGCCAGCGAGGTTGCAAGGGATGTTGTGAACGCATGGGATGTAGGGATCACGTGGAAAGCCACAACCATATCCACCATAGCGGCAACCATTTCACCACGCGTTAGCTGGGGAACCGCTGCCACCCGTAAGAACACAAACCCTACCCACATGTTTCCCGAGTTTTGTTCCGCGAGCTGCATCTTTTCCGACCAACACAATCTTTCCTTGGCGCAAAGACTATTGACAAAGGGAAGCGTGAGATAATTTGCCGTCAGGAATTATTACGCAATACTGTAAAAATTAAATACGCACCGATAAACCCAAAAAATCCGACATGAGACAATTCCGATGGCGGTGTACCCCCACAGGGAATAGCCTATCGGCTAATTACATAGTAATAAACCCAATTATCTTAAAACAATTATTATTCTCTATTTAAAGTTTAAAGGCAAGCTTCAAATGTAGATATGTGACATGTCTTGATTTTAACACTTTCAAATTAATGTAAACTCAGAAAATCAGAATTTAATTACTAACTAAATTGATTAAGAGAATAGTTTATAGTTTTCCAGATTTAAGCATAACCAAGAAAAGAACATGATAAGTACAAGACACAATTACCCTGGGAAAACCCCCTAGGAGGAAAAACCAAGCCAGAAAAGATCCTCAGATCTGATTATGGATTAGATTCGTATGATGATTACACACTTATCTGGAGTACAGATGTTGCTGTCACAAGAAGGATGGCAGATTTGAGGTTGCAGTCCACAAGATTATCTCACTGACACAAAGATGATGATTGCTGCCACTTGAATGATATTTGCTGCAGTTTGAACTAGTTCGCAGTCCTTCAATAGGGTTTGTTGAGCCTTCAAGGGAATTCGCTGTGCACCTACAATGGTTCGCTGACTTCTAATGGTGATCTGCTGCCTTCTAAATATAATTCGCTGAATTCACAGATGCTTGCTGATGTATATAGGTAATTGCTACTTCAACCTTCATTGAGCAGATGTATATATATTTCGCATGGCAAGTTTTAGTATATAATGAAATGAATTTGATATTCATTTATATGAGGAGCAAGGTTGATTAGTTAGGTCGGCCTCACTATTATATTTAACCTTTTATTTATTAATTTCCCCTTTTATCGAAATGCCTTAACAAAAGAGGGTAGGTCCTATTTGTGGGTGCACTTTAGAATGAGGCGTGTGGTTTAGAGTGTGCCGTGAGAGTAAAACAATGCGAAAACACGCAATGGATTTCAAAGAATTGATTGAATGAACAGAATGAGCAAAACGCTCATAAATAATACAAGTTATTTACAAGAATAGCAAGTTTCTAAAAAGAAACTGCTGAGAAGATCGAAGACGATCTTTCTAAAATAGAATGTACACTGAATGAGCATTAATACTAAAATTAACATATTTTAATATTCTATTACCCTCCCTTAATGCTCAATCTATTAACTACACCTATAGTCCCCCTGAATTTTACAAATTTATCAGGACCAAGGGGCTTGGTGAATATGTCTGTTGGCTGCTCCGAGGTAGGAACATACAGCAACTGGATGGATCCGTCTTCAACCAGCTGTCGAATATAGTGACAATGCGTTTCCACATGCTTGGTTCTTTCATGGAAGACTGGATTTTTGGCGAGTTTGAGCACTCCCTGATTATCACAGAACAAGGGAGTAGGACCTGCCTGGGAGACATGCATATCCGCAAGCATTCGCCGAAGCCAAACCGCCTCACAAGATGCCTTAACTGCTCCCCGATACTCTGCTTCCGTCGAGGAGAGAGCCACTGCCTGCTGCTTCTTACTAGTCCATGTGACAGCACCAGATCCCAAACTAAACACATACCCTGCTGTAGACTTACGGTCATCAACCGAACCTGCCCAATCAGAATCTGTGTAACCACTGAGTATAGGATCAGAACTTCGAGTGTACAGAAGTCCATAATCAAAAGTGCCACTCACATAACGCAGCACACGCTTCGCTGCTAACCAATGATCAGCCTTGGGAGCTGTCATGAAGCGTGAAATGTAGCTCACTGCAAAACTGATGTCAGGTCTAGTAGCAGTAAGATAGATGAGACTGCCCACTAGTTGCCTGAACAGAGATTCATCCACAACTGGTGAGGATGACTGAGCTGAAAGTTTGAGCCCGGGTTCCATAGGAGTAGAGGCAGGTTTGCAATCCTGCATTCTGAACCTGTCCACAAGACTTCTGGCATACTTGGACTGAGAGAGAAAGATACTGGTCTCAGTCTGCCAAACTTCAACTCCTAAGCAGTAATGTAGAAGTCCCAAATCTGTCATATCAAAAGTGCGGCACAAATCCTGTTTGATCCCAGTGATCAAATGTGCTGAACTGCCAGTAATGATTAAGTCATCCACATAGACAACCACAAACAGAATATCATTACTAGTATGTTTGATATACAGGTTTGCATCAGATGGACTCCGCTGAAAGCCATGATCTGTCAGGTACTTATCAATTTTCATGTACCAAGCTCGAGGAGCTTGTTTCAGACCATAGAGTGCTTTGACTAGTCTACAGACCTTCTGTTCTTGACCAGCAACCTTGAATCCTGGGGGTTGCGTCATGTAGACTTCTTCCTGTAAGTCACCATTCAAAAAAGCACTCTTTACGTCCATCTGATGGACTTTCCAACTGAACTGAGCTGCCAAGGCAAGAACGAGCCGTATGGTACTCATTTTGGCTGTAGGAGCAAAAGTCTCCTCGTAGTCAATGCCTTCTTTCTGTGAAAACCCACGAGCAACAAGACGAGCCTTATACTTGTCTAGGGTTCCATCAGCTTTGTATTTTACTTTGTACACCCATTTGCAGCTAATGGGCTTCTTCCCTGAAGGAAGATCAGAAAGGGCCCAAGTGTGATTCTTCTGAAGACTCTG
Source organism: Cryptomeria japonica (assembly GCF_030272615.1). Taxonomy (NCBI): domain Eukaryota; kingdom Viridiplantae; phylum Streptophyta; class Pinopsida; order Cupressales; family Cupressaceae; genus Cryptomeria; species Cryptomeria japonica. The sequence continues at coordinate 650,565,227 of NC_081407.1, read as the reverse complement.
GAACTCAGCTTCCATAGCCTGTTCCCACTCAGGTATACCTTTAGCCTCTGAATATGTCTGAGGTTCAAAAACACTGTGTATGTTAGCCATGAGGGCAAAATTGACTGTATGCTGCTGTTTGCTCTTATTACGGGAGGTTCTACCCTCAATGAGCTCAGTATCCCTGAGATCACCAATGGTCTTGGCCCACCATTTAGGCCGAAGAGTAGAAGTGCTAACATCTGGAGGAGCTGGAAGAGGCTCAGGATCAGGAACAGGAGCAGCAAGAGGAGGATTATTCTCCGGAGGGAACTCAGGTAGTGCATCATCGAAAATAGATTCTGCATCATCCCTCCCATCAGGCGAACCTAATGGAATAAGAACACTGTGAGGCTGACCATCAGAAATCTGCTCAGAAGAAGGGGACTGAAAGAATCCTCTGTCTTCATCAAATACAACATCACGACTGAAGATAAGACGTTCAGTGTCTATATCTATCAGTCTGTAGGCCTTATGGTGATCACTGTATCCTGTCATCATGAGTTTCTGGCTTTTGGAATCCAAACATAGGCAACAGAGCCAAAAACCTTCAGGTGGCTGATCTGAGGCTTCCGACCAGACCAAACCTCTTCTGGAGTCTTCCCCTTAACAGCCTGAGTAGGAGAGCGGTTAAGAAGGTAGACAGCAGTAAATACTGCTTCAGCCCAATACTTATTCGGAACACTCCTGTGTTGTAACATAGAACGAGCCATCTCAACAACTGTACGATTGCGACGCTCGACAACACTGTTTTGCTGAGGAGTGTAGGGTGTAGTCAACTGGCGTTTGATGCAATGGGTATCACAGAAGTTGGAGAATGCAGAAGAACAAAATTCCCCCCCGTTATCTGTCCTAAGAGTAATGATACTTTGTCCAAACTCTTTTTCAACAAAGGACTTAAACTTCTGAAAGATACTAAATACATCTGATTTATGTTTAAGAAAGTACACCCACATCTTTCTACTAAAATCATCTACAATAAGCAAAAAATATTTGCAACCAGTAACAGAAGATGTATTCATAGGACCACAAATATCAGCATGAAGTAATTGAAGTACCTTAGATGCGCGCCAAGACTTTCCATGTGGGAATGAAGTCCGATGCTGTTTGCCAGCTTGACAGGCGCCGCATACTCCAAGATGCTGAGTCTGAATATCAAGTAACCCTGAAACAAGTCCCTCCCGAGACAGCTGAGAGAGATACTGAATGTTGAGATGTCCATATCTCTGATGCCACAAAGTGCTAAGAGGAGAAACACAAGCTGCCAGAGCCACTTCAGGAGAATCACCAGTGTCAAGGAGCCTATATAGGCCATGATCCTCTAGACCAACAGCAACAGTAAGACGAGTCTCCCGATCAGTGATGGAGCACTTGTGAGCACTGAACACCACATCTAGTTGAGGAGAATTCCTCATAATCTGGCTGACAGAGAGCAGATTAAGTTCCATTCCAGGAACATAATACACATTCAGAAAAAGAAGAGTCCTGCCACCAGACTGTATCTGAACAGTGCCTCTGCCAACAACTGTATACTCCTCACCTCCGCCAAATACAACGGAATCACTGAAAGGTGAGAAGTCTGTAAACCAGTCACGCCGATGAGAAAAGTGACGTGATGCACCAGAATCGATGTACCAAGCAGAAGACCTGGCATGATCTGAAGACCTCTTAGCCATAAAAGCATAAAAGGCAGACTCCTTCTGCTCGGAATGTTCCGCAACATGCGCCTTCTGGTGTGACCCTCCCTGCTTCTTTTGTTCAAAAGCGAGCCTCTGACGGCAATCTTTCTTCATATGGCCGTACTTGTGACAGTAATTGCACTGCACATTTTTCTTCTTAGCTCCATCCTGTGTCTGAGAAGAGCCTTTCTGCTGAGAAGACTGAGAGGACTGAAATTTGCCTTTATCCTTCTGAAAGGATTGAGCTGTGAAGGCATTTTCCGAGGAGGCTGATGTAGTACTACTACCAAATTGTTGTTTCCAGCGATCCTGCTGTAGAAGTTTGGTGCACAGTTCTGAAAACTTCAGATCAACATTAGTGGAAGTAATATTGAGAGTTTCAATGAAGTGTTCATACGATTTCGGAAGACTTTTCAAAGTGATTACAACCATGTCTTCTTCCTCCATAGTCCGACCAATAGCTTCGAGTTGATCTCGAATGTCCTTAATCCTCGTGAGGTGCTCCTGTAAGGACATACGTTCGTCCATCATAATGGAGAACAACTGATTCTTCAGAAAGAATGCTCGGCTCTTGTCGGATGTCTCATGCAATTCCTTCAGATGCTTCCAGATGTCAGAAGCTGTCTTGCCGGAAGGAATCTGCGGTAACTGATCATCAGTTACTGAGAGTTTGAGAAGCATGACTACCTCCCGATTGCGTTCATCAAACTTATCTTGATCTGCACCAGGTGTACCAGGACTGAGTTCTTTGCCCAAAACAAGCTGGTCAAGACGCCTATATTCAAAAATGGTCAACATACGCTGTTTCCAGATGTTGTAGTTGTGACCATTAAAGCGTTGACTGCCTTCTAACATCAGATTTGTGAGAGAAGCCATTTGCACGTTTCCCAAGAAAAAATTCCTGGCTGACCCAAAAAAAAAAACCAACAACAACCCAGAAAAGTGTGCAAAAAACCCAGAAGGATTCTCCTATCAAAATCTGGATTCGCGGGCTCGAAAATTGAGGCACGAAAATCGAGGCACCCAGAAAAAATGGACAACAACCCAAATGAGAGTTTGAAAAACCCACCACGATTCTGCAAGAAAAACTGAACTGCGATGAAAATTGAAGGTAAGAACTTCAATCGAAGTTTGCAGACGGCGATGCCATTGTTTGCAGACAGAAGGTATAATGCAAAAATGACGAGTTGCAGGTCACCGAGCCGAGCAGTCACCGAGGCGAGCAGAAAGAAAACAAGTTCGTTTCCCTGCAACTAGTCACCGAGCCGAACAGTCACGACGCGAACAGATCGCGCGAACAGGTGACGTTGCAGGCGGAGGTCGCGGGAGCCGAACAGTCACGACGCGAACAGATCACGCGAACAGGTGACGTTGCAGGCGGAGGTCGCGGGAGCCGAAGTCAAAAACGCGCCCAGTTGTTGCACAGAGCCGTGAACACAGTGCGAACGCCGAAAAAATTCGACGATTCCGCCGCTAACACAATGCGAACGCCAAAAAATCGAAAAAAAAAAATCGACGATTCCGCCCCAGCCAAGAAAAACAGTGATAAATTTTTCAAACAAATAATTTCGAAAATTTCCACTAGGATTAAAAAATTTTCGAAAAAAATTCCTGTGGCTCTGATACCATAAAACAATGCGAAAACACGCAATGGATTTCAAAGAATTGATTGAATGAACAGAATGAGCAAAACGCTCATAAATAATACAAGTTATTTACAAGAATAGCAAGTTTCTAAAAAGAAACTGCTGAGAAGATCGAAGACGATCTTTCTAAAATAGAATGTACACTGAATGAGCATTAATACTAAAATTAACATATTTTAATATTCTGTCATGAAACACTGGCTTGATAGACATTTTTGTAGATTTTGCCATCACACCAAAAACACGTACTATTGGTTGAGAGGGATCTCATCGTGTATATAGTCGCTACGCCAACACCCCCCCACACGATAGAGCCGGATACAACCACGTACCATGTAGGATTCATACCCACTACGTACCACGTCGATAAGCCAAGCTTACGTGGATGAAGGGTCTAGGGCTCGAGGGACTCGAATCGATGACCAGCGCTCTGATACCATGTAGATTTTGCCATCACACCAAAAGCACGTACTATTGGTTGAGAGGGATCTCATCGTGTATATAGTCGCTACACCAACAGAGAGAGGGCTCAGCCCTACATGCTAAAGGAGGGACCAGACCCTTAGGCGGATTCCAATGTTGCCTAAGGCAATTGGAATCCGTCATCCCTAATTACAAACAACACTCCCTCTTAATTAGGGAGGAGAATCATAACCATAATCTTCCATCTTGCACTCAAGCAAAGAATGGATTACATAATCAGAACATTGTAGTCTTCCATCTTGCACACAAGCATATAATGGAGCTACATAATATAATATTCCAGCTCGCACACAAGCATAGACTGGATCCACCTTACATTGCTCGTAGAGGGTGGAGAGGATCTTTTCTACCATCTTACATTGCCCGCAGAGGATGGTTAACAATTACTCTTCTCCCTGAGAAGATTACAATACCATCTTACATTGCCCGCAAAGGATGGTTAACAATTACTATTCTCCCTGAGAAGATTACCATACCACCTTACATTGCCCGCAAAGGGTGGTTTGATACAACACAATGTATCACTGAGGTTGAGACACCCTCTCAATCAGGGTTTCATTTTCCACAACATCGAGTCTGTCCCTGAAGTACACAAACTTTACTTTGGACAAAGGCTTGGTAAGAATATCTGCAACCTGCTCATCAATGCTGGCATACTTCAGTTGAATGGCGTCTCTTTGCATCATATCTCGAATGAAGTGATAATGAGTTTCCACATGTTTTGATGTGTCATGAAACACTGGCTTGATAGACATTTTGATACAACTCTGATTATCACAATGAATAACTGTAGGATCCCAAGGCTGACCAAACAACCCAGCAAGAAGCTTATGAAGCCACACTGCTTCTCTAGAAGCTACACTTGCTGCAATATACTCAGCTTCAGCAGTACTCAGTGCTACTGAGGATTGTTTTCTACAAGCCCAAGAGATCACTGTAGATTCTAAGCTGAAACAAATACCGGAAGTGCTTTTTCTGTCTTTGATGCTTTCAGCCCAATCTGCATCTGAATAACCTTCCAAGGTTATTGAAGTGTTAAGTGGATACTTCAGCCCATAACCAACTATCCCTCGCAAGTATTTTAGGATGTGCTTGGCTACCACAAGATGAACATGTTTGGGCTTGCTCATAAACTGACTGAGAGCATTCACTGCAAAACATATGACTGGTCTAGTGTTAACTAGATACATCAGTGATCCAATTAACTGCCTGTACTCTGATGGATCTGCAAAATCAGAGTTAGCTGCAGAAACACTTAACTTCTTTAAGTTAGATTCCATAGGAGTAGACATAAATTTACAATCCACCATTCTAAATCTTTTCAAAATATCAATAGTATACTTTCATTGACTTGGAAAAATTTCGTTAGATCTTTGTCATACTTCTAGACCTAGAAAATAATGCATTAGACCTAAGTCTTTCATTTCAAATTCTGAAACTAGTTCTTTCTTACATCTAATGATAAGTTCATCTTTACAAGTAAGAAATAAACCATCCACATATAGAACTAGAATTAACATTTCATTATTGGATAACTTTAAGTAGATGTTAGAGTCGGCATCATTTTTACAAAAACCTAAACTTAACAAGTATTTATCAATTCTTTCATACCAAGCACAAGGAGTCTGTTTGAGGCCATACAGAGCTTTCTTCAACCTGCACACATGAGTTATTCTATCCTGAATCTCATAACCCTCAGGTTGTTCAATATAGACCTCTTCTTCAATGACACCATTAAGGAAGGCAATCTTAACATCCATTTGATGTAGCTTCCAACCTCTAGTAGCAGCAATAGCTATTATAGTTCTAATAAAAGTATATCTATCAACAGGAGCAAATGTTTCTTCATAGCCTATGCCTTCCTTTTGAGAAAAACCATGAGCTACAAATCTAGCCTTATACTTTTCAATACTACCATCAGCATTATGTTTAATTTTTAAATAAGCATTTAGAGGAAACAACAAATTTACCTTTGGGTCTGGGCACAATATCCCAAACATCATTCTTGATGATTGACTAATACTCTTCATCCATAGCAAGCTTCCAGGCATGATGGTTCAAGGCTTCTTCAACATTGCAAGGTTCAGATTCAATGAGATTGTTCATCAATGCAATGTAGTTGAAGAATACTTGAAGTCTCTTGGTTTCACGGAAGGTGCCACTGGGAGCAGCAAATCTTTCGGCTTTTTGAATGGTGTTTCTTACCCAAAGTGACCTCTTTTTGGTAACAACAATGTCACTAGGAATGTCAATGGAATTCATAGGCTTTGGTGGATCATTATGTTCTTCTTGAGGTGGAGGTTCAACAGACTCCCTCTGAATCTCAGGGTTAGTATCAACATTCATGTCTGGATTGTCATTAGCTTCATCAATAACAGAAGAACCTTTTGATTTCTTAAATGCAATATCTTCTTCAAAGGTAACATCTCTACTTACCTCAACATACCTTTGACCAGGGATATATATTCTGAATGCCTTGGAGGATTCACTGTATCCGACTAACATGCCTTTCTTCCCGGAGGGTTCCAACTTGGTTCGCTTTTCCTTGGGCACATGAACATAAACGGGACTTCCAAAGATTCTGAGGTGACTGATGTCTGGTTTGGATCCTGTGAAGGCTTCTTCAGGGGTCATGTTCTTTAGAACACGATGAGGACATCTATTCTGGATATATACTGTTGTTCTAGAAGACTCAGCCCATAGAAAGGTCTGCAAATCTTGATCATGAATCATAGCCTTTGCAGCCTCAACAATAATTCTATTCTTCCTTTCAGCAACTTCATATTGCTGAGGATTGTATGGAACACAAAACTGCCTCTTAATTCCTGACTCAACACAAAAATCATAAAAGCTACCGGAGGTGTACTCACCTCCATTGTCAGATCTTAAACATTTAATTCTTTTACCAGAGGTGTTTTCAGTTAATGCTTTAAACTCTTTAAATTTACTTAAGACTTCATCAGATTCTTTAGATTTCAAGAAGTAGATCCAAGTTTTCCTAGAGAAATCATCTATGAAGATTACGTAATAAAGAAATCCACTAGGAGATACTATAGACATAGGACCACATAAATCAGAGTGAACAAGTTCTAGTTTATCTTTAGCTCTATTTTCACTTTTATGAAAAAGACTTTTAACATTTTTACCTATAGCACAACCTTTGCAAGTTTTATCATGAATTTGACTAAGTTTAGGCATACCTTTGACTAACTTTTCAAGAGAGGGAAGTGCTTGATAGTGTAAGTGTCCAAGTCTTCTATGCCATAGCTCACGGCATTCGGGAGCCTTATTAATGAGGGCTTGAACAGGGTTAGTAGAGAGCTTATAAAGACTATCATATCTATTACCAATTACACGAGCAAATTTAAAACTAGATTTCTTAAGCCAAGCAAGCACAGAAAATGCAATTTGATAACCTTTATCTTCTAGAGCAGAAATGGAAATTAAGTTTCTTTTAATTCCAAGAACAAACAAGATGTCACTAAGGTGCAATGAAATACCAAAGTCTAAATTTAAAGAAGAAATGCTAGAACCTCTTACCGAATAACAAGCATCATCACCAATTACCACATGAAGGCTGGTATCCTTTTCTACTAAGTCTAAAAGATGATCACGGTAGCCTATGATGTGTCTGGAAGCACCACTGTCAATCAACCATGTATTACTATTTTTAGGTATGCTGCTAGATAGAGCATAGATGAATAAGAAGTCATCATTTTGTTCTGAGACTTCATTTAGGTTGACTTCTCTTTGCGTAAGGTCATTCTGACATTCTTTAGCATAGTGAACAAACTTGTCACATCTGAAACATCGAACACGAGAGAAATCTCTTGGTTTCTTCCAAGAGTGCTGAGAACTAGATGGTCTGAATTCCCTATTTCTCTTTAGATAAGGCTTCTTCCAATTTTCACCTTTCTTGCATTGGGCTACAAGCATGTGTTGATCATCTACATGAAAACTTTTGGTTTGCCCTCTTGTGATAAGGCGAGACTCTTCTTGGATGCAATCAATCTTAAGGCGATCAAGAGTAAGTAACTCAGTTCTACCACTTATGGTTTGAATAAATGACTCCCATGAGTGTGGTAAACCATTTAGGGCAATCATGACAAGGTCTTTATCTTCCATGTTATGACCAATTGTACCTAGTTGATTCTTTAGTTATGAAATTCTCATAAAATAAGACACAATAGAATCTTCTTTTGACATTTTGATATTAAGTAGTTGTCTTAAAGTAATTGCCCTACTGAGATTGTTAATTTCATATGTACCTTGTAGATGGCTGAACATTTCCCTTGCATTAGTAAATGAGGCAATGGAGGTGACAAGGTGGTCTTTAACTGAATCAATGAGGAGTTTTCTGGTCTTGACAGCATCCTTTTTGAATTGTTTTAGCTCAACAGCATCTGTAGGTTCGGTTAGCTCTTTCGCTTCTATGAAATGGAGAAAGTCTTCTTCTTCTAGAGCCAACATGATTCGAACCTTCCATGCAGCAAAATTGATATTTCTATCAAGCCTATCTTCAACTTTCAGCCCCATTAACCTGACCTGTAAATGAGACAGCAATCGGGAAATAAAGGAGTACTTAATTCTGAAAACTGAAAGTTGATCTAGCCTATAGCTTTGATACCATGTTGATTTTAACACTTTCAGATTAATGTAAACTCAGAAAATCAGAATTTAATTACTAACTAAACTGATTAAATGAATAGTTTATAGTTTTCCAGATTTAAGCATAACCAAGAAAAGAACACAATTAGTACAAGACACAATTACCCTGGGAAAACCTCCTAGGAGAAAAAACACAGCCAGAAAAGATCCTCAGATCTGATTATGGATTAGATTCATATGATAAATACACACTTATCTGGTGTACAGATGTTGTCACAAGAAGGATGGCAGATTTGAGGTTGCAATCCACAAGATTATCTCACTGACACAGAGATGATGATTGCTGCCACTTGAATGATATTTGTTGCACCTTGAACTAGTTCGCAGTCCTTCAATAGGGTTTGTTGAGCCTTCAAGGGAATTCGTTGTGCACCTACAATGGTTCGCTGACTTCTAATGGTGATCTGCTACCTTCTAAATATAATTTGCTGAATTCAAAGATGCTTGCTGATGTATATAGGTAATCGCTACTTCAACCTTCATTGGGCAGATGTATATATATTTCGCATGGCAAGTTGTCGTATATAATGAAATGAATTTGATATTCATTTATATGAGCAAGGTTGATTAGTTAGGTCGGCCTCACTTTTATATTTAACCTTTTATTTATTAATTTCCCCTTTTATTGAAATGCCTTAACAAAATAGGGTAGGTCCTATTTGTGGGTGCACTTTAGAATGAGGCGTGTGGTTTAGAGTGTGTCGTAAGAGAGGGCTCAGCCCTACACGCTAAAGGAGGGACCAGACCCTTAGGGGGATTCCAATGTTGCCTAGGACAATTGGAATCCGCCATCCCTACTTACAAACAACAACATGCTGCTATGATGTTCACCCTCCTCAAACTCTCACACCACAAATATCTAATACCAACGCCTCTAATGAACTACAATTTTCTAAGTTGACTAGACTAGAATTTGTAAATCAATAGATTTTGCAAGCTATCTATCTCTCTACTAAGTCATAATTATTGTTAAATCCTGATATTCGAGGCTGCAAAATAAAGAAGACAGGCACCCTGGCTGAGTTACAAATTCTGTGAGCCCAGGGCAAGCGGCAATATAAAGACAGTAAAGGCTAGTAAGCTGCACAAGTGCTTCTGACGGGATCATCAACTTCCCGCATTCCAATAATTCTAGTTCTTTTAGGTTTGCCAAATCGCCAAACTTGCTCGACAGCGATTTTAGCTCATGACATTCACTTATCTTGAGGTAGTGCAGTGATTGGAGGCGGACAATCTCTTTCGATAGATCTTCGATCCCACATCCACTTAACTCTAGACGCCGCAGATTTGTTAGATCGCCGATCTTGCTAGGCAGCGATTTTAGCTGATCACATCCATCTAACACAAGGTAGTCCAGCGATTGGAGGCGGCCAAACTCTTCCGGAAGACATTCGATCCCCCTACATTCTTTCAATCTTAGATGCTCCAGATTTGTCAAATCGCCGATGTTGCTAGGTAACAATTTTAGCTTAGGACATCTGACTAACTCGAGGCACTGCAGCGATTGGAGACAACAAAACTCATCTGATAGACCTTCAATAGGAGCTCCTTTGCCGTCAAAGGATATCTTTTGAAATGTTTTAGAAATCCTATTGACTTGGGAAATCTCTGGAAATTTCTAGCATGAATGATATTAAGCACTCCTGCACAGGAGGCTGGACCCACGTTCCTCTTTAATTAGGCAAGGTTGTCAAACAAATATAAATAACAGTTAAGAAGAGGACGATACTTACATCAGCAATCTCATTCCACGATTCTTCTAATTTAGAAGCATCACAAAGCTTTAAAACTCTCAACTTCTTCAATGAAATCCATGACGGAATAGCTCGATGTGGAAACTTGGCCCATCGCAGCGAGACAAGGCCTCCTGATAGTGTTGCTAGTTCTTCTGTAAAATAATTCTTTTCAACGTCCAAGATTTTTAAACCCCACTTCCGCTTGATTCCTCTACTTGATTCTCTGACAAGCTCCACAAACTCTTCATAAAATTCATCTATTCGGGCTTTAATTCCCCGAATCAGAACATTTCCCTAAATGGAAAAATTAAAAAATCAGAAAGCTTATAGAACAATGATGTGCGAACATTTACTCATTGAAATATCGGATACAATTAAAAAACATGATGTTAAACTCACCTTTCCCTGTTGCTGAATATGGGTAATTTGCTCTGGTGACCAAAGGCGGTACGGTGACCTTGTCTTTGAAATGTCCCTTCCCAAATCTCTCAACAGATCATGCATTCTTAAGCAGTTTTTCTCATCCACCTCAACCAGAGACTTATCCATGAGTGTTCCCAAACTACCCGCCCCACTCCATCCAGACTCCTCCCACACTGTGATGGCCAAATCCTTTTCTGTTCCTATGAAGAAACATGATATATCTAAAAATATCTCCTTCTCTTCTTCATCATCTAGTGCATCAAAGTTCACCATAAGTATGGTTTTAATGTCTTTGTGCAATTATCTGGAGAACTTCTCTAATTGACCATTCCAATTTTCCTTGGACTTTCCACACACAAGCTCTCCTAAAACCTTAAGGGATAATGGCAATCCCTTGCAGACTATTAGAAACTTTTTAACAAGATATTCAAATTCATATATCGGAGAGGGTTTTTCAAAAGCATGCCAACAAAATAGTTCCGTAGTATGTTGAGGATTTAAATCTTTCATCTTATAAATAGAAATAGAAGGGATTCCCCATGATATAAGAACACCAGGATCTCGACTTGTAACCACAACAACACTATCTTTTATAAGACTGTTTTTTGTTGGCACGAGAGATTCCAATTGATCTTGATGATCTACATTGTCCAAGGTAATAAATACTTGAACATGACTCAAATACTCGGATAAGATTTGCTTTTCCTTCTTCTACATTATTAAACGATATATCTTTTGAGCCACCAAGGTCTTGGAACATTTTTTTTCTGCTTTTCATACATATATTTAGTTGGTGTATCTCGTACATCACAAACAAAACTACATCTATAGGACTGTATCATCTTGTTGTAGTGTTCTTTTTCCAATGTAGTTTTTCCACAGCCACTCATACCTATGATCCCCACAATTTTTACATTTTTAGAAGATTCCAACACACTTCTTTCAAAGGCCCGTAAGGTTTTATCAAGACCAACAGGATGTTTGGCCACCACAAATGAAGTCTTTTTAATCTTCTTTAGAACAAGATTTGCAATAATCTTCAACACTTCTTGATCACTGTACAAAAATGCATTTTTCAATAAAAACACCCAAATTAGTTTTCTCTAAAAAAAATATATAAAATTAATATTATTTATTTAACACATTTTTAACTCATAGACAAATATCAATTGTTCATATAAGGTGAAGAATGTGGTTAAAACTAAAAAAATGACATGTTTCACATACAAGCAATGTTTTATGCCCTTTAAAAATAAACTTAAAATAGTCCAAGGGGTTGTGTTCTATTGGTTAAAGCATTGAGTTCTCATTGTGGAGATCAAAGTTCAAATCCCAAAGTGACATCTAATATGGAATTCAAAGTTGTGACTCTTAGTCTTCCACAAGAAGATAACGATTTAAATAGGTGCACTCTTGTCTATTTTTTCTCGTGTTCTTACACATATTTTACCACTATATGGTCCTATAACACCCCTATGTGCGCTAGCTCTTAGATATTCATGCACTCATTCTATGTTCATCTATTTATCCTCATAGATTAGATTTGTGGTTCATAGGATTGACCTAGATCAATCACAAGCTACATGGGTCTAACTCCTTACCTTCAAACATTCAAATTCAAATTCTGAAATTCTCACCTGCTTTCACTAATTGTTTTAAACTAACTTATCACACATTTCATTGGCACGTTCTTAGTTATGGTTTTTAAAGATACTCATTGCAGATTCAATTTCATGACAAAGGAGACAATAAAAATCAAGAATTTGATTTGGGAGATAAAAATATATATCTAAATTTGAATCACCATCTTAAGCCATCTAGAAAGTTATATTTGATGCCCTTGGTTTCACTCAATACCATTGAAGTTACCAAAGATGTGTTGGTTTCCCATGGAAGGTCAAACCAAAACAAAAAAGGGAAAGAACAAGAACTAGAAATCCAAATATAGAGCTAGATCTAGGTCCTCTAGGAGGTCAAAAATGAAATATAAGAATTGTGGCAAGAACAACCACATCAAAAAAAGATTGCAATGAAGAATCATAATAATAATAATGGAGAATTAGACAATGCTTTAAATCCAAAGACTTCTCTAGAGGTAATGTTGGAGATCATTTATTGCAACTTTGACTATGTATGCATGTCAACATGCATGGATGATCAACTATCTCGAACCTCTTTCAATTAGAGGTAATGTTTGAGTTGTCCCATTTTGAGTGGCACTATGTAGCACCTATTATTTGTAAATAAGTAAATTGGAGTGGCATAAAGTGTCGTGGTCCAAGTTGTTAAATACAACTATGAAAACTTGTAAGGTGTGCAAGAGTTGTTAAAATGGAAAGATCATATAAAAAAGGATTTGTTAGGTGTGGACTAGGAGAAAACATGAAAGACTTTTTATGTCATAAGCATGTTACCAAAAAAGTACACAACCAAAATGGAGCACTCAAGTGGGTAGAAGTCACTCCTATTTTATCATGATTTCACTAATAATGCTATTGGGCATTGAATGTTGTGTTAGAATTGGATGCCTAATTTAACCCATCGTTTTAGTACATGGTTTTAGAAATCATTTGTGATTAATGGTTTTTATCTTGGTTATATATTGGATGCATTTGATGAATCTTTTATCATATGTATTTGTATATATTATTATGCTATCAAATTTTCCTTGAGTAGATTATCGTATTTACTCTCTCCCAAAGGCTTGAGCCTATCATTATTTTCTAGCCATTATAATTGCTATACGTAAACTTTGTTCAAGATTTGGAGGCTAAGTTTCTTTTCAAAAGGTTTTTTGTAGGGAAAATTTACTATGTCAACTATTTAAGTATGAGTTACATTTTATTTAAAAGTCAATGACTTTTAATACATGCCTACCTTCATCATGTTTCCTCATAGATTAACGTGGGGCACATTTCCACCATCTTGCTTCCTTTCATTCAATATCAAAGCCTAATCAACTTAGATCTTAGGTTTTAGTTTAAGTGGTAGCTATACACACAAACGTGGTCTTTGTTCATGGAAAGAAAACAAGCTTAACATGATTAAAGAGTAAAATTTCAAAAAAACTAATTTTGAATTATGGTAAGTTAAAATGAAGGACTTTCTTATAGATCAAGATATGTTGGTTCTAGTATCTAGAAATAAATTGATAACTATGCCACTAAATGGTTGGCCATGTTGGATAGAACATCTTGAAACTTGCTAAGATTATTTCAAGGATTCAATGCTCCCAAATTTTTAGATAACAGCCACCATAAAATCTCTTTAGAAAAAGGTGGGAAATAATTAACATGAATAAGCTTTTTCTATAGAAAAAACTCTTCCTAGAAGAGGGATTATAGTGGCACTATTTTACCATTATGATGGAAAAATAGATGAGGATGGTTTTGATGGCCTCCTCTCCTTTGGTGAGGCCCATTTGTGGGACACCTATTCTTTGGGTTGCTCATTTGTGTGGTGCCTACATTTTCCTTGCTCCCCTATTTGGGGACGAATGCAAATCGCTCCCTTTTCGAGCGTTTCTAAGTGGTTTGTCACATGCCCTTGGTGCCTTTTCTTCTACTGTGATCTTGTGTTGAGATCTCGTGCAAGGTCTTCTAAGGATGCAATGATGGTGTCAATTTGGGGATGCAAAGTGTTCCTGGCGGTGCGATTTTTACTCTCTTTTGTGCGCTATGTTTTGGGGGATCTTGTGTGTGGTTCTTTATGGGTTGATGGGATGTTGTTGTTTTTGGGTTATAGTGTGGCTGCCCATGTGCTTCCCCTTTCGACCTGTCCTCACCCTGAGTCCTCGACAATTGGATGGCCTCCGTCCTTGGGCTAGCATTTCCAGGTGTTGCAGTGCTTGTTCGATGCCTGGGGTTTGTTTCAGCCTTACCCATGGTACAGTTTTCTGCCCTGCTTCCATTTTAGAACCTTCATTCGTTGATCTGCCTCCACATCAGATGTTTTACGGAGTGGTGCTCCATTGGTCTCTGTGGGCAGTTCAAGCTCTTTGTTAACTTCCACCACTTTTCCTTGGTGGGTTTCTTCAAAGCTTCCTTGTTTTGGGGATTTGCCTCTCCCCCTTGTTCGTTTCGTTGGGATCCAGAGATTGGGATCCAGAGATTGGTCTCCATTGCCATTACTTTATGGAGGTTAAACTCTCTAGGTTCTGTTGTTTCGGCTCTGCTCGGAGGCCCTATGGAGGTGGGCTCTTCCTGAATTTGTACTTCCTTGGTGCTTCTCTGCTTTGTTCGTGTTATGGTGGATAAATATATACTTTCTGAGGCAGGTCTTCATACAATGGTGTATGGTTTTGTTCTTGGACCTATTGAGGTTTTTCATTACTTCTGTTTTTTAGGCCTTTTGAAAAAGAAAAAAAAGTTCTGGATTGCCTTTCAAATCCCTGAGGACATCCTTGCTTTGGTCCATTCTTTTATCTTTCTGTATTGTGGTTCGTTGGAATGGCTTGGTAATTTCATTGTTGCAAGTATTTAGGGATGTCCAATCAGTTTGTCGTCTTCTCTTTTGTGGTCTCTCTTTTCTTCAGAGCATGTCTTCGTCAAAGGATGTCCTTCAAGAAAAAGGTTATGAGAAGCCTTACAAAACTGGTTGTTTGGTTTTTTTTCCTTGGCTGACTTACTTAGAATCGCAAGGGTTTTTATAAATTTGAAATAACTAAAACACTAACATTAACCTTGTAAATGAAAAAAATTAATAAAATGTTATAATAAGGTCCATGGGACAGAATGCACAGGGCGCCGCTTATTAAAAGTGCTATTTTGGGACAGAATGCACAGGTTGCCCCTTATTAAAAGTGCTATTTAATTAGGCAGACCAAGAGGAAAGTTTCAAATCAGATTTCGATGATAATATATCTTTCCGATTTCTGTTAAAAAGAGAAGAAAATCCATTCTAAACAGCAACTATATTTCAAAACATGTGATAAAAATAAACAGTACTCACTCGTGACTGTTGACAATGTGGCCTTTAAGATATGAAAACTTTTGCAGCGCCGACTTCCAATCCTCAAGCTTTTGTGAAGTATATCTCTTCTTGGCTTAAAGCTCTAAAAATGCTTCAGCATAGACTCCTTTTCCTTTACAAATCCAATGGATATCACTGGGTTCAACATTGTAAAACACAGGAATGATTGCCTGGCCAGTTTTGAGCATAAGAGACAACTCTTCCAGAATCCAAGGGGATTCTGCATATTTGGGTGAAAAGATAGCAATATGAAGGAAAGAAGTAGTGATGGCGTGTTGTATTTGAGACGGTATGGAATCGCCAAGATCGAGCTCTGGTTCATCTACTGGTTCATCTAAGAAAACTTCAAGTCCCATGAGTTTTAGGGCACGGTAGATTGTGGCGGCTAGGATTTGCTTGGTGTCAGGGCCACAATGGTTTATGAATACATCGTACCGCACGATCTTTGTTGGAGTTGAAGACGATGCCATAATTTCTGCCTTGGGAGAATTAGTAATCTCATCTGTGCTTGCCATTGGAGTGAATCGAACGCAGGGGTAGGAAGGATGGAAGACGGGGCGAAAGAGATTTGATTAATAGAAATAAAGGATGTACGACAGGAGGCAAAAAGATTTAAGTAGAGGAAATTTCTCCACGCACGGGTAGAAAAGGAGTAAGACAAGAGGCAAAAAGATTTAAGTAGAGGAAATTTCTTCTTACGGGTAGAAAAGATGGGCTCAGATTTAACCGCACAAATTTCTCTACGCGGTTTCCTTTGAAAGATGTCAGTGGGGAGCGGTCCCCACAAATCTGGAAAAAAAGATTTAAAGCCGCGAACATCTCATCATTACGACTAAATATTCCAACGCAACCTGGGAAAAATACACAGAGTCTTACACGGAAATTGCTGAGATATTTCTTAGAAGAAGAATATGGACCACCAAAGAAAATATGTGCGGATTTTGACAGCACTAAAAAGATTCGAGAGGACATTGCTGAGACATTTCGAGGAAGAAGAGTTCAGAATGAAAATTTCTGGAAAAAGAATATTGGAGTATGAATATTAAGTATTTTATTTTGATCGTGAATTGAAATGTTAGAGATGAAAAAATATATTGAATTGGATTTAAAAATATGATAATTTATTATTATGAATTGTGAAAATTATTCTTAAATCTGTATAATTAATATTTATATTGTAATAAAAATTATTATTTTTTATTTAAATATTTTTTGTGATAAATAATATTTATTATTTTTATTATTATAAAAAATTAAAAAGATATTATTTTTAATATAAACATCATTAATTATTTAAAAGTATTTTGTAATTTTGATTATAATAATATTTTTATTGGCAAGGTTAAATCATTTTAATATATCCCTTTCCTTCTAGGACATTATAACAATGAAGAAATTGTCATTCCTAAAGGATTTATCTCTAATTCATGGGTTTTTAGATATAAAATTATCGAGATCAAAAGATAATTTCACCTAAGTTGAGAGGCTATTTGAAGTCCAATTTTGATGGATATTCTTATGGAAATCTAGGAAGATTAAAAGTAGGTTGCCTAGTCACAAACCATAATAGAGATGTCATTGTGGCAACCTAACACAAACTAATGGAGGTCATGAATAATTTAAGGGTGAAAACTTGGCTCTAATTTCCATTACCAAAATGGAATTTATTAAAGGCACAAAGAAAATCATTATATAAGGAGATTCACTCATAATTATTAATGCATTAAAATAGAAAAGGTAGTAGGATTAGAAGACTGGAAAAATATTACTTCAATTTTGGTTGAACGTGAATCAACTTGATGACATGGTCATCCAACGATTCTTCAAAGAGATTAGCCTTCTAACTAATCACCTTGGTAATGTTGTGTAGCATCGTAAATTGTGCACCTTTATTTAGGGTGTCCAATTCCACACTTCGTTAGCACTTATTTTACTATGTCTCATTATATTATGCATTATAGAACTATCATATGCACTTAATTAACAATTAATTTAAATATGAGTCCTTTCTTGATTTTACATCATCACACTCTCATTTGAGCCCATAATCTTAGGTGTGCCCTTTATATTTCAATTATCTCGATTTATCATAAGTCCTACCCTATTTTAAATCTCAAGACATATTTCCCTCATCTAAACATCATATATTACTGTGTGCGGGAAAAGCGGGTCAATAGAACTTAAAATGTGAAAAATGAAGCCTAAGGAGCCTTGTCCACACACCCATAGGACTTCTTGGTGCAAGCTATGGAGTCACGAAAGATGACTCAGCTTCCCAAGGTTGGTTCTATGGTTCTCTATCTCACAAGGTCCCTCAAACCAATGTCTTTGCTCTCAGATCACTGAGCAAAGTGGTTTAGGGATGACAAATGCAAGAATGAGGGATGCTTTGGTTGAATTTATTATGAAATTCATCCTAAGCTATGCATGATCTTACAAATGCAATAAACTAGATTATAAGATGACAAGATTAGTAGCAAGACTATCCTAGCATGATATACTAGTCTATGATTAAGCTAAATGATAAGGAAAATACTCTAAACATGCATATTTAGATTAATTCCTATTTAAAAGAGAGGCTAAATGATGAGCATAAATGAGATATTTAAGCTTGGATGGATTTGAGTATAAGTATGATCCTAAAGACTTGGATTTTTTAAAATGGAGGAATGAGAGCTCTATTGATAGCAAAAATAGGGCAATGGGTGGCTAGGATTGAAAGAGTTAATCAAGGGTTGAGCTTGAAAGTTGCTCAATCCATGTTTGCAATTTGCACCAATGAAATGGTGACAATTGTCAACATAAGGTTGGGTTGAGAAGAGAGGTAGGAAGCATTAAATGCTTGAGAAGACCTCATAGTTACCTTAAGAGGTAAGAGTTAAGGTTAGGTTAAGGTTAGGTTAGGGTCACCCAATGGATAAAGGTTTTAGCCAAAGGATAAACTCTTGTGCAAAGGATTAAGGACTAACCATGGTCAAAGCAATAAATGCTTGATGAGACCCTTGGGTTACATGGAGGTTGAGTTTAAAGAAAGTCTTTAATCATGCTGGAGGGTTGAGTTAACCATTAATGGTTTGGAAGAGAAAGTTGTTGGAGACTTGAAGCTTTTAATGGTTATCAAAGACTTTGAGGATTTGAGAAGTGACTTCCCCTTGCTTAGGGATGTGACAATATTTAGGAGATGGGTTAGGCTAATTTAGAAGTGATTAGAAGAGTCTAGAAGGGGGTTAGGAATAGGGTTTAGGAGGCAAGTGGGGGATGTAGGATTTTGCAAGTGGATGGAGAGATAATAGGATTTAATTGAAATAAAGTTAATTTAATTCAATTTGGTTGCAATTGGGGAAATTGAATAAACTAGATTTATTCAATTTAGGGTAAACTATTAATTAAATTTGAATTTAATTAAAAAGTGGGTAGAAGAGATTTAATTGAATAAAATGATTTATCCCATTAAATGGTAAAAGAGACTTGGTGAATTTAATTTAAATAAATTGAGTAATTTATTTAATTAAATAGAGGAATGTAAGTGATTTAATTAAATTGGATTTAATTAAATCACTTACAATTAAATAGAGGAATGAACATAAAATATTCATTTAGGAATATGGTCATTTTTATATGTCTACATTTTGCCCCTCTTTGAAGTGACGTGTGTGCACATGTTAATTCAAAGAAAATGATGTGTCGCTAAAATTTGATCATGATTAGTGTTGTTTTTAGATTTTCATGTCGTGCCCAGATTTGATGCGCGATGCCCCAGATTTGATAAACGATGTTTGATAATGCCCCCTCGGGAGATGAATCAAAATTTGGAAGATTTGATTTGATTTGATAATTGTGTTTGCATTGTAAAATTTTGGCTATGTGGAATGCTAAAATTGATTCATCTACCGATATTGATGTGTGTGAGGGTACGAGGAAGACCACGAGCGAATTACATGCTCAATCCCCTAACCCTAATTTTATTTTACCCTATAAAAGGGGAAAAGTGCATTGTTTTGTCTCATTTGTGCTTGTTGATCTTGGAGAGAGAGACTTTTGGAGAGAAGACAAAATGCCTATTCCGTATTCTACACATCGATTTGAGCGTGTTCGAAGGTATCGGAGGCTTGCCGCATATGGACTGTATATGGTGAAAATGGATAACAATAATAACAATATTGAAAGGCTAAATGAATTCAACCACCAAACCCTAGCCTAACAATGAACAAAGATCCACCATAACATATGAAGATAACCTAAGACAATGCAAAATAACTCAAAATCACAAAGATTATACCATCACATGTCCAATAGGGTTTTGATCTCCATTCTTCCTATCTCCATTGATCTTGTTTGATATGCTTGCTCTCAGATTTTTGTATGCACAAGAGCTCAACAAAGAACGGAATGTGGTTGCAAGTAGGATCGTAGTGTAGCCAAGTACTCCAAAATCAGTCATTAGTCATTAGTCATTAGTCATTAGGGTTTGACAATGAAGAAAGCATCTCCTTAAATAGAAGACACAATAAGAAATGGAGGGTTAAGATTGAGAGGTGTAAAAAGAGAGGTCGGCTAGGATTAGAGGGTAGGTAGAAGAAATACCAAAATAATGAAAGAGGTAGGTAGTGTATGAATTAAGAGATGAATGACATGTGTCATGTGTAGAAAAAGATAATGAATTAATTAAATAAATAAAGATTTATTTAATTAATAGAAGAAGTAGGACAATTAAATAAATAAAATATTTATTTAATTTAGGAAAGGGATAATTTAAATAAATAAATGTATTTATTTAAATGAGAAATAAGGCTAGAAGAGGATAAATGAATTAATTAATAAATAAAAATTTATTTAATTAATAGAAGAATTAGGCTTAGATAATTAAATAAATAAAATATTTATTTAATTAGACATGACAATTTTAGGTGTCTACATTTTGCCCCTCTTTGAGACAATGCGGCTTGTCGCGTTGTTTCAAAGAAGATAAGATGAACTAATATAGAGTTGCCCCAAGATGGGAATGATATGCCCCCTCGAGAGATTGGATGAAAATGTCGGAAAAGATTGAAGACAATCTCTCGATAAGAAAGAAAGGCTAGAAGGGATTGACCGAATAAAGTGACAAAGTCACAGGATGAAGAATACTGACTCGGGAAATGAAGGCGAGGGCTAGGGTAGGCTATAAGATAGACCACGGGCAAAAGACATCCTCATTGTCATCCACGCCCTTACAAGATCACAGTGCAGAGTGAGAAAAGAGCAGCAGCAGTCAGCAGCGATGGCTTCCATTCATAGATTCGACTGTGTTCGCCGATTCCAGCGACCAGCCGATGCAGGAGAGCCGGTAAGTACCCGAAAACCTCCTCGTACTTTCACGCATTTCAAGTTTTGTCATAAATGCATGTTTAGGTAATGTAATAAATGCACGTTTATGTCAGGAAAGCGCGTTTGCATTTGAAAAGTATGAATTTGCATCTTCTAGGTCAAATCGGCAGTTCTGTGATGAACATACGCTGTCGATTGGATAAGCTGCTGAGAGGATACACTCAAACAGGTCCTCTAGGAAGACTAGGATAGATCAAGGCACTTTGTGATGAACAGTGAGTACCAAGATAAAGTACTTTGTGATGAACAGGGAGTACTAAAATATGAGCAGCACTTTGTGATGAACAGGAAGTGCAAATGTGAGTAACACTTGTGATGAACAGGGAGTGTCACTAGGGTAGATAGCCATATGCATTTAGATAGCGAGTAGCATTTTGTGATAAACAGTGAATGCCACTATAACTGACATGATTGAGTTGCTTGACTGCAGGAGTATTTGCCGATGCTAGAGTCACGAGAGAGATTCCCGTCGACGCAGAGGTTGTGACCTGAGTTGTCGCTCGAGGACAGAGCTACCATCGAGGAGATGGGTTTGAGACATGTGCTGTATGTGCCTGAGTTTCGGGCAAACATGGGTTTGCTGACTGCGCTGGCTGAGAGATGGCACTCAGAGACTTGTACATTTCATCTGCTGATGGGTGAGATGACAGTCACCTTGGAGGATGTATATAGGATTTTACGGATACCGATCGATGGGGAGTTAGTACCCTATGATCGAGACGGAGATAGGGATGCACTGAAACGAGTGTTCTAGGATCCAGGACTAGGGATGAGGGTGGGACATGTGGCATGGGATACCATGACATGGACAGGATTAGCACTACCAATAATGTTGGCAGGAGTGATCAGTGAGTTCCTCTGTATCAGTTTTGTACCATTTTGTATAATGATGTAGACACCTGCGGGTGATTGTAGCCATATGATTTTGACATCATTGTATCATGACACTTTATATATATATATGAGATGATGCATCTTTGCGGCAGCTATATGCATGTGTACCTATGTGATGAGATGTTCTTATGTGATTCTTATGATATGGATGCAAATATGTATATGATGCAATGCAATATTTTTTTTGTTATTTTATGTTTAATATGTGTATGCATGATGCAAATGTGAATGTATGTGATGCAGATGAATATGATAATGCAAATGTAAATTGTGCTAATAGGTGTTGTGTGCAGGATGTGATGTAGTTGTGATATCTATATGTATGTATGAAATGCTTATATGTGGTAATGTAGGTGCAACTACATGAAATGCAAATGTTTTTGGTGTGTCATTATACTCAGTCATGTGATAGCAGACTACACAGACTCGAGAAGGACGATGGAAGTCAATCAAGAAAGGGGGGATGAAAGACAGAAGATATGAAAGTGAAAGAGCTTCTTGTGCGTTATCATCATTGAGCTTTATTATGGCAAAATAGGTTATGACAATCGAGGCATATGTTTGACCCAAAAAGTCATTGTACCTGTTTGCATGGAGATAAGACAGTCACAAACAAGGAATGCCCCAGTTCACACTAGACGCACAATGTCCTCATATCCTTGGACAAGTCATAGCATTACTAAGAGACAATCCATAGACAGAAAATACAAATAGGTGACGATACCCCATCCTCGCCTTTCTAGTCAAAGACATCCTGGAGATAGAATCTCTAGTCAAAGACATCCCGGAAAAGCTAAAAGACATGTCACCAAAAAAGATGAAATCAAAAGAAAACCAAGACTCGACACCAACATCCACTGTAGTCCTCAAGTTTAGTGTCTCTTGTCACCTGTATAAGTCTTATTTGATTGTGGTCACAATGTTCACTTTCACAGAAAGGATAGATAGCACTGAACCATAATGTTGTCTGAGTCTGTTGAAAGATTTGATTTGTTGAAGCCCATTGTTGCTGCTGTGTCTCATCTGAAACTGACTAAATCCATGAAACTGATACTTTATTACGGAGAAGATGAAACTTTATTGCGGATCTGTGATGCAAATGTTGCTTTATTGCGGATTGTGCGCGAATAGACTGAAGGAAGCTGGAAGAAACTGTACTCCTCGAAACATGTGATGTTCTCAGTTCCACACCCATCACTAGACGTAGGATTTGCCTTAGTCACAGATAGGATCTGATTTATTATGGATGGAAAGGGAATGAAAAGGGAGGGTTATGGATGGCTAACCAATCTTAGGTAGATCAATAACAAGCCATGATGGGACTGGGTAATTTTATTATGGATGAATAGGTTGTGAGTGTGTGCAAAGTGAAAGGATGAAAGTGAATCCTGAAGGAGGGAGGAGCAAAGTCCCTAGGCATGGCGTTGGTGACCCAGTTTTCACCATGGTACTTGCCCAGGGCGCCACCGAAGTGGTTTTCACTGTTGGACGAAATTATTTCTCTTTACTTTTTTCGATTTTTCAATGTTTTTTTTGTGTCACAAGGCGCCTGTTTGCCAGGTTTTCACCAAGTGACGATTTTTTTTGTTTTATAATTTTTTTTGTATTTTTGAATTAGGATGTTCCGAATAGCTTATGTGTAGAACCTGCGAAGGTGCATGCTGTTGATAGGATCCTCCAAGGGTTCGCCTTCTATAGTTGAGAGCTGATACGCCCCAGATCCATATACTGTTGTAATGATGTAAGGACCAAGCCAATTTGGTTCGAACTTGCCCTTCTTCTCTCTGTCTTGCTGATTCTTGGGGTTCTCTCTGAGTACTAAGTCACCTACCTCAAATGTGCGAGGCTTGACTTTGTGATTGTAACTGCATTGTTCCTTGACTGAATGATGTGTAGCTTGAGTGATTGTCTTCCTTGATAAAGGAACTGAGATAGAATTACTAGTGTGTGGACTACACAGGCCCATATGCGTGTCACCTAAAGAAGTTTGGGCATCACTGATAGCAAAGTCCTTTGAGGAAGCTCCATTAAAGGTCCATGATGTATCACCAGAAGGAAAAGGATGTGTGGAACAAGTGGATGAGTTATGAAGGCTTATGATTGCGAAAAGAAGTGAAAGTAGGATAGCATGATGGAGACTTAGGATCAACCAGTATGCTTTTTGACTTGAAATTTCAGAACTTTTGCCCCCAGTTATTTTGATATTAGGGGAGATCAACTCTTTCTCTTTTTGCTTCATAGGATTTTTATCCTTGACTTTGATTTTTGCAGAGTCCAGTAGCTTTTGATTTTGATTTGGACTAAAGGACTTCTCTTTATTTTTGACTTTTAGATTTTTCTTTTCAAAGCTTGATTTTTCATCCCCAATGAGTAAGGGCTTTTGTAATTCTTGTTGATCCAAGTTTGGGAGCGGAGTGGAAATGGAATGAGTGGATGATATAGTAAGGCTATGTGAGCTCTCAAGAGGGTTGGCGATACGCTCAATAGATTCTTTGTTGGAACCATTCTTAGGACTATTGATATCAAGAGATGCTTGCACCACTAGAGGAGATTTGCATTCAGACTTAGTAGCCACAACACTAGGTGGTTCACACCCAATTCCTTGGCATTGCAAATTGTTTGTAGGTTGTTCCTGTCGACTGAATACCTTAGGAGATAGTGGGAGTTGATCAACATGAAAGATATACTCACCACATCCCATGTCTTTAAACTTTAACTTTTCTTTTAGCTCTGTTTGCTTTGATGTAGAAGCTTTTAAGGATTCTGGATCCACATATGCTGAAGATGGAATAGCTTCTCGATTAGCTGGAATTGTTATTTCTGATCTAGGTCGCAGATTGTTGCAATATATGAATGGATTTGGATCCGCTTTGACGGTCACTTCAACTCCATTGTGTGGAAACTTGATACATCGATGATATGTAGATGGGGCTGCTTCCATCTCATGAATCCATGGACGCCCTAGCAATATGTTGTATGTGAGATCCAGATCAAGTACTTGACAAACCACATCCTTTGTAACTGGCCCAACTCTAAGAGGCAAGGTGACTGTGCCTTTGGATGAGCGCTCTTCATCATCATATGCCTTGATGGTAATTTTGTTTGTAGAATTCACAGCTTTGTCAGAATATCCCAATTGTCTTATGGTACTCAAGGTACAAATGTTAAGACCTGCTCCTCCATCTATCAGGACTCGCTTTATTCGGTGTTTATGTATGAAGGCTTCAACGTGTAAAGGTGCATTATGAGGCTGACTTATGGAGGCATCATCGGCTTCTGTGAATGTGAGGGAATGTGGAACGGATAGGTATCCCACCATGGCTTGAAACTGGTCCACGTTCAGATCAGTAGGAACGGCGGTGTCACTCAAGATTTTGTCCAGAATAGCTTTATGTGCGGGAGATATGCGTAATAGCTCAAGGATTGAAATGAGCGCGGGTGTCTTCCCTAACTGTTCTACAAGGTCATACTCAGGTTTGGTTGATGAAGAAGCGGTGTTTTTAGTTGGAGCACCTTGCAAAGTAATTTTACCTCGATGGGTTGTAACATGACACTCAGAG
Source organism: Cryptomeria japonica (assembly GCF_030272615.1). NCBI lineage: Eukaryota > Viridiplantae > Streptophyta > Pinopsida > Cupressales > Cupressaceae > Cryptomeria > Cryptomeria japonica. The sequence goes on along the minus strand of NC_081407.1, from coordinate 650,539,782 downwards.
GTAGGTTCGGAAGAAGATCCAACACCTCTTAGGACAATCTTGGGTCGCTGAGGAGGATTCTCAGGGTTTTTGTTCTTGATGGTAATAGTAGAGATATGATTGTCCATCGAGATATGATTGATAGTTGAATCATAGTTGTAAGGTGCTCTAGTATAGTTGGCTTGATCATCTGTGACTTTAGCTTTTCCCTTGTCATGTGTTGGGAATGGTTCCTTAAACATCTCATGTTCTTGATTGGATGAATGTCCCTCAATCTCAATATCACCTCTATCAATGAGATCTTGTATGATGTTCTTCAATCGATGACAATTTCCTGTCTTATGACCCTTGCTCTTATGAAATTCACAATACTCATCATCATTCCACCAATTTGGTTTGACCTTTGGTTCATATGGCGGGAAATCTGGAATTGTGATCACTTTGTTTGCCACTAGCTTTTTGAAGACTGATTCAAGTGGTTCTCCCAATGGGGTGTACTTCCTTTGTGGTCTAGAAGTTGTTTGAGTATTCACTTGATTGTTTGTAGAACTTGATCCCGAAAAGATGAATTTGGGTCGCACTGTGTTGGCATCAACAACACCATCATTAACTGTATTCTTGTTCTTATTCCAAAATCTTGGCTTGTCTTTTCCTTTAAAGTCCTCTTTGTTTTCTTTGAATATCTTAATGACTCCTTGTTCAATTAAGACCTTTTCTGTTGCTAGGCCCTTTTCAATAACATCCTTGAATGTAGACAAACAAGCTTTTCTGAGATCGTAGCCAATAGCTTTATTAACGTTTTGTGTGAACATCTCCACCATCTGTTTTTGCGGGATTTCACAAGAGCATCTGCTAGCTAGGTTTCTCCATCTTTGTAAAAATGACGCAAAAGATTCTCCTTCCTTTTGTTTAGTATTGCACAAGGTAGTAACTGAGACATCTGTTTCTATGTTGTAGGAGAAATGCTGAATGAATGCTTCTGCCAAGTCGCCCCATGACTTAATACCGGGAGGTAATTGAGAAAACCATTCCATAGCTTGATCTCCTAAGCTCTGTGGGAACAACCTCATTAAGTATGTTTCTTCTGCCGCTACCTCAATACAAGCTGTGAAGAATTGTCTTATGTGTGCCTTGGGGTCTCCTCTCCCTCTATATTTGTCAAATTTTGGTGTTACAAAGTGCGGAGGAAACGGAGGCATTGGAATGCTCTTATCGAAGGGATAAGGGCATATATCTCTCATAGTATATGTGGGTTTTGATGTGCCCATGTCTTCCACTTTCTTTTGTAGATCTCTAATTTGTTGCTCCAAATTATTTTTGGGAGGAGATGGATTTCTTGTAGCATATCCCATGTTTGAAACACCTATTTGAGGAGGAGCTTGCTGCATATATGGATGATACTGATCGTAGACATGTCCATATGGAGGTCTATATTGTTGCGACATGTATGGAGCACTTGGCATAACTTCTTGTTGGGCAACCCCATATCTGTTTTGTGTGTATAAACCATATTCAATGGGCTTTTCATTTTCCATTGTGTTGCCCCCAATTTTGGCATGAGGTCTCCTTGTGTCAAAATTTTGAGGATGTCCTTGAGTATCCACTTGTCTTGATTGATCCATACCTTGAGCATGTGTTTGAGCATAAGGCCTCCATGATGGTCTTTGAATGTAAGTATCATATGTTTGAGCTTATGTATGTGGGATTGTTGGTTTTTGAAGCAAAACTGATGGTGACTCAGGCATCATATTCAGTCCTCTATTTCCTCCACTATTTGGTCTCCTTTGATCCATGTTGGATTGAGTTTGTTGTGAGGGTCGACTTTCCATAAGTTGAGATAAGTCAAAATCATGTGGTATTTTAGCTCCACTTTGTGCCATCATGTTTAAAAAGTATTGACGATCTCTCCTCATTATCTCTTCAACCAATCTATTGAATTGAGGATCCATTATGGATTCTTGTATGTCTGTTGATAGTATTGAAGAGTTGTCAACATTGTCATTGTGTGTAGTATTGTTGTTTATAGCGTTTGCGCTTTCCACATTTGGATTGTGTCTATAAACATTCATATCTGGTAATGTAGTGTGCTCAGGATTGTAGAATAGATCATTGTCATACTCATAAGAACTCATGTTTGCGGATTCTTGAGCTTCTTTAGCTATTCTCCTAGATTTTTGAAGGCGGGTTTCAACCATGAACTAGGTGTTTGACCAATATGTGAGAGACTAGATGAAAAATATGAAAAGAGTATGGAAGACCAAGAGTTGTATGGAGTGTAAATGAATCTTGAGATGTACTTGCAATGTCCAAAGTGTAAGACCAAGTATGTAAGTAGTAGAGTAGGTGTGACTTCCAAAGAGAGGATAGTTTCTCTTGATGAGGTAAGCTGACCTTGACTCTAAGTAAGACCAAATGAGACCCAAAGGTAAGAAACCTTGATGAGGGACCACTTAGCAAAGTGTAGTTGTATGTAGTGTGTTGACAAAGTATGATGAGGACAAGCAAGTGACCTTTTGACTCAAGTTTAGACAAATGTGAATGTAAAATGAGATGTGAAGCAATGATGGACTATGTGAGACCCAAGGACAGGTTGAATGCTAGATGAAACATGAAGAAACAACCTAGGAAGCTCAAGTATTCCGAAACTGATTTCTTTTGTTTGCTGGACTGTGAAATTTTTCCAATTTGTGAAGTTTTTGGTTCTGACCAAATCTGAATGTTTGACTATTTTTTTGTGACAAGAGGACACAATGTTGATGAGGACTCAATGTTTGCAAGTGTTTAGACTGCAAAATGACTCCAAGAAAGTGTGTTGTTTGATGTAAAATTGTTTTGCATACACTTGAAAACACAAAAGACACAATGTTTTGCTGTTTGGTCTTGATTGTTTGAATATTTAACATAAGTCAAGCACAATTCTTATGGCTGGCCAAGACAATAGTTGTTGATCCCACATGGGGTTTTACCCCCGAGGCTACGCTATTCAGAGTGGATACTTAGATGCTTGACCTCACTGGCTCCACCCTCGGCACTCACTTCTCGGGTCAGCCAAGCATCAGTCCCCATGAAAACTCCCCATGGCGAACTTTGTATCTCTACTAAGAACCGTATGTGTGTGGGCCGCTACCAGAGGTCCGACCTCCTGCCCCAACAACTAGAAGGATTTGGGCTTCTAAAACAAAAAGGTGCTAGTAAGGGCATCCGCTCGTGTGGCCATACATGCGGCACTTTCAGCTCTGTAAATACAGAAGGCTCCTAGCCGGTAGGGGTTACGCCCTACAAATGATCAAATAAATTTGATCAAACGGGTTTATGGGGAGACATAGTGTCGGTATGAACTAATCAGCACACGTTATTCATAGTTTTCACCATGAATACATTTGATTATAGTGGTTTGGATGAGGTGGGTTTTCCTCGCTACCACTTGGGTCGTTCTCTTCTCACTAGTAGTCCTAATGACCACACGGGAAGACAGGCCCTCTAAAGATTAAACAAAAAGAGCCTATTGCTCAAGACACAAAAGACAATGATTCAATTTTAGTGCACCAATTGAAGTGTTTGCTAGTCTATGAAAACAAGGCAGACAATAAAAATCCAAAAACCCTTGCCAAGGACCTGCAACAAAGATTTATTAGTAGTTTGGATTGTTTCAAATGATCACCCCTTCCTGCAAGCACACAAGTTAGGTAAATTTTAGATCCAAAAGACTTTGTGAAATAGGGGCCTTCAACAATGCGTTTTGTTGACCAATTCAAAGACATGATTCATCATAAAAAAAGACCACCTGTAAAATTTTAAGAGATTTCCAGAAATGTAAGAAAATCCAAAAAAAAAATTTAATTTGCTCCAAAAATTAATTTTTTATGAAAAATCATAAAAAATTCATATAAAATGCAAAATCGATCCAAAAAATCTAAAAATTTTATTGGAGAGTTTTGATGGTCTTCCAATCCTGCACAAAAAATTTCCTGCAACAAATCCAAGCAGTTTGTGAGATATGAATAAAATAATGCAAAACCCTAATTTTCAAAGATCTAATTTTTGAAGAATTATTTTGCATCAAATTTAAAATCACAAAGAACAGATCCTGTGTATAATTCTGAGAGATTTCCAAAAATGTAAGAAAATCCAAAAAATTCACTAATTTGCTCTCAAAATTAATTTTTTATGAAAAATCATAAAAAAATCATATAAAATGCAAAATCGATCCAAAAAATCTGAAATTTTTACTGAATCTTTCTGATACTGTTCCCGACCTGCACAAAAAATTTTATGGAAAAATTCGAATCCGTTTGTGAGATCTGATCAAAATAAATAAAAACCCTAATTGTTAAAGATCTGATTTTTAGGGAAATATTTTGCATCAAAATTAAATTCACAAAGAACAGATCCTGTGTATAATTATGAGAGATTTCCAAAAATGTAAGAAAATCCAAAAAATTCTCTCATTTGCTCTCAAAATTAATTTTTTATAAAAAATCATAAAAAATTCATAGAAAATGAAAATTTGCTCCAAAAATTCTGAATTTTGGATTGAGAGCTCCTGATATTTTCTTCAACCTGCAAAAAAAATTTGGTGCAAAATTTCCAAGCCATTTATGAGATATGATCGAATCTCTCCAAGATCTTGATTTTGTGTCCAAAACCCTAGCTGCACAAGGTTATTCTCCAAATTGTTTTACAAAATAGCAATATAGGGTTAGAAAAATCTGCAAAAAACATAGATCTAAGAAAAATCCATGTCCCACCGGGCGTGCCAAAATGTTTATGGTGAAAATGGATAACAATAATAACAATATTGAAAGGCTAAATGAATTCAGCCACCAAACCCTAGCCTAACAATGAACAAAGATCCACCATAACATATGAAGATAACCTAAGACAATGCAAAATAACTCAAAATCACAAAGATTATACCATCACATGTCCAATAGGGTTTTGATCTCCATTCTTCCTATCTCCATTGATCTTGTTTGATATGCTTGCTCTCAGATTTTTGTATGCACAAGAGCTCAACAAAGAACGGAATGTGGTTGCAAGTAGGATCGTAGTGTAGCCAAGTACTCCAAAATCAGTCATTAGTCATTAGTCATTAGTCATTAGGGTTTGACAATGAAGAAAGCATCTCCTTAAATAGAAGACACAATAAGAAATGAAGGGTTAAGATTGAGAGGTGTAAAAAGAGAGGTCGGCTAGGATTAGAGGGTAGGTAGAAGAAATACCAAAATAATGAAAGAGGTAGGTAGTGTATGAATTAAGAGATGAATGACATGTGTCATGTGTAGAAAAAGATAATGAATTAATTAAATAAATAAAGATTTATTTAATTAATAGAAGAAGTAGGACAATTAAATAAATAAAATATTTATTTAATTTAGGAAAGGGATAATTTAAATAAATAAATGTATTTATTTAAATGAGAAATAAGGCTAGAAGAGGATAAATGAATTAATTAATAAATAAAAATTTATTTAATTAATAGAAGAATTAGGCTTAGATAATTAAATAAATAAAATATTTATTTAATTAGACATGGATTTTTCTTAGATCTGTGTTTTTTGCAGATTTTTCTAACCCTATATTGCTATTTTGTAAAACAATTTGGAGAATAACCTTGTGCAGCTAGGGTTTTGGACACAAAATCAAGATCTTGGAGAGATTCGATCATATCTCACAAATGGCTTGGAAATTTTGTACCAAATTTTTTTTGCAGGTTGAAGAAAGTATCAGGAGCTCTCAAGTCAAAATTCAGAATTTTTGGAGCACATTTTCATTTTTTATGAATTTTTTATGATTTTTCATAAAAAATTAATTTTGAAAGCAAATGAGAGAATTTTTCGGATTTTCTTACATTTTTGGAAATATTTCATAATTATACACAGGATCTATTCTTTGTGATTTTAATTTTGATGCAAAAAATTTCCCTAAAAATCGGATCTTTAAAAATTAGGGTTTTTCGTTATTTTGATCAGATCTCACAAACGGCTTCGAATTTTGACATAAAATTGTTTGTGCAGGTCAGGAAAAGTATCAGAAAGATTCAATAAAAATTTCAGATTTTTTGGATCGATTTTGCATTTTATATGAATTTTTTATGATTTTTCATAAAAAATTAATTTTGAGAGAAAATTAGCAAAGTTTTTGGATTTTCTTACATTTTTGGAAATCTCTCAGAATTATACACAGGATCTGTTATTTTTTATTTTAAATTTGATGCAAAATTATTCTTCAAAAATCAGATCTTTGAAAATTAGGGTTTTGCATTATTTTACTCATATCTCACAAACTGCTTGAATTTGTTGCAGAAATTTTTTTGTACAGGTTTGGAAGACCATAAGGACTCTCCAGTAAAAATTTCAGATTTTTTGAATCGATTTTGCATTTTATATGAATTTTTTATGATTTTTCATAAAAAATTAATTTTTGGAGCAAATTAGCAAATTTTTTGGATTTTCTTACATTTCTGGAAATCTCTTGAAATTTTACAGGTGGTCTTTTTTTATGATGAATCAGATCTTTGAATTGATCAACAAAACGCATTATTGAAGGCCCCTATTTCACAAAGTCTTTTGGATCTAAAATTTACCTAACTTGTGTGCTTGCAGGAAGGGGTGATTATTTCAAAAAATCCAAACTACTAATAAATCTTTGTTGCAGATCCTTGGCAAGGGTTTTTGGATTTTTATTGTGTGCCTTGTTTTCATAGACTAGCAAACACTTCAATTGGTGCACTAAAATTGAATCATTGTCTTTTGTGTCTTGAGCAATAGGCTCTTTTTGTTCAATCTTTAGAGGGCCTGTCTTCCCGTGTGGTCATTAGGACTACTAGTGAGAAGAGAACGGCCCAAGTGGTAGCGAGGAAAACCCACCTCATCCGAACCACTATAATCAAATGTATTCATGGTGAAAACTATGAATAACGTGTGCTGATTAGTTCATACCGACACTATGTCTCCCCATAAACCCGTTTGATCAAATTTATTTGATCAGTTGTAGGGCGTAACCCCTACCGACTGGGAGCCTTCTGTATTTACAGAGATGAAAGTGCCGCATGTATGGCCACACGAGCGGATGCGCTTACTAGCACCTCTTTGTTTTAGAGGCCCAAATCCTTCTAGTTGTTGGGGCAGGAGGTCGGACCTCTGGTAGCGGCCCACACACATACGGTTCTTAGTAGAGATACAAAGTTCGCCATGGGGAGTTTTCATGGGGACTGATGCTTGGCTGACCCGAGAAGTGAGTGCCGAGGGTGGAGCCAGTGAGGTCAAGCATCTAAGTATCCGCTCTGAATAGCGTAGCCTCGGGGGTAAAACCCCATGTGGGATCAACAACTATTGTCTTGGCCAGCCATAAGAATTGTGCTTGACTTATGTTAAACATTCAAACAATCAAGACCAAACAACAAAACATTGTGTCTTTTGTGTCTTCAAGTGTATGCAAAATAATTTTACATCAAACAACACACTTTTCTTGGAGTCATTGTCAGTCTAAACACTTGCAAACATTGAGTCCTCATCAACATTGTGTCCTCTTGTCACGAAAAATAGTCAAACATTCAGATTTGGTCAGAACCAAAAACTTCACAAATTGGAAAAATTTCACAGTCCAGCAAACAAAAGAAATCAGTTTCGGAATACTTGAGCTTCCTAGGTTGTTTCTTCAGGTTTCATCTAGCATTCAACCTGTCCTTGGGTCTCACATAGTCCATCATTGCTTCACATCTCATTTTACATTCACAATTGTCTAAACTTGAGTCAAAAGGTCACTTGCTTGTCCTCATCATACTTTGTCAACACACTACATACAACTACACATTGCTAAGTGGTCCCTCATCAAGGTTTTTTACCTTTGGGTCTCATTTGGTCTTACTTAGGGTCAAGGTCAGCTTTCCTCATCAAGAGAAACTATCCTCTCTTTGGAAGTCACACCTACTCTACTACTTACATACTTGGTCTTACACTTTGGACATTGCAAGTACACCTCAAGATTCATTTACACTCCATACAACTCTTGGTCTTCCATACTTTTTCCATTTTTCATCTAGTCTCTCACATCTTGGTCAAATACCTAGTTCATGGTTGAAACACGCCTTCAAAAATCTAGGAGAATAGCTAAAGAAGCTCAAGAATCCGCAAACATGAGTTCTTATGAGTATGACAATGATTTATTCTTCAATCCCGAGCACACTACATTACCAGACATGGATGTTTATAGAAACAATCCAAATGTGGAAAGCGCAAACACTATAAACAACAATACTACACACAATGACAATGTGGACAACTCTTCAATACTATCAGCAGACATAGAAGACTCCATAATGAATCCTCATTTCAATAGATTGGTTGAAGAGATAATGAGGAGAGATCGACAGTACTTTTTACACATGATGGCACAAAGTGGAGTTAAAATACCTCATGACTTTGACATGTCTCAACTTATGGAAAGTCGACCCTCACAACAAACTCAATCCAACATGGATCAAAGGAGACCAAATAGTGGAGGAAATAGAGGACCGAATATGATGCCTGAGTCACCATCAGTTTTGCTTCAAAAACCAGAGATCCCACATACACAAGCTCAAACATATGATACTTACCTTCGAAGACCATCATGGAAGCCTTATGCAGACAGATATGCTCAATCACATGCTCAAGGTATGGATCAATCAAAACAAGTAGATACTCAAAGGCATCCCCAAAATTTTGACACAAGGAGACCTCATGTCAAAATTGGGGCCAACAAAATGGAAAATGAAATGCCTATTGAATATGGTATATATGCACAAAATAGATATGGGGTCCCTCAACATGAAGTTATGCCAAGTGCTCCATATATGCCACATCAATATAGACCTCCATATGGACATGTCTACGATCAGTATCATCCATACATGCAACAAGCTCCTCCTCAAATGGGTGTTTCAAACATGGGGTATGCTACAAGAAATCAATCTCCTCCCAAAAATAATTTGGAGCAACAAATAAGAGATTTACAAAAGAAAATGGAGGACATGAGTACATCAAAACCAACATACACTATGAGAGATATATGTCCTTATCCCTTCGATAAGAGCATTCCAATGCCTCCTTTTCCTACACACTTTGTGACGCCTAAATTTGATAAGTATAGAGGAAAAGGGGATCCTAAGGCACACATAAGACAATTCTTCACAGCTTGCATTGAGGTAGCGGCAGAAGAAACATACTTGATGAGGTTGTTCCCACAGAGCTTAGGAGATCAAGCTATGGAATGGTTTTCTCAATTACCTCCTGGTATTAAGTCATGGGGTGACTTGGCAAAGGCATTCATTCAACATTTCTCTTACAATATAGAAACAGATGTCTCAGTTACTACCTTGTGCAATACGAAACAAAAGGAAGGAGAATCTTTCGCAACATTTTTACAAAGATGGAGAAACTTAGCTAGCAGATGCTCTTGTGAAATTCCAAAAAAACAAATGGTAGAAATGTTCACTCAAAACGTTAACAAGGATATTGGCTATGATCTAAGGAAAGCTTGTTTGTCCACATTCAAGGATGTTATTGAAAAGGGCCTAGCAACAAAAAAGGTCTTAATTGAACAAGGAGTTATTAAGCTATTCAAGGAAAACAAAGATGACTTTAAAGGAAAAGACAAGCCAAGATTTTGGAATAAAAACAAGAACACAGTCAATGATGGTGTTGTTGATGCCAACACGGTGCGACCCAAATTCATCTTTTCAGGATCAAGTTCTACAAACAATCAAGTGAATACTCAAACAACTTCTAGATCACGAAGGAAGTACACTCCATTGGGAGAACCACTTGAATCAGTCTTCAAAAAGCTTGTGGCAAACAAAGTGATCACAGTTCCAGATTTTCCTCCATATGAACCAAAGGTTAAACCAAATTGGTGGAATGATGATGAGTATTGTGAATTTCATAAGAGCAAGGGTCATAAGACAGGAAATTGTCATTGACTGAAGAACATCATACAAGATCTCATTGATAGAGGTGACATTGAGATTGAGGGACATTCCTCCAATCAAGAACATGAGATGTTTAAGGAACCATTCCCAAAATATGACAATGGAAAATGTTTATGGTGAAAATGGATAACAATAATAACAATATTGAAAGGCTAAATGAATTCAACCACCAAACCCTAGCCTAACAATCAACAAAGATCCACCATAACATATGAAGATTACCTAAGACAATGCAAAATAACTCAAAATCACAAAGATTATACCATCACATGTCCAATAGGGTTTTGATCTTCATTCTTCCTATCTCCATTGATCTTGCTTGATATATTTGCTCTCAGATTTTTATATGCACAAGAGCTCAACAAAGAACGGAATGTGGTTGCAAGTAGGATCGTAGTGTAGCCAAGTACTCCAAAATCAGTCATTAGGGTTTGACATTAGGGTTTGACAATGAAGAAAGCATCTTCTTAAATAGAAGACACAATAAGAAATGGAGGGTTAAGATTGAGAGGTGTAAAAAGAGAGGTCGGCTAAGATTAGAGGGTAGGTAATCGGTAAGTCAACCTTTTTTACCTCTTTTTGATTTTTCATTTTGTCGTTTTTGGTCATGTTTTGAATTTTGGCATGCGGTTTTTTCATTTTAGCGCATAGGGGTCGTCAGTTAGCGCATACGAAAAATTTCATAGCGCATAGGGTTTTAGATTTTGGGTAGCGTCTGAAAACTTAGGGCAGCGCATAGATTTGCTAGGTTAGCGCATAGTCGTAGATTAGCGCATTAGGGACACAGGGTAGTGTAGAGGGTTAAACGAGTAATGCATTGGGTGCACAGGGGGTCACATGGGTAGGGGTAAGTAGCGCGTAAGTCTGACCTAGCGCATAGGGTTAGATAGGTAGCGCAGACACGAGCTAGGTTAGCGCATGGGATAGGTTTAGCGCTTAGGGTAGATTAGATGGCACATTGGAAGAAACAGATAGCGCATAGAGTCAATCTAGCACGTGGGGTAGATAGGATAGCGCGTGGAGAAAATAGGTTAGCGCATGAGTAGGATTTCAGTGTGTAGCCAAATTTAGTTAGCGCATGTGGTAGGTTTTGCGAGATAGGATGATTTGTGAATGAGGAAAATTTATAAGATAAGGTCAGTTTTGCTAGGATAGGTGTAAATTGTTTGTTTCTTGTCTGTTGTCATAGTTTTGATAGTTTGTCCAATATGAGTGCTGATATAACTTGGTTTGATTTACGATTTTTCAAGTTATTTATAGATATTAATGTGGAATTGATATGAAGTTGATTTGATTTGCATTGTTTCAAGTTGATATGTGTGGAGCTTGAATTGTGTTACAAGCTGATATGATTGTGGAACTTGATTTGTTTTGACAAGTTGATATGGGTTGGAAACTTGAGTTGTGTTACAAGTTGATGTGATGTGGAAACTTGAGTTGTGTTACAAGTTTGATATGATTTTTGAAAACTTGAGTTGTGTTACAAGTTGATATGGATGGATATGATGTAGAACGTGATTTAGATTTTCAAAGTTTTCAAGTTTTTGATGTGATTTTGATTTTGATATCTATGTTTTGATGAGGAAACTGATATTGGACTTGTTTTGCTTTTCGACAAGAGTGATTGGGAGTGGTTCAGTCACGTGAGCAGTTCCCATTGATAGATGCGGTCTGTCTTCCCTACTAGATATGCCTCGGTTTACTGTGAACTGGGGTTTACTTACAACGCTGGCAAAAAGATGGCATAGTGACACGAATACCTTCCACTTTGCCACAAGTGAGATGACGGTGACCCCAAAGGATTGTTACCGGATCTTGCATATACCTGTAGTAGGTGCACTATTACCTTATGAGCAGTCAGAGGAGGGCGGGACAGAGGCACTTCTCTGGATATTTCATGATGACACAGTTTGCGGATATGACATCCCTTGGCAGGAGTTTTTGGATTTGGATTATGCGCCTCTTCCATCGGTACTGGCAGGCTTTATAGGTGGTTTCCTATGTCTCGACCGTAGGTTGAAGGGACTATATGTAGGATGGGGATTGGTGTTGGAGGAGATGGTGACACAAGGTCGCAGGTTCGCATGGGGATCGACTATGCTGGCCCACTTGTACAGGGACTTGCATGAGGTAGTATACCTGGGTCATGGTAGTTTGTTAGCTAGCGTGACACTTCTACAGGTATGGTGTTGGGAGCACATTCCCGTAGCTAGGTCACTGGTGGATAGAGATAGGCCTGTTAGGTGTGCATACGCATATGGATACAGGGGGTTAGTTGTCCAGCGGAAGCTGGGCAAACTTGAGCATTAGAGGAGGGTATTAGATGACATTGATACGGTCGTCTGGCGGCCTTATAGAGGTTGTGAGGTTTGGGCTAAGGATTGGCTGGAGATGCCATATGTCTTCATGACCTGATTTTTGAAAGGGCGGACTCCGTTTGTGATCGAGAGATTTTTGGTTACTAGAGTTTTGCGGCAGTATGGTCGTCGGCAGGGGATACCACAAGGGACCTGTTTGTATGCGCGTTGGAGGCAGGAATACTAGATTGGGGTCCGACTATTGACAGTGCAGCGACCATAGAGGAGTTTGTGCAATTTGCGGGCCAGATATGGGACTACGCCCTTGAGATACTAGATGCTGGTATGACGGATGAGTTTGCCCGATTATTTGGATCTCGTGCCATGGCGAGGATATCAGATCCAGCGGAGATGCGGCCCGCTTTCGATGATGATGAGGATGAGGGAGGTGGAGATGGGGATGAGGGAGATGATGGAGGAGGTGGAGGAGGATGATGAGGGAGAGGAGATCAGGGGAGGAGAGGAGATAGAGGTAGAGATGGTAGTGATATAGGGGTGCGGGTGGAGAGAGCAGTTCGACGAGTTGTGATGGATATAGGGAGAGGAGGTTTGGCGAGTGGAGCAGGGGGTGAGGGGAGAGTAGGAGAGGTGATAGCAGCGATGGGAGGGACTGATGAGTTGAGACGACCAACTCAGAGGAGGAGGACTGATGTGTTACCTCCACCAGCACTGAGGACAAGGGGAAGAACGTGGAGTGCATCTTTCCAGGTACCCCTTCAGATCTGGGTTCCGACGCATCGAGAGGATGCTCAGATTAGGACCCTATAGTTGACAGTGCAGCAGCTGTAGGCACAGTTATTAGCGTAGCAGCGTCAGATTACACAACTGACCACAAAGTGAGATACTGAGATAGAGTGGCAGGGTCGAGCAGAGGAGCTGACAGGGAGTTTGCATAGAGCGGCAGTAGGTGGTCCGATGAGAGACACCTTGAGAGAGCTAGCTTTGAGAGCCAAGGAGGCGAAGTACTACCGACGCCATTATGAGGATGCGGTGCCTAGGGAGTGCCGAGTGCAGAGTTTCACGCAATCGAGATCAAGTCGATCTTGAGAGACTGGTTCATAGTCAAAGAGCAGAGGTGTGACGGGGCCTCATAGACAAGATCCACTTGGAGATCCAGGGGTTGGGACATCTGCGTTGAGATTATCTCCTTCAGGAGATAGTCACTCTTAAAAGACGTTGTCTCCATTGTATTTTTTATCATTGTTTTTGTTGTGGTGGGTATAGACATGACAAATATTTGTATATTGATCATTTATTGAGATATATATATGACACCATTTTCTTTGATCCTTATGTGATGTGTTATGGATAATGTTGTCTATATGATGTTAATGCTTCTATTGCCGATGATGTAATGCTTAGATAGATTAATTTAGATGTGATGGACATGATTTATGATGTTTGATTTATGAGATGTATCTTGAAAATGAGACGTATGATATGATAATGACGTGCAACTAATTGGAAAATAATATGCAACTAATTGTAAAATGATATGCAACTAATTGTTAAATGATATGCAACTAATTGTTTTTGAGCATCCTCATTCTATATTTGTCATCCCGATATAGCCACATGTTATTTGCTTTCGATATATATATCATCATTGAGCTTCAATTGATCTTGGGAGATGTTGGAAATTTATACAAGCATAATGGTACAATTGAACCATGATGACCTGAGAAAAATTTACATGATGTTTGATTTTGCAAGATAGCACAAGCGTCAAGGTATAATTGAACCAGAATGACCTGCGTGCGGATTGCGTATAAACAGATAAGATTAAACCATTTGTATGTGCGAAGTGGAATCATGTCTTCAGTGATATTCGTTGAATCACGTCACGAGACAAGTCTTCGTACAGTACAAGTGATCGCCTCACATATAGAAGACTAAGAAAATATTGGAGTTTCCCCATGTTTCTCTAGCTTTGAAGCATTGTGGAGAAAATATAGAGAATCCAATAATTCAAAAAGTATAAATGCAAGAATTGTCAAAACTTTATGCAAAATGCAACATGTGATACTTCAGAAAATCATCCATCGTATTTCTTTTGTGATTCTTTGTTTGATCGATCAATGTTTTGCTTTGTGATTTGCGTGAGCCTTTGGTTGTTGGATATGATGTTCTGAGTTTTGCAAGTAGTTTTGAACATGCTGCAAGTTTTAGATGGTTATTGCCCCTAGCTAAGTGTACCTCTTGATGCGGGTATGTACAGTGATTACCAAGCCATGGTGAGATGTGGTGAAATGCCAGATGGATAAATCAGGATAGTGACTACGCTAAGTATGTCCTGAATGGATATTTGTGATAAAAATGTTGGGTGATGGCCGATAGTGCTTTACTATGGAGATAAGGATATGGATAAAAGATAGAGGAGTTGTTCTTTCACACTAGCGCCTGTTACTAGTTTTTCACCAGTTGCTTTTATTGTACCTTTTTATTTGCTTTTTCTTGATTTTTTTTTACTTTTTTTACTTTTTCCGTGTATTAGACTACTCAAGTGTAGTATTTCTTCAAATGGATGCTGATAGTTGGTTTGTCGAGCACATCTCCTTCTGAAGTTGTTAGCTGATAAGCACCTGATCCATAGACTGATATGATGACATAGGGACTTAACCAGTTAGGTTCAAATTTCCCTTTCTTTTCCTGATCTTGCTGATTTCTAGGATTTTCCTTGAGTACTAGGTCACCAACTTTAAAAATCCAGGGAAGGACTTTGTGGTTGTAGCTTCTGCACATGTGTTGCTGATATGCTTCAAGATGAGTATAAGCACGTTGGCGTCTTTCATCTAATAGTTCAAATTCTTGCAGTCGGTTAACTCGATACTCTTCATCTGGGATTAAGCCTTTTAGAGAGACTCTGAGAGATGAAATTTCTACATCCAGTGGTAAAATAGCTTCTGATCCATATACCAATGAGTATGGCGTAGCTTCCGTAGGTGTACGAATGCTAGTTCTGTATGCGCAAAGTGATGGATTGAGTTGTACATGTCAATCTTTGCCTGCATCATTCACTGTTTTCTTTAGATTTTCAATATTGTCTTATTGGCTGCTTCTGCCTGACCATTCCCCTGCAGGTAGTATGGTGTAGAGAAACGATGTTGGATGTTGAATTTTTCACATAGTTCTCGGACATCTTGGTTTTTGAAAGGTCATCCATTATCAGTGATGATGGAATTGGGAATACCATATCTGCAGATTAGATAATTAAGGATAAAAGAGGCAATTTGTTTCCTAGTCACTGTGGTCATGGGGACTGCTTCGATTCATTTGGTAAAGTATTCTGTTGCAGTTATAATGAACTTGTGTCCATTTGAAGATGAAGGATGAATTTTGCCGACTAAGTCTAGTCCCCACTAACAAAAGGGCCAGGATCTTGTGAATGGTTGCAATTCCTGTGTTGGTGCATGTATAAGATTGCCATGGATCTGGCATTTAGGACACTTTTTTGCAAAGTGATAAGAATCTTTTTCCATTGTAGGCCAATAGTACCCCATCCTTAGAAGATTTTTAGCAAGAGTAGTACCACTAGAATGTGTGCCATAGATACCTTTGTGAAGCTCGTGTAAAGTGGAGTCAGATTCATTACGATCAAGGCAATGAAGGAGAGTACCAGCTAGACCTCGACGGTACAAAGTATCGACAGTAAGAGTATAATGGGCAGCTTGTTGGATAAAGTTACGATTTTGGTTTTGGGACAAGTCAATGGGTAGGATATTGTTCTTAAGATACTCATATATCATTCCATATAAGGGGGAGTTTGAACCAGTTAAGGCATAGATAACATGGGATTTCGAGTGGTCATAGGCTGGGGAGAACAGTTGCTCTACCAGGAACTCGTAACGACTCTATTGTTCTGGAATTTGTAGTAATGAAGCGATAGTAGCCATTGCATCGGCTACTTTGTTATTCAATCTTGGTATTTGCTCGAAGGTGATGTGTGTAAAATATTGCTTCAAGTCATCCACCATTCGCTTATAGGGTAGTAGCTTGTCATCCTTTGTCTGATAGTTGTTGTTGATTTGATTGACGACTAATTGTGAGTCTCTGTAGACCTTTAACTCTGTGATTTTCCATTCTACGACTATTTTGATGCCTATAACCAATGCCTCATATTTAACCACATTATTTGTGCATGGGAACATAAGCCTATATGATCTTGGTATAGTGTATCCTTCAAGAGTGATGAATAGAATGCCAGCACCTGAACCATGTTGTGTGCAGGATCCGTCAAAGTATAGGGTCCATTGTTTGGTAGAGATAGCAAGAACGTCCCTGTCTGGAAATTCAATCTCCATAGTTTGTTTTCCCTGTAGTGGTGCTTCTGCTAGTTGATCTGCTATTACTTGTTCCTTGATAGCTCTTCGCTCCAGATAGTGGATATCAAATTCACTGAGAATCATGACCCATTTAGCCAATCAGCCTGTAAGACCTGCCTTGTTGAGTAAATATTTGAGAGGATCAATTTTTGCAACTAGCTTAATTGTGTGAGCTAGCATGTAGTGGAAAAATTTTTGAGAGGCGAAGACCACAGCTAAACAGGCTTTCTCAATAAAGGTGTAATTTAGCTCATAGCCGTTCAATGTCCTGCTGATGTAGTATATTGCTCGTTCCTTGCCTTGTTGTTCTTCTTGTGCTAACAATGCCCCTAGTGATATATCTGTTGTGGAAATGTAGAGAATGAGTGGCTTCCCTGCTATCGGTGGTACTAGAACTGGTGGGTTCATCAGATACTGTTTGATTTGATAGAAAGATTCTGCACATTTGGCTTCCCATCTGAATGGTACATTTTTATGTAACAAATGATTGAATGGTAGGCTTTTATCTGCTAATTGAGCGATGAATCGCCTGATTGATTGGAGTCGTCCTTGTAGAGATCTGAGTTGGCTGATGTTCTTTGGCGGTGGCATCTCCATGATGGCTTGTACCTTTGCTAGATCCACTTCAATTCCCATTTCTGAGACTATGTAGCCTAGTAACTTGCCTGATGTAACCCCGAAGACACACTTCTTAGGGTTGAGCCTGACTTGGAATTTTTCCAATCTATCAAAAATCTTTTCTAAGATGCTTAGATGTTCTGCCCTGGTGAAGGATTTAGCTAGCAAATCATCCACATAGTCCTCCATGAAGGTATGTATCATATCATGAAAGATTGTTGTCATTGCTCGTTGATAAGTTGCCCCTGCATTCTTTAAGCCAAAAGGCATGACATTCCAATAGTGCGTTCCCCACGGACAGGTAAACGTTGTTTTATCTTGATCCTTTGGAGCGATCTTGATTTGGTTATATCCTGAAAAACTGTCCATTAGTGATAACATTGCATGGCCTGCTATGAGGTCTACAATGATGTCAATACTTGGTAAAGGAAAGTCATCTTTTGGATAGGCGTTGTTGACATCTCTAAAATATGTGCATATTCTGACACTACCATCTGGTTTTGAAACTGGTACAATGTTGGAAATCCATTTTGCATAGTTGATGGATCGGATGAATCCAACATCTAATAGTTTCTTTAGTTCAACCTTCACCATGAGTGCCACATGTGGATTCATCTTTCACAATTTTTGCTTAACTGGTTTAGCTCCTAGAGCCATAGATAAGTGATGCATGATTAATTGTGGATCAATCCCGGGGATTTCTGCGTATGCCCAAGCAAAGTTGATTTGCTTTTCTTTAAAAAATTTGATAAATTCTGATCTTTCTGCTTCTGTCAGAGATTCTAGAAGGTGTATATTTTTTGCTGCTTCTGTAGTACCAATGTTGATTGATTGAGTGAGCTCAATCAATATGGGTGTTCGCTCATGAAAATGTTCAGGAAGAGTGTCAAGTCTCCCATCTTTAGGTGCTTTAAAAAAGTTATGACCCTCAGATGCGTCCTTTATTTTTACTTTATTGTGATCTAGAGCTGCCATTGACTGTTTTTCAGCATCAGATCCTTTATTTGGTTTATTTTTGCGACTGAGAGACTTGGCACTCCCTTGGTTGCAGACATCATTACTTTGTTCACTGGTAGAGTCTGTTTCCAGGTTAACGGTACATAGGTAGTGAATGATAGATTCATCGTTTGGGAAAATTGGTATATCATGTGATGCTCTGCAAAAAGAAGGAAGGTTAGTCAATGATAACAAAACACAAATAAGAAGAAAAGCCAAGTTGTTAGTGTTAGAAATCATAAACCAAACACTTTCCTACACAAGCATATCAAAAGAGATACCAAAAGCATGATAGAATGTCTAACTAGGAAGGTAAATACGATGAGGCATCTCCAAATGCCTCCTAACATGCTCTTGGCTTCTTCTCCCTTGTTCCTCTCCTCTCCAAGTTCCAAAATAGTGTAGCTCTCAGTAGCTTTTTGCACTATGGATGCTTATGGAGGATTGAGATTGTAGTATTGTGCTTCAAATGTGAGATGAAAAGCTAATACTATGCTATTGATGCTAAAATGATTGATTTTATCCAAAATGACAAGATATTAGTTAATTATGCTAAAATGCTATCTTAAAATGCCTATAGCTTAAATGCATACAAGTTTTCAGGATCTGGATTATGAAGAAATGGGCTCTATTTATAGGAAAAATGGAGCAATGGATAGTTGAGATTGAACAATCTCAAC
The DNA here is from genome assembly GCF_030272615.1 of Cryptomeria japonica. Taxonomy (NCBI): domain Eukaryota; kingdom Viridiplantae; phylum Streptophyta; class Pinopsida; order Cupressales; family Cupressaceae; genus Cryptomeria; species Cryptomeria japonica. The sequence continues at coordinate 650,520,860 of NC_081407.1, read as the reverse complement.
AAGGGTCGGGATTGAATGATTTCAAATCCATGTGAGGGCTTTCAACCCAATCTCAGGATGACAAGTGTCAATGTGAGATAGGTTGAGAGGAGAGGGAATAAGCATTAAATGCCTGATATGACTTTGAGATTTAGAGTCAAGGTTGTTTGAATGAATAAACTCTTTATTCAAAGAATAAAGCTTTTATCCAATGGATAAACTCTTGTGCAAATGTGAAATGGATGAATATGGTCAAAACAATAAATGTTTGGGGGGACAAGTTTGAAATAACCATAAATGGTTATGTAAGAGCCATAAATGGTCATGTAAGAGCCATTAGTGGTCTTGGAAGACTTTGGGGGTTAATTTGTTGAACACACAAAGCATTAAATGCTTTTCAAAGACTTTGGAGTCTTTGAGAAGTGACTCCATTTTGCTTAGGAATGTGACAATAATTAGGGGATGGATTAAGCTAATTAGGAAGGGGTTAGAAGAATCTAGAAGGGGATTAGATTTTGCAAGTGAATTTGGTGGGGGAGGGAAAATAGGATTTTATTAAAATAAAAATTCATTTATTTCAATAAATGTGTGCAAATTGCATTTGTAGGAAAATGCAAGTGGGGGGGGGGATAATGATTTAAATAAATGTTTTATTTAATTTATTTAAAAGAGGAAAAGGGGATTTTATTAAATAAATAGATTTTAATTATTTAATTGATTGGAATTTGATTTAATGAATTAATTAAAATAAATTGAATAATTTATTTAATTAATAGAAGAATGTTTGGGGATGAATTAATTAAATATTAATTTAATTAACTGATGGCTAGTGGATTTTTAATCAAATAAATACGAAATATTCATTTAATTAAAATGGACAGATTTGTGTGACTAGATTTGCCCCTCTTTGAAACGATGCAGCTTATCGCGTCATTTCAAAGAAAGAAAAACTGGTGTGAAGAAAATGCCCCATAAAATGTTAATTTAATGGGTGGTATGTCCCTCGAGAGATGGGCCGATTTTTTTTGAAAAATCGGGCGATCTCTCGAAAAAGAATGAAAATTGGCAGGGTGGTAGAAGAGAAGGAGTTAGCCATACGAATGAAAAATAGAAGAAAACGGGAGAAAAATGGAGAAATGAGGGGTTCGGGAAGTTCACGGGGACCACGGCGATGAGCAGGGGGAAGTTACGGTGACGACGAAGGGTATAAATGGGGTGAAAGGGGTGAAAACAGGATCATTCGTGACCGCGACCATTTGGAAAGCAGAGCTCTGATAGGGACATTGGGAGGAGCGAGTAGCAGCCAGGATGCCGATTCCGATCACCGAGCATAGATTCGAGTGAGTGTGACGGTTCCAGTGCCCAGACGACTATGGACCAGCGGTACGCAAATTCGAAAAATTAATTTTTATGCATTTTTTTATAGGTTTTTAGCTGGGTCCAAGTCAAGTCAGAGCAAGAGCGTTGGAACTACGGTTTTGGCGCTTTTGCTCCATGAAGTAGTGCTATTGCGCCGCAATGGCACTATTGAGCCATTGTTTGAGCGCTTTTGCTCGGTAGTAGCGCTATTGTATGCAAGTTTTAGCGCTTCTGGTTAACAAGCGCTATTGAGGGCTTAATTGAGCGCTATTGAGTTAAAGTAACGCTACTGTGTAGTTGTTTTAGCGCGTTTGTAGTTGTAGTGCTGTTGTATAGCTGATTGAGCGCTTTTGTTAGGGTTGTAGCACTACTGTGTGGAAACTAGCGCTTTTGTTGGTAGAATAGCGCTTTTGCTTTAGGATAAAGAGATGCCCCAGTGTGGATGAAGACTAATCTCCTAATGCCAATGATGGATGGTTGGCGATGTGAAGTGGGAGTTGTTTTGAACCATAGCAGCCTGATAAGACTTAGGTCATTTGTTAGGATAAATGCCCGTTGAAGTCTAGGTGGCCATGATTGCTTACCTGTTGAGACCCGAAGATACTTAATCAAAGTATCTGATGATAGTCTAGGTTTAAACTTAAAAAAGTTTGAAAACAAAACAACTGATGGTGATTGATGAATGTCCATGTGCAGGAGGAGCTGCGTGTGTTGCAGTTACGGGAGCGCCATCCTGCGACACAGGGGTTGCGGGATCGATTGACACAGGCGGAGATAGACTGCATTGTCGCAACTAGTTTATACAAGGTGATGCACATGCCCGTGATTCGTATGAATCACGGTCTGATCACAGCACTAGCAGAGCGGTGGCACAGCGAGACGTGCACCTTTCATTTGGCACAGGGGGAGATGACCGTGACCTTAGAGGACGTGTGGCGCATCCTACGGATTCCGATTCGAGGGGAGCTGGTCACGTACAATAGATCCTGGGGGACTCTTTCGGTGCAGAGGATTTTTGATGAGGATATATATATTGATGATGGCTCTATTGCTTGGGAGGATATAGCAGCATTATATGAGCCTTTTCCAGCAGTTTTGTCAGGTATTGTGGGAGGTCTGTTGTGTCCAGACAGGCGTTCACATGGTTTGGCGGTGGGATGGGGGCAGGTTATCGAGATGATGATGACTGAGGGGACCCGATTTGCATGGGGGTCATGCGTGCTGGCGCACATGTATCAGGAGCTCCATGAGGTAATGTACCGGGGGAGGGGTTCCTTAGTAGTGGGCATGATGCTGCTACATATTTGGGCTTGGGAGCACCTACCAGTGACTCAACCGGTGATTCTTAGATTCCGTGCAGTGGATCAGCCGTACATGTTTATGTATAGCGGTATGATGAGTCAGCCCCACTTGGGGAAGTTAGAGTGGTGGCGGCAGACATTGGATGACCTGGATGCAGTGATATGGCGGTCATACTTGGAGTGTGAGCTATGGGATGATGACGCAGAGGCACTACCTTATGTGTTTATGACTCGATTCCTCATTGGGAGGACTGCATATCATGTGGAGAGACAGGTGCTTGGGCAAGTGATGAGGTAGTTTGGACGGCAGTAGGTGTTGTTCTCAAAATCTGATTCCCCTTCAATGCCTTTAATAATATAATCTAAAATGGGTGCCAAGAAGGCATCAAGGATGAAAGAATTTCGGAGACAACATATGACAAGGTTTGGTTAGACCTTCTACACTTTGGGCTCTTCCTTAAGCCCAGGTGGGTATACCTTCTGTGAATTAAATCCACACTCTTAAGCAACAAATCCACAGCAAACCAGTCCAGAAAACCAGTGGATTTGTTCACCTTAAAAAACAATTGAAAACAAAGAGGGAAACAATACCCAATTTCAACATATTTGATCGACAACAAATGCAATAAAGGCCTCAGATTAATACCAGTGCTTTATCCAAGGTTACAGAGTCACTCAAACTCAAATAAAACTCCTGCAATGAGGTACCTCTATACTTCCCATCAACTCAGCTTCCATTTATCCCTGTAAATGCCTAACATCGACGAGGATCTAATCACTTCAAAATGAACTATGGTCCTCCAATCCAAAGTTTCTCCTAAAGTATTTACCGGTAGAGTGGTCGTGCATATTTAATTTCCCTCCTAAAGAGAAAAGCTAGAAACACCCATACTGAGATTGCCTTACAATTCCATTCAAACAGAAAAAATCCTAGACTATTCTGAATGAAACAAAGTAAATAAACTTAAGGACAAGTTTGAAGACGACACACAGCTTTACTCAAAATTGATGGTCTGTATATTAATATTCATTTGAAAAATTTCTACAAAAGTCTGGTTCTCCATTAATCTTTGGAAAAGCGCAGAGAATTTTTCTGCAGCGTTTTCTTACAAAAATTTGTGATCTCTCCCTCTCTAGTCCTGGTATCCATTTATAACAATATGGATGCACAAAGCTTCGGACTTCTTTGAGGAAAGTTTGTTACAATTACTTCAAAAATTGAAGAAGTTACAATTTCGGTTATGCGCTCTTTTCAGCTTCTTCAGCAGTCTGTTGGACAGGTTATTCAGTTGCAACCTCCTCTGGCTTTTCAGGGACGTTCTCTAACTGCTCCGGATCTCGAGTGGAATATTTAATTCCCCACTCACCATACATCTCCTCGGTCGGCCATACAAAATTAATCACATCACTTTTAACCTTAGTCAACCCTTTCCAAGAATTCCTTAGTTTGTTGACTTCTGAGTTAAGAAAACTGTAGTGTGATTTAATTCTCTCTATTTCCTGTATGGTTATAACAAAAAATGAGGTGTCATCCAGATCAATAATTCCCTTGACCCTTGCTGACAATTTAACATTTATCTCATTGAGCCATATCTGTTTGTCTTTCAGTTGATCTGGATTAGCAAAAATTCCTGGGAGTAACTCACACACCTGATCGGTGTATTCCTTTTTAAGCAATTTAACCCTTCTTTCCACATTATCCACCTCTGTCGCCAATTGCAATAAACTCTTAGTAATATCAGAAGTGGATTTGATAATAGGGTTAGCTCTTGCTTCATCACAGGAAACACACATGAACTCTAAATCCTGCTCCCTAGGCCTCCATCTGTCAAAAATGGGTGTCAATATGACTTTATCTCTTATCAACTCAGTCCATATCTCCATGACTTTTCCTACACTATTGTGAAGGAGTGAAGCATTTATAGTGTCTGCAAAACTGGAGACTGTGGCCTTGATCTTTTCTTCATACTTCCCTGCATAATAGGCCTGAGTTTGCTTAAGACTCTCCAATTCTTGGGGAGTTATCTCTATCATCTGAGAGCTGGAAGGTGCAGGAGATGGTGGGAGCTCAATAATGGAGCTAGTAGGTGGAGGTCTTGCAGGAGAAGAGGTGATCATTAATGTTGAAGATTCACCTTGTTGACGTTGTCCTGCTAATTGGCTCTGCAATCTGGCAATAATACTCTCCTTGCCTCTTATTTCCTCCTTGGCACTGTCATAAGCCTTCAAGACTGTTTCCAATTTGAGCTGGAGAGCCTCTTTTTCTTTAGCATCCTTCTCAGCTACTGCAACACTAAATTTGGCAGTCTCCAACACCGTGCTAGCAGCCTCTACTACCCCCGTGCTTTCTACTCTCCTGACCATCAATCCGCCAATGTGACTTGTCCCTGTGGTGTCTTTACCCTTCTTGTCCTCATTTCTCTTAAGGGACCACATGACTAGAGCAGCATTGTCTTTACTGAATGTAACCCCTTCCATGGGTTTGGTTTCTTTCCTCACTGCATCCAGCACCAGAGCATCAGCAATATTCCATTCTGGCAAAATGAGCACTCCAGCTTGTGCTACTAAATCTCTCCCCTGTTCAGGAGTGATGGTTTTGAATTCTTCCATCATCTCCTGTTTTATTTCTTCCTCCACCAATGCTGGATCTTTATTTAATTGTTCTGCCTTTCTTGTTTCACATCTAGCATTATATTTATCTATATGTTGTTTCCATATAAACTGCATAAATGCTTCAGATGTTACAAAACTATCATCGGCTAGAAAAGCACTAGTGGCCTTCTTTATCTCAGGATCCCACTCCTGGCCTTTGAGTTCAGTCGAGGTGATGTCCATTTGTGCTTCAGTGGGTTCTTCTGGCATCCCCTCTTCCACTTCATCATATGTATACGCAATTTCCCCCAAACTGCCCAACTGAGAGAGGTATTCAGTTGCTGCTTGTTCATCTCCAATGTGGAGAGGGGATTGGGATGGGGAATATAGGGGTGTATCTGATTGCACTTCCTTCCCCACCCTCTGCTTCTTTGGGCTGTCTTGGATGTCAATGACTTCATGTGCTTTCCTCTTCCCTTTAGATGAAGAGGGTTCCCCTCTTGCAGACACCAACACACTATAACCTGCTTTCTTATGCAGGGTGTAATCACCAGGAGGGATGGCTCTAATAGGAGCTGATTTCCCCAAAATCATTCTTGCTTTCTCAGGGTTGTTTTTAATTACAACTCCCCTTTTCTCCTTTATTGTCTGCATCACATCCTCAAAACAAATAATCAAAAATTTTATCTTTTCTTCCAATGGGAAGAAGCTAGACAATGGGTCATAGCTAGCATCAAATTGATGCACAAAATCCAGGGCCTTCCTGTAAGCTACCCATTTTTCTTTCCTCAACTCCTGTTCATCCAAATCAAATTCATTCCTGATGAGGTCTTCAGGAAAGTGGAATTGATGGGGCCTACCTCTGCATGCTACTTTCTTCCGGAATACACCATTGAAGAAGTCCTCCGGGTCAGCACATCTTGACACTGCAGTGGACAAATGGTAGGGTTTGAGGAAATCCTCCAAACATTTCCATCCGCCCTTGGTGATTACAAATTGGTGGGCTACTGTAGCTGTAGGGAAAATAGTCCCTTTACCTCGGCCTGTTAACTCTGCCTCTTGCAAGTCACCAATTTGTCTGAGAATCTCAGCTATTCCCACTTTGAGGGGGACCTGGTATGGTAACAAAAATGGGGTGCCTCTGAAACCAAAGACCCTAAACACTGTGGACACTGGATACAAATACATATCACCCCAGTTATGAACAATCTTGACATTCTCTGCGAATTCTTTTGGTCTTAGGAATTCCAGAAGAATCTTGGGGACTCGTGGATTGTCAGAGCAAAGAAGAGTCCTTATTTTGGATGCAAAGTATTTATCAAACTTTAGAAAACTTGCATCCTCTCTATCCCATGACAATACGGTGCTCCATAATTGTACTGGCATCTTCTCTCCCTCCTTTTCTTTTACCAGATCCATTCCACTGGCAAAATAATCTCCACCTTTGAAGAGGAAGAGGTGCATCAATAGTGAATACCACCCAAATGGCCTATCCACCTTCCCATTCTTTATCCCCATCAGTCCTCCATGGATAGCATCAGCAATATAGGAGGCATAATCAAATGTAATAGCAAGAGAAGGATTCAAAATTTGAACAATCATTAACAGATAATGATTTGGTATATTAGATTCAGCATCCTCTCCTAGAACTTGGCAAAGTGCCCAGTACATCCCTTTTGCCCTTAAGGTAAACATACTTAGTGAAAAGGGTTCTTGTGTATTGGGCCCTACAACTGCTAACCCTCCCACTTTCAGAAAAAGTTCTTTGAGAGGCCCATTCCTGAGATGAGTCCTCTGTGCCCTGTACACCTGAGTTAATTGTGTGAAGCTTATATGCTCCAAGAAATCGGTAAACTCACTAAGCCCAAACGCTTTTCTCAGCTCTTCTGCATTTATCTCCACGAGGGTTTTTCCATTCACATCCCGGATACACCTGGTAACTGAATCATAATTTAATGCCATCTGGGTTAACAAATCTGTATCCATGAACACCCCTGGGACTACCAATTTCCCAACATCTAGTTCCCAAATGCTATTTTGAGGAGCAGGAGAATTCCTCATTCCAAAACCGATTTTAAATAACCCCAACCCAGACAGCCCAACCTGTGGGTCTCTTAACCAATTACCCTTATCATACAATCCTTCTCCAATTTTCAGTCGGGGAGCCCTGGGTACTAATTCTTTGGCCTTAGATGCCTGATTGGTTGACAGCGTCAACTGCTCTAAGAAGTCATCACACACACTTCTTTCAAGATAATCAACTTTACCAGAAAATTCCCTTTTAGGAGCCATTTGCAATACAACCGGATAAATATTACTTCTGAAACTATTTATGCTATATGAGAACAATTTCACGTATCACAACACAAGAACGGCTGCAAAATAAGAAAAACCTGATGCTTGCTCGAAGAAATTCGCTCTGCAACCAATTCGCCTTCTCTGTATTTGTAAAAGATAACTCTGCGTTTGCCTCCTCTGCAAAATCCTTTTAAGAGGTATCCTTACTTGGTTGTTAGGAAATCAAATGCTTGTACTCTGGGCCTTAACTGTAACATTGATTCCGCATGCTTCGGCCGTCCCTTCAAAATCGAATTCATACGAGAATTCATATTTTAGCTCCAACGGGTCGCAGTCTTTCTGCAAGTGTCTCTCTGTGAATTTCATTTTGACGGCTTTGTCCTTAGTCTAAGTCCTGTCTTTTTATTGGCCACATAATACCACGCGGCATCCGACTATTGGCTTAGAAAATCCCCTCACATTCTATTTTGATACTGGCTGAATGTCGCCCTTTATATTGTGGCGGGCCCATGCCTTTCTCTTTTTGCCATGTCATCATCACGACACGTGGACGGCCGGTATTCATTCTCGCTATTTCGCAGCCTTAAAGGGTGAGCACTTAACCCTTGCGAAATAGCGCGGGCCGTTGGATTATCTTTCAAGTTAATCACTTTTTAATCCTTCGAATAGGTCCTCAGGAATGGTGGGCCCACTGAGTCATCAGTGACATCTGGCATCTAGTCATCCACTGTGCTGATTTGTCATTCTGTCATTTGCCGGAAGAAGAACCATGGGGCCCCACTTCAGTCTCGACAGGTCTACCTCAGAAATGGTGGGCCCACTGACACGCCACAGACACCTGGCTCTCTTGTCACCTTCGAAGCTGACCTGTCAACTTTTCATTTGTCAAACATACACTATAGGGACCCACAGCTGCCTTTTAGACCGCGTGTCATCAAGACACGTGGACGGTCCAGGTTAACTTTCGCTATTTCGCAGCCTTAAAATGTGAGCATCTTACCCTTGCGAAATAGCGCGAGCCGTTAGATCTTATCTCGACTTGCTCGGCATTTAAACCCTGCTAGGAGCTTTCAAGAAAATGAATGGGCCCACGGACACATCATGGACACCCGGCTTGCTGTCCTGCTGACTGTGGTGACCTGTGCCACGTGTTACCTTATAATACGCCAAAAGAAAGCCACGGGGCTCCAGCTATCTCTGACAGCTATGCTTTCCACTTACCCTGTCGTGACACATGGACGGCCGATATTCATTCTCGCTATTTCGCAGCCTTAAAGGGTGAGCACTTAACCCTTGCGAAATAGCGCTGACCGTCGGATCTTTCCCCAAGTTGATCAGTGTTTACTGGGCCCGGCACTTTAGAAGGAAATAATAAAAGGCGAAAATTTTCAAATAATTAACATGACCGCCTAGGTAAGTAGCAAGGGGGGACACTTCTTACGACCCCGCGACCCATGACTTAAGTGAAATAAAGTAACGTCGGAATAGAAACCAGGGGACCTAACACAAAAGATAAAGCCTAAAACTTAGAAAAACCTTAAACCCTCTAGGTTTAGAATAAGGCTGAAGCATTTGGGGCCACATCTTATACAAATTTTTTTAAAAAAAACATAGCCAAATATGGGGAAAGAACCCAATTTTAAAACAGCGATAACAGCAGGGACTGCCGAGTGGATCTGGAGAGTATGCGCGGGTGATTCGAGAGAGGTATGCATGGGGTCCAGTGCTACCTTATGATCAGGCACTGGCAGGGTTTCGGACACTGCAGGCGAGGTCATGGGACATACGACCGAGGGTCGTTGATGCAGGGGTGACAGATGAGTATATGCAGTACCAGGTAGCACACCCGATCCCACGAATATCGGATCCAGCAGAGCCGATCCCAGCGTTTGAGGATGAGAGGGGATGGGGACGGGGCCGGAGGAGGGCAGGAGGTCGAGGAGGAGGAGTAGGAGGAGATGGAGGAGGTGGAGGAGGGGATGGAGGAGGTGGAGGTGGAGGATTGGGGATGCAGAGTCAGTGGAGAGGGAGAGGTGGACTGCCTCTACAGATATCACAGGGGCCATTGATACCAGGAGGAGTTCAGCTGAGTGGGAGGGGGATGGAGAGAGAGATCCCGATGGACAGAGGAGAGGGGACTACCAGAGAGGGTGGTGCAGGGGAGGCAGCTATGGATACCGAGGGGGGAGCTACTGGAGATCTGTGGGATCACATGATAGTACGCTTGCAGACCCGGATAGAGGATTTGGAGGCAGAGGTGGCAGCTAGGGATGTGCAGCTATTTGCACGGGAGTCAGAGCTGACGGTGGTGCTGCGGGAGAGGGATACTACAGTGGAGAGATTGGCGGAGCTGTAGGAGAGAGTCCGAGTTGGAGTAGGAGCACAGGGGCCTACAGGGGAGGTGATGAGGCAGTTTGGACGAGCACAGGCTGAGATAGAGTACTGGCGGGGTTTATATGAGCAGATGGTGCCAGTTAGTCAGTGAGCTCTTAGTTATACTCAGATGCAGCAGACTAGATCAGAGCGATCGCAGAGGATGCAGAGCAGTGGGGGAGTGATGTGTCCTTTGAGGCGGGAGAGATCAGGGGACGCAGGAGGGAGTGGTGGTTCGATGAGGCCTCCACGGAGAGATGGAGCAGGGGGTGCATGCACTAGTGGTGGAGCAGGTGGAGGTGTTGGGACAACATCGGGCTAGAGTGACATTTGAGAGAGCATTCATGCATATATGTATTTGTATCATTGTTTATTTTTTGGACTGGATCTTGGATGGCTCTTGGTAGCCGATTTTGTAGACTTCATTGTACTCTGATATATGAGATGAGATATATGAGGAGATCCCATATTTTGATGATATGCATTTTGATTTATATGGATGTTTATGCAGGATGATGAGTTTATTGTTTAGATGGATATGTGTATATGTATGCATTGATGAGATGTTTCTTTGTATGCATGTGTTTATGATGATGTACGATGTTGGATACTGACATATGAATGCAGGTTTATGTATGATTTGTTTTGATTTGTTGATGCAATGTTTTATGTATATAATGCCATGATGATGATGTATGCTTATGATGATTTATGAACAGGATTTTTGGTGTTTCCTATTTTGATATAATGATGAGATGATTTATGTGATGATGTTAATGCAATGGTCGAATGAATGATGTTTATGGATGAATATGCATCTAGATGTTTGTTAAATAAATGCAATATGGATAAACAAAATGTAAAGTACAAATGTTTATATGATAATGCCTAAATGAATGCGTATGTAAAATGGATATATATAAAATGGTATGAACCAATGTTTTATAAACAAATGGATTTTATGATTTTAATATGCTTAAGTAAAAATGATAATGTGATGATATTATAACTTATGGGTTTAATGACTGCACCTTAATGCAATTAAAAAGAGGATAATGAATGCAATGTGAATGAATCCTAAAATGAACATAATAAGATACTTAGTTAATGGATGAATGAATGCACTTTCTCACTAAATGAATAAATGAGTGTATACAATAATACATGATAAAGGATGATAAGATGATGATGGATAATTGACGTTATATGAATGCCTAGTAAATGACTTAATATAATCAAAGACAATTGAATCTCATGAATGAATCTAATTATTAATGATGTAAATGATTTAATGAAAACTAATGTCAAAAATGAACTATATGCAATGTTAAGTTTAAAAATGACATGAATGTTTCTTAATGCAAGATGCAACTAAATGCGAGGATGATATGATCATGAGGAATGCAAGGTTTTTTTGAGACTTTGCATGATGCATTGATAATGTATCAGAGTACTCAATCGTGATTGTATCCAAGACCAGCTTAATTTTCACATTTTGCATACAAAGCCTACATATGAATGAGTGAATGGATGGGTGATATGCAATGGAATGTAATAGATAAATAGATGAGATGAAGTGACGATCCATAGTGCTCTATTTTCATCTTTGAGCTTTAAAATGTTGGAAGAGAATACAAGCATCTTGACATAATGATTCAAGATGACCTGAGTATTCCTTTCATGGATTTTATATAGCAAGTTAATACAAACGACTTGATATAAGGGTCAAGTCGACCAGAGTATTGCTTGCGGAACAGACAAGGATTATCACCGTTCATGCATGACTTGGATTGTCCTCCTTGATCTTAGGCTGATCATATCCTGAGACAAGTGCATACCGTAACAAGAGATAAAACCTTTATCCAGTTTGGATGAGGTAGGAACCAAAGAATGAGCATTGTACCTGCAAACAAACAGTATATACATAAAGCATAAAGAATAAGGATCCTTGGTAATGGTTCCTGCTCATATGGTCGAGGTATACGCTGTAGTCAGCAAGCCGTAGTGATCTATGACTGTATTTTTGCCTATGATCACATAGCTTGGTGAACTTCCCACGTAGACACCATTAGTAAATGCCCCAGAACTTCATCGGAAATAATGCGCAAACGATACAAAACAATGCTGAAAGATCCCGATACAGATAAACGAATGATTGTACTTCACAAATCAACCAAGTATTTGATAGCTTAACATAATTTTCTTGTCAAAGAAAACGTCACTTTTGTCTTTGTTTTGGTAAGGAAGGATGCATCCTTGTTGAAGACAGTTTTGAGTGTTGATGTGGATTGTGTAGTTGATTGGTAAATGGTCATCGTGTGAGTATTTTGTCAATGTTTGTTTTGGTATTTGCATGGATGAGTATGTACAAGGTGTTCCCATGTTTTTGTGTGATTTTTCAATGGTTTTTTGATGTTTTTTGGATTTTTGAATTGTTTTGAATGTTTTTGGTATTTTTGAATTGTTTTGAATGTTTTTGGTATTTTTGAATTGTTTTGAATGTTTTTGGTATTTTTGCGAGATATATTTGAATGTTTTTGGATTTTTGATAATTGCTTGAATGAAGAACTTAATGAATCATAAGACAATATAGAATCCACTTCCATCAATAGGTTAAGGGCATTGCCCCCAGTTTAGACATGACTATGAAAAAGCGGGAAGCAAGACGCATGGAGTATTTTCTTAATTGCAGATGAATAACAAGCCATGGTTTCAGATGGATGGATGTGTGTATGAATGTGATCGCAACGAGCCTGAAAGATACTGGAGCCATTGCCTTTACGAGTGGCGCCTGTTTGCCAGGTTTTCACCATCGCACTTACCCAAGGTGCCACCGGAGTGGTTGTTCACCGTTTGGATGCATGATTTTTCTTTACTTTTTTGAATGTTTTTGGTATTTTCTTCAGGACATTTTTCTGAATGTTTTTTGGTATTTTCTGGTATGCAGGGGAGCCTAGCGCTCTGTACACCTTAGGTATAAAATCATTTTAGGTGCATGCTATTGATGGGATCTGCAAGTGGTTCTCCTTCTGATGTAGCCAACTGATATGCCCCAGACCCGAACACAGTAGTGACAACATATGGGCCCAGCCAGTTTGATTCAAACTTGCCCTGATGTTCTCTGTTTGGTTGATTGCGAGGATTCTCTCGTAGAACAAGATCACCTACCTCAAATGTACGAGGTCTAACTCGGTGATTGTAGCTTCTGCTCATGCGCTGCTGATAGGCTTTGAGATGATTGTACGCAGCTTGTCGCTTCTCATCAAGTAACTCTAAGTCCTGAAGACGGGATACTCTGTAAGCTTCATCATCTATCAGATTATGCAAGGAAACTCGTAATGATGGTATCTCAACCTCAATAGGCAAGATAGCTTCTGCACCATAGACCAACGAATAAGGAGTTGCACCTGTAGGGGTTCGAATGCTAGTTCGATATGCCCATAGTGCTGGATTTAGTTGAACATGCCAATCACGGCCGACCTCATTAACTGTCTTCTTTAGGATCCTCAATATGTTTTTATTGGAGGCTTCAACCTGACCATTGCCTTGTGGGTAGTAGGGAGTGGAAAAACGGTGTTGGATATGAAATTTTGCACAAAGTTCACAGACATCCTGATTTTTGAAAGAAAGACCGTTATCTGTGATGATAGACATGGGTACACCATACCGACAGATGATGTAGTTGAGGATGAATGAAGCGATCTGCTTGCCGGTGACTTGGGTAAGTGGAATAGCTTCGATCCACTTTGTGAAATATTCGGTGGCCGTAATAATGAATTTGTGGCCGTTGGATGAAGAGGGATGGATTTTACCCACAAGGTCAAGGCCCCATTGACAAAAAGGCCATGGTGTCGTGATTGGTTGTAGTTCTTGGGCTGGTGCATGTATCAGGTCACCATGAACTTGGCATTTCTTGCACTTCCTGACAAAGTAGTAGGAATCTTTTTCCATAGATGGCCAATAGTATCCATTGCGCAGGAGTTTCTTAGCTAGTGATGGACCACTTGAATGAGTCCCGCAAATTCCTTCATGGACTTCTTCCAAAGCCTTTGTTATCTCATCTTGTTCCAGACATCGAAGGAGAGTACCATCAAGACTGTGGCGGTATAGGGTTTCAGCAATAATGGTATATCGAGCGGTTTGACGAATGAAGGTTTTTCGTTGGTTATTGGATTGGTTGGGAGGAAGGGTGTGATCGCGAAGATAGGTGTAAAATTCACCGTACCATGGGGATTCAGAACCGACAAGGTGACATATCGTTTTAGATTTGGGGATATCATAAGCGGGGATCCAAAGCTGTTCGACCAAGAACTCGTAGCATGTTGAATTCTGTGGAAGATCTAGGAGAGATGCGATGGTAGCCATAGTGTCTGCAGCTCGATTCTGATCTCTTGGTATCTGCTCAAAAGTGATAGTAGTAAATGATGTCTTTAGGTTGTCCACCATTTGCTTATATGGCATGAGTTTATCATCCTTGGTCTGATATTCATCTGTTGCTTGTCGAATGACCAGTTGTGAGTCGCCATATACTTGTAGTTCTTGTAATTTCCATTGTACGACTAGCTTGAGTCTTGTGATCAAGAGTAGTGCATGGAAATGAGAGCCTGTAAGACTTCGGGATGCTGTCACCCTGAGGTGTGATAAACAGAATGCCTGCCCCCGAGCCATGCCTAGTGTATGAACCATCAAAGTATAGTTTCCATGGTTGTGCTGTTGTGATCATGAATATCTCTTCGTCTAGAAAATTGGAAATGAGAGGATGATCGCCAATGAGTGGTGCATCGGCCAGCTGATCCGCAATGACCTGACCTTTGATAGCTTTACGGTCTACATACTCGATGTCAAATTCACTTAAAATCATCACCCATTTGGCCAAGCGACCTGTCAATGCTGCTTTGCTGAGTAAATACTTGAGTGGATCAATCTTTGCAATGAGTTGTACCTTGTGTGTCAACAGATAGTGCCTCAATTTTGTGGCTGCTAAGATTACTACTAGGCAAGCTCGCTCAATAGGTGTGTAATTGAGTTCATAGCCTACTAGTGTGCGAGAGATGTAGTAAACAACACACTCTTTTCCTTCTGCATTATGTTGTGCTAGTAGTACACCTAATGCTGTACTTGTTGCTGAGATATAGAGTAACAACGGTCGACTTGGATCCGGTGGCATTAACAATGGTGGATTCATGAGATAGTCTTTAAGCGTCTGAAATGCTTGCTGGCATCGGGCATCCCACTGAAAGCAGATGTTCTTATGTAGCAAGTGTGTGAATGGGTGACATTTATCGGCCAGTTGTGCAATGAATCTTCAGATGGATTGAAGTCACCCTTGTAATGTCCTTAGCTGATTGATATTCTTTGGTGGTGGCATGTCCATGATTGCCTTAACCTTTGCTGGATCGACCTCAATACCTTTGCTTGAGACAATGTATCCTAGAAGTTTCCCGGAGGTTACTTCGAAGACACATTTCTTTGGGTTGAGTCGAACACAGTATTGTTCCAGCCTATCAAAGATTTTATCCAAGATGTGGAGATGTCCTTCTCTGGTGAGTGATTTTGCTAGTAAGTCATCAACATAATCTTCCATCATAGTATGCATCATGTCATGGAAGATGGTGGTCATTGCCCTTTGATAGGTTGCTCCTGCATTCTTTAGACCAAAGGGCATTACAGTCCAGCAATATGTGCCCCATGGACATGTGAAGGCTGTCTTATGTTGATCTTCTGGTGCGATCTTTATTTGATTATATCCGGAAAAGCCATCCATGAGTGAAAGCATGGCATGTCTAGCTGTCAGATCCACTATGATGTCGATATTTGGTAAGGGGAAGTCATCCTTAGGACATGCCTTATTCAGATCTTTGAATTCATTACAAATGCGGATGCCCCCTTTTGGTTTGCCGACAGGCACAATATTAGAGATCCATTCTGCATAATCAATTGGTCTAATGAAACCAACATCTAGGAGTTTCTTAAGTTCTGTTTTGACCAGTACTGCAATCTGGGGATGCATCTTACGGAGCTTCTGCTTGACAGGTTTGGCTCCTTTTGCGATGGTGAGGTGATGCATGACTAAATCAGGATCAAGCCCAGGCATGTCTGCATACGACCAGGCAAAGTTGATCTGACGCTTCTGGAAGAACTCTATAAACTTAGGTTGTTCCTCTAGAGTGAGAAGAGATGCTAGATGTATGAGATGAGGATTTTCAGGAGTCCCTACATTGTATTCTTTGGTTTCCTCGATGAGAATCGTTGATCGTTCCTGTTGTGCATTATCAGGGAGAATGTCAAACCCTTCATCCTCAGGTGCCTCAGAGAGGTTTTCACCATTGGATACGCTCTTTCTTTTTACTTTTGTTGGATCAAATAGTGCCACAGTGTGGTTTTCACTGGAAGATCCATGTTTTATTGTTATATTTTTGCAGCTGAAAGGTTTGGCATCCGCCCTGAAGTATGTTGTGCTATTAAGTTCGATGGCGAATCCAGCTTTGTGATCCCCACTTGGTAGGTTATCCCTTAATTCCAAAAAGTCAATGATGGCCTCATCGTTTTGGAAGAGGTCAAGACATGGGGGATTTGGTTGGTTCCATTCGATGAGTTCAGGGTGGATGATGGGCATTACTTCATCGATTAGGTTAAGTGCGCTAGATGTATCAGTGAGGGTTAAGACGTTATGGTGAAGATCTTTGATGGTACTCTTGCTATCAGAATCAGGCGTAGGATGAGACGTAGGGTTTGTGGAAGATGTTTCCAGTTCAGGAACCCAAGTGGTCTTTATCTGTGCTTCTCTGTAAACAGGGATGTCTTTGCGTGGCGGAGGTGGTGATGTGTCTTCCTCATCTGAAGTGTTAAGCTGTACAGAATCAAATTCCCATTCATGCGAGTCGGTCTTTGAGTCACTTTCCAGCATCCGATTACTATACCATACTGGGATGTCTTTTGAGTTAAATACTGCAGGTGTGATTGGCTGATGTACCTTTGTAGTGATCGGTGTTGCAGGAAGATTGATGGGGATCAAGGAATCTGGTACAGGGAGTATTGGTAATATTGACTCAGTGGCTTCTGCTGGAATTGTTGGTGCCATAGATGCTGCTGCGGGTTCTGATACAGTTGCTGCTGCTAATGGTACTATTGATGGGATTACTGGTTCACTTGATGGCATTGGTAATGGTTGTGTTGGGATTTTGAGCCTCGATGGGGCAGTTGGGATGGTGCTTGATGGTGCTTTGATTATGAAAGGTGTCCTTTTTGCAGTAGGTGGACAAAATGGTTTGTTGGGTTTTCCTTTGAATCTGAGCTTAGGAAGGATCTCTTTTTCAAAGCCTAGGCCTGTGTTACTTTTGGGCTTTAATTCTGGGAGCAGTGGTTCATGTCGTCCTTGTTTGCAATATCCCAAAGCACTCTGACCATCATATCCCATCCTTTGCATAATGAGGAGGCCTTTGCCATACTGATCCGTAGGAAGTTTAACTTGTGGTAGATCAGTGGTGATGGGATCTTTATAGATCCATTCCGCCAAGTCCTCATCTTGGGTTTCTTCTTCTTGACTCTTTCCAAGGATGAAAGGCGTCAAAGCACACATAGGCATGATTAGTGGTTGCTGGAGTAATTGCTGTGGTTTACCATGTGTTCTAGGAGAAGTGGGCATTTGTCCCACACAAAAGAGTTGACTCAAGTTGTATTCCCCAGGACCTTCCTCTGCTACTTTCATCTTAAGCTTTTCTTGCATCGGTATAGTGGTGTTTGAACTGGCAAGAGAGGCTGGACTTATATATGATGTGGAGGAAATGGCTTCTCTATTATTAGGAACGGTAATCTCTGGTTGATGGCTAATATTATGGCAAAATGCAAAGGGGTTTGCATCACCCAGAATTGTGATCTCTACACCATTATGTGGGAGCTTGATACATTGATGGTAGGTAGATGGAACAACTTGCATGGCATGTATCCAAGGTCTTCTTAACAATAGATTGTATGGCAGAGGAAGGTCCAGAACCTAACAAATGATGTGCTTTACCATGGGGCCCACTCGGATTGGGAGTACCATAGCTCCTTTGGATGAACGCTCTGCATCGTCATAGGCTTTGATTGTGATCTTCTTGCGAGGATCCACTGATTCTACTGCATATCCCAATGCTGTGACCAACTGTAGTGTACAAATATTCAGGCCTGCTCCATTATCGATCAAGACTCGCTTGATCCTATGCTGGTTAATAAATCCTTCGATATGGAGTGAGGCGTTATGAGGTTGCTGGAAGGAAGAGTTGTCACTTTCGGAAAAAGTGAGACAAGGTGATGACT
This sequence comes from Cryptomeria japonica, assembly GCF_030272615.1. Lineage (NCBI taxonomy): Eukaryota > Viridiplantae > Streptophyta > Pinopsida > Cupressales > Cupressaceae > Cryptomeria > Cryptomeria japonica. The sequence goes on along the minus strand of NC_081407.1, from coordinate 650,502,660 downwards.
TTAGACTTCCAACCATGGCTTGAAATTGGTCTGTATTCAGATTTGCAGGGACTGACGCCTCTTGGAGTGCTTGATCCAAGATAGTTTTATGAGAGGGCGATAGGCGCAATAGCTCTAAAATGGATATAAGCGCAGGGGTTTTGTCTAATTGTTCCACAAGATTGTACTGCTTTGGGATGGAGGTGGTGCCTTGTGGAGCTGCCTTTATGGTGACCTTGCCGCGACATGTAACAATATTGCAATTTGAGGTGGGATTTTTGAAGGTTATAGTTGCAACTTGTTCATTGGCATCATACAGATGATTGACAGTGTAATTATACGTAGCCTGTGTATAATCAGTGGTATCAGTGCCTCGCCTAGAAGTGGAAGGACCCCTTTGATCTTGTGATGGAAGTGGATTTTTGAACATCAGATGATCATTATTGGTTGTTTTTGGGTCATGTCCTTCAATTTCAATTTCTCCTCGGTCAATAAGATCCTGAATAAGATCTTTCAATCGGTGACAATTACTTGTCTTGTGTCCTCTCCCTTGGTGGAAATCGCAGTGTTCAGTATCTCGCCACCATGCGGGTTTGACCTGAGGTTCATAGTTTGATGTTTTAGGGAGAGTGACCAAATTTTGAGAAATGAGTTGTTGCAATACTGTTTCAATGGGTTCCCCTAAGGGAGTGTATGTGCATTTTTTTTTTTGCTGACGAGGTCTAGGTTCATCATGAGATGTGATGCGACCTTGATTGGAAGGAACATTGGTGTTATTCTGAGGTGGAGGATTTTGTCCTGCAAACCGAACCACAGGTTGTGCATTTTGGATAGTCCGGGCATCCACAACCCCATCATTGACGATATTCTTGTTTTTATTCCAGAAGTTTGGTTTATCACTATTGAAGCGTGGGCGAGGACCATCTTTTGGTTCATTATAGATTTTGATGAGTCCTTTCTTAATGAGTGCCCGTTCACACTTCAAACCCTTGGTGATCATATCATTAAAAGAGTCCGTGTCTTTGACATCCAGGTGAAATTCCATTTCTTCGTTTAAGTTGGAAATGAATATTTCCACTAGTTCTCGTTCAGGTAACTGAAGAGAACGTCTGCTAGACATTTGGCGCCATCGTTGCAAGAATACTGAGAATAGTTCACCTGGTTTTTGTTTGGTGTTGCACAGATCAGCCATGGTGATGTCGCGTTCAATGTTATGAGAGTAATGAGCGAGGAATTTTTGGATAAGTTCCTCAAATGTTCTAATGCCACCTGGTAGTCAGGAAAACCATGATGTGGTTGTTCCTCCCAAGCTTTGGGGAAAAAGGTGCATTAGGTATGTGTCTTCATATGCTACTTCGAGACAAGCGGAATGAAATTCTCGGACATGATCGCGGGGATCCCCCTTTCCTCTATATTTTTCAAATTTGGGTGTTTCGAATCCTCGTGGAAATGGTGGCATGTAAAGATTCCTATCAAAAGGATAGGGACATATGTCATTGAGTGAGAATTGGTTAGTTTTGACACCATTATGAAGTTGTTGGGTGAGATTCTCAACTTGTTGCCACAACATCTCCATTTCATTTGGAGGAGGAGGTGGTGGGTTACCTCGAGGAATGTTATATCTGATGGGATCTCTACCTCTTTCCTCTTCATTGTGACTTTGTCTTTCTGATGCCTGTCTTAATTGGGCAAGATCAAAGTCAGAGGGGAGTTTTGCTCCTTCTTGAGCGAGCTTTAAGAAGTGAGCATTCGCATTGCTCCTGAGTATTTTGTCAAAAAGTCTGTTAAAGAGAGGGTTATGTTGGGCCCTTTCTATTGTTGCAGGAGTAGGAGTACTTGGGTTTTCGTCATTCGCATTTCCTCCAAGTGCTTCTTGGAATTCATTGAGATTTTCCTCTTCTTCTTCTTCTATTTCTATTTCTCGTTGCCTTGATTGTGATCGGGTTTGAGCCATTTTGTTTACAAGCTTTTGTTGAAGTTGAGTGAAAATGATGATGAGTTGTTGATGAAATGAAAGATTGATGGTTGGTGAATGGTGTTGCATGTAGATCTCTTTAGCACTTTTAAGGTAGATGTAACCGAAATTCCTTCTTTGAATTGCTTGCTTATTTGATAAGATTTTGATGTGATAAGGTGTAGAGAAATTTGAGATGTGTTACGGATTTTAACTACCTAGTAATGAGAGGATGCACTCATGAACTAGTTTTAACCTGCGTAGATGTGTCTCTTAGGATGAGCTTATCCTAGATGTAGAAATAATCTAAAAAGTCATGTGAGGTGTTTGATTTCAAGCAATATCTAAAAGAGAATTTGGAACAAGAACCTCTTAATGTTTTTGAGAGTTGGGACGGATTGATGATGAAGTGATGATGTATGAGTGAGATGATGGATGAAAATGTTTTCAACCTTAATAAAAACTTTGTGTTACAAATGGGACAAACTCTACCTCTTCCCTTTCAGGTGTTGGAGGTATTTCTCAAGCTATGTTGTAGGTGATGCAGACGTTTGAGAAAAATTTGGGATTAATCTTACCTCCTTGGTTTTTGTGATAACTCAGAGGTCTATATTGCATAAAAGCTCTGCGGTTCAATGATTCTGAATCAAATTCTTTTGTTTTGCCTTGAAGGTAGAGGCGCATGTGATGCAAGAAAACTCTATGGGATACAAAGATTTGTCTATTGATATAGAAGAATTTCCTTCGTTTGATTAAAGCCTTTGAGCTTAATGGTCTTCTTTTCAAGTTGATGTTCTGATGACGCTTCTTCTTTCGCAAGATGTGAAGAATGGTCATAAAATTTTGATTCTTTGTTGTTTGGACTTTGTTTTTGATGTTTTTGGTTGTTTTGACAGATGTTTGGTTGGATGAATACTTTGTTTTTGGGAAGTGATTTTTTGATTTTTCTTTGACAAGAAAACAAAGCAAGCACACAAACACAAGAATGTTGCCTAAAAGGCACAGATGAGTATGGGTCTAGATCAACCCAATCCTTGGACTTGTATATGACCCTTCTTTTAGATATATTTTAAGGTGTATTTCCAAAGCCTGAAGTCAGCTCAATTTGCACTTGGTCTTTAAAACGAACACACTTCAAACACTTTTTATCCCTAGGGTCAAATGGCCAGTTGTGATAAATTTAGCCCACATCTTGATATTTCTTCGACTTTGGTACTACATACCTTATGAATCCCGCCATGGCAGGTAAGGATGTGATATACTAAGTCTTGCATGAGCATAACAAATAGATGATCCCTATGATGGGGGAGTCACCACTTTTATCAAGCTACAAGTGACTTTTCAAAAAGCTATGTTTCTACTCAAGGAAATATGTATGGTGAGTATCTTGGGAGCAAAACCATCTATTCTCTTGCACTAAATTATATCGCAAATATCCTCAATCAATAGAACAGGTGGGCTACTACTTAAAGGTGTTTAGTCATGTTCGATGTTTTTGGACATAAGTTCATTCTGCAGTGACTCACTTAAGAGCCTTGTAACTGGTGGTGGGGCCCATTTGTGCTTTCGGCCAGTTACATTGTAGGAACAGCTATACCCAAGGCTACAGCTTTCGCTCTCACCTGATTTCTATAGCGGCTCGAAGGATTTATCGCTTGAGGTCGTTCCCAAGAGTATCGATCCCTTGGCAGGCCTCTCTTAAAAAGATAAAATTTTGAGTGTTAATAACACTTTTCTCTTGCACCTAGGACCACGAAAGCCAAGGGAGAGGATAGTGTGTGTTAGAGGTAGGACCACTCGACTGACTTTCTGCACATGCGTGCCAAACACGTAAAACACTTGTTCTTTTTAATCCATCATTTCAAAATGTGGTCTAACTATTTGGAGATGTTGCTCCAACAGCCATGGTGTTCTTTTTAACTTTCAAAGGCAATGTGTTTTGTAATCTAGAATTTGGAAATCCTAGTCAACTTAATGAAAATACATGTTTGCTTGAAGTAAAATTTGTTTGCAAAAAGCAAAACAAATGGTTTGTTCTTTTTATGTGCACCAAATTTGAAAGTGTGGATTGTAAATCTTTTTAGTTTGATGCAATAAAAGCAAATTTGTGTGTTGATTTTAAGCACCAAAATAAAGATGAATCCTAACTTGCAATGGAAGTTAAATGTTTGTTTTCAAGTGTTTTAAAAGCACCAAAGGAAAATTTGTGAGTTTAGTGGTGAGTTTTAAACCTTCACAAACCACAATTTTGTTAGTAAAATCTATGTCCAAGGGGGGCTTCCACAAGCCTAAGATTTTCAATTTTTCGGTTACAAGGTGAGTTTTACAACATTCTGTTGCAATAGCGCTAGTCTGCATTTAAACAGAAGCGCTATTTCACACAGAAGCACTGAAAGAATGGTAAAGCCAGAGAGGCAAAAGCGCTGAAAGATTTTCAATAGCGCCAAAAGAACAACAAACGCGCCAAAACAAATTCAAAAGCGCTGAAAGTTTAACAATAGCGCTATTGTAAGAACAATAGCGCTAAAAGAGAAATTGTCGGTAGCGCTAGAACGTGTTCAATAGCGCCGAAGCGCAACCTGTGTGACAAATTCAACAATCAGACATGTTAGTTTACAAAAAAATGGTATTTTTTTGGTGCTTGGATTCACGTCGGGTTCACCAAATGATGCTCTGCAAAAAGAAGGAAGGTTAGTCAATGATAACAAAACACAAATAAGAAGAAAAGCCAAGTTGTTAGTGTTAGAAATCATAAACCAAACACTTTCCTACACAAGCATATCAAAAGAGATACCAAAAGCATGATAGAATGTCTAACTAGGAAGGTAAATACGATGAGGCATCTCCAAATGCCTCCTAACATGCTCTTGGCTTCTTCTCCCTTGTTCCTCTCCTCTCCAAGTTCCAAAATAGTGTAGCTCTCAGCAGCTTTTTGCACTATGGATGCTTATGGAGGATTGAGATTGTAGTATTGTGCTTCAAATGTGAGATGAAAAGCTAATACTATGCTATTGATGCTAAAATGATTGATTTTATCCAAAATGACAAGATATTAGTTAATTATGCTAAAATGCTCTCTTAAAATGCCTATAGCTTAAATGCATACAAGTTTTCAGGATCTGGATTATGAAGAAATGGGCTCTATTTATAGGAAAAATGGAGCAATGGATAGTTGAGATTGAGCAATCTCAACAAGGGTTGGGATTGAATGATTTCAAATCCATGTGAGGGCTTTCAACCCAATCCCAAGATGACAAGTGTCAATGTGAGATAAGTTGAGAGGAGAGGGAATAAGCATTAAATGCCTGATATGACTTTGAGATTTAGAGTCAAGGTTGGTTGAATGAATAAACTCTTTATTCAAAGAATAAAGCTTTTATCCAATGGATAAACTCTTGTGCAAATGTGAAATGGATGAATATGGTCAAAACAATAAATGTTTGGGGGGACAAGTTTGAAATAACCATAAATGGTTATGTAAGAGCCATAAATGGTCATGTAAGAGCCATTAGTGGTCTTGGAAGACTTTGGAGGTTAATTTGCTGAACACACAAAGCATTAAATGCTTTTCAAAGACTTTGGAGTCTTTGAGAAGTGACTCCATTTTGCTTAGGAATGTGACAATAATTAGGGGATGGATTAGGCTAATTAGGAAGGGGTTAGAAGAATCTAGAAGGGGATTAGATTTTGCAAGTGGATTTGGTGGGGGAGGGAAAATAGGATTTTATTAAAATAAAAATTCATTTATTTCAATAAATGTGTGCAAGTTGCATTTGTAGGAAAATGCAAGTGGGGTGGGGATAATGATTTAAATAAATGTATTATTTAATTTATTTAAAAGAGGAAAAGGGGATTTTATTAAATAAATAGATTTTAATTATTTAATTGATTGGAATTTGATTTAATGAATTAATTAAAATAAATTGAATAATTTATTTAATTAATAGAAGAATGTTTGGGGATGAATTAATTAAATATTAATTTAATTAACTGATGGCTAGTGGATTTTTAATCAAATAAATACGAAATATTCATTTAATTAAAATGGACAGATTTGTGTGACTACATCATGTACTTCGGGTTCGTCCCAGTCGATGAGGTTAGGAAAGACAAGTGGTAAGGAATCGTTTGGTGGATCAAGTTCTGTTGCAGTAAGTGTCAGGGTAGAGGTTTCATTGTGATTGGTTCGGGTGTTAAAGAAGTCTAGGATTCCATCGAGGTCTTCGATGGTATCATCCTGTGCATAGACTTGTTCATAATGTTTCTGCTCGCTTTCCTTAGCATCATAGATATTCTGTGGTCCAAATTCAAGTAGTCTAATTTATGTGCTATGTTCTTCTTGAGAAAGGGATATAGAACTAGTGTTTTCAGTGGTATTTTCAGTAGCATTTGAGCAGCTACCCCATTCATATTCATTGGAATTAGTCTCAGAGTTATCATCCCAGATCTTTTCAGTGTTGTAAACAGGTATGTTGAATGGCCAGAATAGATCTTTGATCATTGATATTATTCTGCTAGCTTTTTCTGATTCTGCGTTAGATCCTGCTTCTATTCTTTGCATTTGTTCGTAGACTGTTTCCTCCTAGGGAGGAATGATGTTGCCCTGAGGTGATTCTGCTTTGTTGGATATTTGTTCATGAATATGAGCTACTGATGTAGATGTTGCCTTCTTGTGAATGATGGGCTTCTCCTGATGTTTCTTCTTTTCTTGATGTTCACGTTCCTTTTAGATTATCTCTGCTAACTCAAATAGTGCTTCTTGCCAGGATTCTTCTTTGTACTTCTTCTTTGCTTTCCACTGAGATTTTTGATATTTGCGTGGTATTTTCTTTGGTAGTAGAGTGAATTCAAAGCCCAATCCTTTTTGTCTTTATTAAATTGTGAAGGAGGATCCAATGGTTCTGGGACACCTTCCTGACGCTTACCAATAGGTCCTTTGCCATTGTATCCCATTTGTTGCATGATTATGTAGCCTTTTCCATATAGGTGTGAGGGTATAGCTATTTCTACAGTAGTTTCTCTATCTTCTTCTTCATCATCTTTGTATAACCAGCTAAGGATGTCCTTTTCCTCTGATTCATGTGCTAGAGTGTCAAGTTGGATGAATGTGCCATCGAACTTGGTGACGGGCTGAGTTGCTTGATGTGTTGATGTTGTAGGTAATCGATGAGATCTAGGTGATGTTGGTAAGCTGGTCAAACACATGGGTTCCAAAGAGTATTCCTCCATGCCTTGTTCTTTGATTTTTATTTTCTGCTTGAAATCTCCAGGTAGTGATTTAGACTTCTCTTGTTGAAGATCTGATGCTGAGGGATTCTGTTTCTCTCTATTATGTGGAACCAAACTGTCCTGGGCTGCCCCCATTGCATTACAATGTTGAAATGGATTGTGATCAGCAGATATAGAAACCTCCTACCCCTTATAGGGGAATTTGACACACTGGTGATATGTAGAAGGCACTGCTTGCATTTCATGTATCCAGGGTCTAATAAGATATTGTAGGTGAGGTCCATGTCTAAGACTTGGCACATAGTATCTCTTTGTATTGGTCCGACTTGAATCGACAACACCACTGTTCCTTTAGAGGACCTTTCTTCATCATCATATGCCTTTATAGTAATCTTTTTGCGTGGATCAATAGACTCCTCTAAGAAGCCTAATGCATGGATAAGTTTTAAGGTACATATATTAAGCCCAGCTCCTCCATCTATCAATACTCGTTTTACTCGGTGTTTATAGACGATGACTTCAATATGGAGAGGAGTGTTATGTGGATGACTCAGTGAGATTTTATCATGCTCCGAAAAAGTGAGATTATGAGGCCCTGTCATATGAGCGACAATGGCTTGGAATTTGTCAGCATCCAGATCTTGAGGTACATTTGTTTCTAATAACGCTTGCTCCAATACTTTGTGTTTTGGCGAAAGTTTTAGTAATTCCAGTATAGATATTTGAGCAAGAGTTTTGTGCAATTGGCTGACTAGATCATATTGAACTTTGGGTATAGCGTTTGTTGTTGACGTATGTCCTTTCAAGACATATTTTTGAGCTCTTGTTGTTACGTTGATAGATTCATGATCGTGTTGATCTCGGATTGTGATGACATTGACTTGATTGTATTAAGATGATATATGATTGATGGTGTTATTGTAGATGTGATTGATATGAGCTCCACGTGTATCATTCGAGGTGGAAGCTCCATCCTTGTTGTAGTTTGGAAGAGGATTCTTAAAGGCTCCATGGTCACTATTTGTCTTGAGACCATCGACCATTAAATCACCTCTATCAATCATGTCTTGAACAATGTTTTTTAGTCTCATGCAATCATTTGTTTGATGACCTTTGTTGCGATGAAAATCACAAAAGTGTGAGTCATTCCACCAAGGTGGTTTGATTTGTGGTTCATAGTTGTTGATTGTTGGTAAAGAGATAATTTTGTTTGCCAGGAGTTCTCTGAATGCTGACTCCAGTGATTTTCCCAGAGGTGTGTAGACACGTTTTTGGAAATTGTTGGTGCTACCTCATGAATTATTATTAGGTCCTTGATTTGCATGATTGTTTTGAGCATTGTTGGTGTTGCTTGGGTTGGGTTGACTTTGATTGGTATTCGGTGCGTATGTGTTAGTGTCTGGGTTAGCACCTTTGGGGTTCTTTGTAGCTTGAGGATTTCCTAATAAGGTAAGTACGGGTTGTTTAGATTTTGGATCATGTGGTTCATTGCCTCCTTCGTTTCTATTGTTCTTATTTCTAGTCCAGAATCTAGATTTTGTCTAAGTTGTTATTTTGGTTATTGTAGTTTGATGAACCTGTTCCTTCTTTGAAGAATTTGAGCATTCCTTTCTTTACACATGCTTCTTCTACTTGAATGTCGTTTTCAATTAGTTTAGCGAAAGATGGTATGCATTGGAGTTTGAGCCTGTAACTCATCTCACCATTCAAGTTGTCAATGAAAATTTCCATTTTCTCCTTTTCAGGAATATCTTGAGGATATCGTGAAACCATATGTCGCCAACGTTGAAGGAATACCATGAATGTTTCATTGTTTTTCTGTTTGGTGTTACAGACGTCTAGCATGGTGATAGCATGTTGAATGTTATAAGAATATTGAGTTATGAATTTGTTGACTAGTTCATCAAATGATTTGACAGGAGGTGTGGTTTTGGATAACCATTCCATTGTTTGTCCTCCCAAACTTCTTGGGAATAACCTCATCAGATATGTGTTATCATGAGCAAATTCAAGGCTCATGGTGCAGAATTCTCAAACATGATCACGAGGATCGCTTTTCCCATCATATTTGTCAAATTTTAGAACATCCGAGTTTGGAGGAAAAGGGACCATGTGCAATCTTCTGTCAAAAGGATAAGGAAAAATTTCATTTAGTGAATACCGTACTGTTGTCCCTTGTTGCATGTCTTGCATTTGTCTTTGTAACATTTGCATTTGTTGAGTAAGGGCAACCAAAGACACATTGTTTTGCCAAGGGAAGACTTCTTCCCTTGCATTAATCCTAGGTTGAAATGGTGTATGGAACGATATATTTTGCTCGGGGATGCGTTGCTCAGGGATGTTTTTCCCTGGTGTATTTTGTTCCGGTATGTTTTGTTCAAGAATATCTTGCTCAGGGTCGCATGCTTCCCCTTCTCGTTGTCGTTCTTGATACTCGTAATGTTGAGATCTTGTTCTAAACATGTCTGTGTCAAAGTCTTCAGGAAGTTTAACCCCTTTGCTTGTAAGCATGAGTAGGTATTTTTCCTTGTCATTTTCCATGAGTCTTTCTACAAGTTTTTAAAATGAAGCACTCTCTTGGCATTTTTGAAGAAGTTATTCAGAAATTTCGGCGTCCTCTAAACTCGGATGCTCGAAAGGATTTGATAATCTTCGATTCATGCTGGATTCTGATTGCATTTCACTTTGTTTGTTTTGTTGAGAGCGAGTAACAACAGGCATCTAGTAGAAGCTTTCTGTGATAAAGGGGATAAAATCCTCTTCGATGTGTTGCTCAGGGGTTGGTGGTTCAAATTGGGGTATGTTGTAAGTGATGCACTCATCGGGAAAGAATGCAAGATTGATCTTTCCTCCATGGTTTATGATTTGACTGAATGTGGATTTTTGACAATATGCTCTAGTCTTTAAAGGTTCCTTGTCAAAATTGTTAGATTTGTTCTGGATATAAAGTTTGACGTGATGAAGAAATGTTCGATGAGATTTGAAGAGTTGACTATTGATGTATAAAAATTTATTTCTTTTGACAAATTTGGAAAAACTTGGTTGTTGTTTCTTCAACGTGGTGTTATGATAAATATTCTTTCTTCTCAGAATATGAGGATTAGTCATGCATAAGTGATTAATGGTTTCCTTTGAGTTGTTTTGGATTCAGGTTATCTTGTTTTGAAGGCCTCAAGTTTTACTTTATCAAAGTGAAGGTTTAGATGCCCCCTCACGACAAAGTGTGCCAAATGATATGGATAAAGTTTCCCGATATGGAAACTTGATTTGACAACTTGAGGCTTTTAACAAGTGTGTTTTGGATAAAATCCATGAGATGATAAAGGACCTATTCGTCACTTGCGATGATGTTTCCTAATTTTGATAGGATAGATATGTTTATTGTGCAACCAGTTTTGGATTCTGGACAACTTTTGCTTGACTAGAAATTTGCTCTAGAAATAGTTTTTAAAGCCCTGTTTTTGATACTCTGTTTTGACGAAAATGAAGCTGATGAAAGGAGGTTTTTAAAAATGTTCTAATTTTTTTTTCAAATTTATCACTATTTTGCCCCCTATTTTTCTTTGGTTTTTATCACGCTCTAAAGCAGAGACAGGATGCGCTATAGAAAGTTTTCAATGTGCTAAGGAAAAGACCACACACGCTAGGCTGCCCCCGGCTATGCGCTAACTGGTAAATACTGTTTAATTTTGTTTTCTGTTTTGCTCAAAAGATCATGCACTAGTATGGGCCTACTAAGTGCTAACTGATCAACTCTATGCGCTAGTGTTTGACTCCCACACGTTAAGCTGATGCTTCCACGCGCTAGACTGGTCTTAAAACGCACTAAGTTACGACTGTGGGTTTTGGATTCTTGGTAAAGCATTACTGTTATGACTTGACGTGCTAAAGTTCAGTTTTAATGCGCTAGAAGATAGTTCACATGCACTAAGAGGTTGTTCTTACATGCTGGACTGCCCTGATGTATTGATTTGGTTGTTTTATGTTTTTTTTGGATCTTTGTTTTGAATTTTTCAGTGTTGACAGATGATTTTCTAAAGTAACAAATGAAAGAACGACACCAAAGAGACCACCATTTTGCTTAATCTAACAATAAGTGTATGTTCTGCGAGGATGTGTTCAAATCTCCAATGTTTTAACAGGTTTGGATACAAATAATACACTTCAAGAAGACTCTTTATTCAAAGGTCATAAGTAATATCATAGCCCACTAGTATCGATACTTTGTCAGCTCAAACAACCGTGTCACCCCCTAGAGGGCGCCCTTTTTTTGCCTTTTGCCAGAAATTAACTCAAAGTGAATTGCTTCACAATTGAGTAGTTACCTTGGGAGATATATGGTGAGTGATCTTGGGGGTAGATTCTTCCCCACCCTTGCACTATGATATTACAAATGTCTGGTTACTGACTTGACTCAAATTTTCTATGCTAAGGTTCGTAATCAGGCTTCTTGTTCGGTCGTCAGTGATAAACTCCCTCAGGAGGCTTCCCAACCTTTAGAACAAAGTCTTTACGTATCTCTAGGATACTGGGGGAAGGCTAATCACTGCGCACAACCGTTGAAAAGGACTTTCATCACTTTCCACTTCTGATTATAGTGGGTTGGAACACTTGGCATCAAAGTCGTTTCCCACTTAGGTTGTTCCCTTCACACCGACCATAAATGGATTTAAGAGTTGTTTTCAACCCCTCGGGAAGGCAGGCCTGCTAAAGGATGTAAATGCTTTAAATGACTGAAAGCGTAAGAATAGTCTGACTTTTTTATCACCCAGTTAAGGGGAGAGCATATACCTTCAACTTTCAAGACAAGGCAACCAAGTTGTTCTTTTTATCCTTTCAAGTCAATCATTTTCTAATATCTATATGGAGATGTTGCTCCACAAAAACATGGTGTTCTTTTTATTTTTTCAAAGCAGTGATTATCTAATCTAGAAAAGAACCTCGTCAACAAAGAAAAACTTCGATTGGGTCAACAAAAGAAAATCGGAAAAAGGGGAAGAACTTCCCTCTTTGATTGTAAACAAAACTTTTTAAGTTGGTTCGTTTCCTTGCAAAATTTTTAAATGGATCCTTTTATACATCAAAGGATGGTGAGGTTCTTTTTAAAGCTATTTTTGCAAAAAAGAAAGGTTGTTTTGTTCTTTTTAGAGCCCAAAAAGGAAAGTTTTTCTCCTATGAAAGCAAGAAAGATTTTTGATTGCGGTTCTTTTTAGGTACCCAAAGGAAATATGAGTTCAATTTTAAGAAAATTAAAAGAAATTCAAATTTTAAACTAACTTCACTAAGTTAGTAAAAACTCTAATTATCTTAATGGTCCTAAAATTGAGCTCTTATCTGCAATAAAATCGTTAGAACTCTGCAAAATAACAAGCAAAAAGGTTAGATAACTCGTGGACTTCAACAAGTCTAATTTTACCCTCAGTTATAGATTTTTGTTTTTGCCTCTGTTCGTGATGCGCTACAGAACAAACTGTACGCGCTACAATATAACAGTGATGCGCTACAAGATGACAATGATGTGCTATGTTGTTCCTAGGATGCGCTATGATGGTTTCCAGATGCGCTGCTCTATTTTTCTCCCGCGTCGAGACCTACAGGAAAATGTTAGTGGGATAATGCGCTATAGTAAAGACCACACGCGCTATTAAATAGATCCAATGTGCTAAACAGTAAGCGGGATGCGCTAGACTGTTAACCGGATGTGCTAGGGAATTTTTCCCACACGTTGATTCTTGTTTCCCACGGACCTGCAAAAGTGGTTAAATTCAAAAACTGATTTGATATATGAGGTCGGGCCCCACGATGGGTGCCAGAAATGTGTGTGGGAAAAGCGGGTCAATAGAACTTAAAATGTGAAAAATGAAGCCTAAGGAGCCTTGTCCACACACCCATAGGACTTCTTGGTGCAAACTATGGAGTCATGAAGGATGACTCAACTTCCCAAGGTTGGTTCCATGGTTCTCTATCTAACAAGGTCCCTTAAACCAATGTCTTTGCTCTCAAATCACTGAGCAAAGTGGTTTAGGGATGACAAATGCAAGAACGAGGGATGCTTTGGTTGATTTTATTATGAAATGCATCCTAAGCTATGCATGATCTTACAAATGCAATAAACTAGATTATAAGATGACAAGATTAGTAGCAAGACTATCCTAGCATGATATACTAGTCTATGATTAAGCTAAATGATAAGGAAAATACTCTAAACATGCATATTTAGATTAATTCCTATTTAAAAGAGAGGCTAAATGATGAGCATAAATGAGATATTAAAGCTTGGATGGATTTGAGTATAAGTATGATGCTAAAGACTTGGATTTTTTAAAATGGATGAATGAGAGCTCTATTTATAGCAAAAATAGGGCAATGGATGGCCAGGATTGAAAGAGTTAATCAAGGGTTGAGTTTGAAAGTTGCTCAATCCATGTTTGCAATTTGTACCAATGAAATGGTGACAATTGTCAACATAAGGTTGGGTTGAGAAGAGAGGTAGGAAGCATTAAATGCTTGAGAAGACCTCATAGTTACCTTAAGAGGTAAGGGTTAAGGTTAGGTTAAGGTTAGGTTAGGGTCACCCAATGGATAAAGGTTTTTGCCAAAGGATAAACACTTGTGCAAAGGATTAAGGACTAACCATGGTCAAAGCAATAAATGCTTGATGAGACCCTTGGGTTACATGGAGGTTGAGTTTAAAGAAAATCTTTAATCATGCTGGAGGGTTGAGTTAACCATTAATGATTTGGAAGAGAAAGTTGTTGGAGACTTGAAGCCTTTAATGGTTATCAAAGACTTTGAGGATTTGAGAAGTGACTTCCCCTTGCTTAGGGATGTGACAATATTTAAGAGATGGGTTAGGCTAATTTAGAAGTGATTAGAAGAGTCTAGAAGGGGGTTAGGAATAGGGTTTAGGAGGCAAGTGGGGGATGTAGGATTTTGCAAGTGGATGGAGAGATAATAGGATTTAATTGAAATAAAGTTAATTTAATTCAATTTGGTTGCAATTGGGGAAATTGAATAAACTAGATTTATTCAATTTAGGGTAAACTATTAGTTAAATTTGAATTTAATTAAAAAGTGGGTAGAAGAGATTTAATTGAATAAAATGATTTATCCCATTAAATGGTAAAAGAGACTTAGTGAATTTAATTTAAATAAATTGAGTAATTTACTTAATTAAATAGAGGAATGTAAGTGATTTAATTAAATTAGATTTAATTAAATAGAGGAATGAACATAAAATATTCATTTAGGAATATGGTCATTTTTATATGTCTACAATTACCACACAACTTAGTTCCATTATTAGAACCTTATTATCTTGCAATCCTTAAAAGTCACGCTGAAAGTGTTGGAACCATAACAAAAATTGCCACACAATATAGCACTTTCTACTCCAAAAATTGGGAGTATGATAAGATGGTCCTATGATATTCAAATCTAGCTTCATGCAAGTAAATAGAAAATCTTAGTTGACCATCTATCATTTCAAACTTACAATCTTATATATAAGCAATTATTTTTCTCATTTGTGATATCTAATCTAGTATTGACAAAAGTTGGAGGGGCAAAAGCATGGATTTGTGTCATACTTTGGGCCAATTGAGGGTAGTCCAGGCAGACTATCCCAGTGCCACGTGGCTCCTGTGTGGTGCCAAAGTGGCATCGGGAGTCTGACCAGACCAAGTTCGGCTGGACTATCGGTTATATAAATCAATTTTTCGCCGACCGACCCTTATTTGCACCCTGAGGAGCTTTGGGAGTTCGACTGGACTCACAAGGAGCTTATTTTCAGCCCCTATTTTTTTAGGTAGGTTCAATTTTTTTCCTTTTTTTTGTTTTGTATTTGTAATTTAAAAAATTAATATATTTATTGTTATAATTTTTTTATTCTGTAGTATATCAATTTTTTGAAATTTTTTAGAATGAAAACATTAGAAAAATGAAAAAAATTAAACCTAGCAAAATTTGAAAACCGACACTATGAAACTATTAGAAAACTATGCACATATACCTATTAAATAATTAAAAAAAAATCATTTTCTCATTGCCCTTACATATAAACCATAAAAAATTATAATCAATACACTAGGGGAAGAGCACCAATAGCCATCATAGCTAACTTTGCACACCCACAAATCCTAAATGGTACATCAGATTTTGATTTATTTATTTTTGTTGTCTTCGTATGTGACTTAACTGCTTATAGCTATTGATCTGGCTTCTGGGTAGTAACGATGCACATTGTGGAATCAGTTATGTGCACAAAGGTCAAAAAGCACACATTTCAAAGTGCCGCCTAATACCTAACTAAAGATGTTCCAGTAACCGTCAACTCAAAATCGCTAGTACTTGTTGACAAATGTCCCAATAGAGGCACACAAATGTTCCATTAGTGGTGCACAAATGGGACAAATGTTCCAATAGTGGTGCACAAATGGGCCAATTAATTACAAAAAATGATCGGCTATTGGTACAAAATAAATTTATTAATGGTGTTTTCACTATGACGGCTATTGGGGGGTCAACATGACAATAAGGTGATGGTTATTGGAACTATGTTATCTATTGGTGCTCTTCCTCTACACAGAAAAAAAAAATCCTCATACTCATACAAAGACATAGACACATACACCTACACCCACACCCACACCCAGACTCACGTGCACATACATACAAATCCACATATACACACATGCATATGCATACATAGATCTACATGTGTGTGCATGTGTATGTGTGTGTATGTGTGTGTGTATGTACATGTGTATCTATGTATGTACGTATATATGTATGTATGTGTGTATATGTGCATGTATGTGTTTGTATGTACATATGCATGCATGTGTATGTGTGTATGGGTGTATGTGTGTATATGGGTGTATGTGTGTGTACATGTATGTATGTATGTGTATATGTATGTATGTGTGTTTATGTGTATATACACAAGCACATACATACACATACACACACATACATACATATTGATACACATACACACATAAACATATAGACACACATACATGTACATACATACCCACATATATGCATACATACATACATTGACATGCATATATACAAACATACATACACACACATACATGTACATACACATACACACATGCATACATACACACGTGCATACACCTGCATATATACATACACACATGCACACATACACATACATACATAAACACACACATACACCCACATACACACATACACACACATACTTGCATGTGTGCACATGTGCATGTCATGCACGTGTGTATGTCTGTGTGTACATATGCGAGTATGTGTGTGTATGTGTATGTATGTATGCATGCATGTGTATGTGTGTTTATGTGTGCATGTGTGTATGTATGTATGTAGGTTCAATATGTGTCTGTATGTGTATGTGTATGTGTATGTGTAGGTGTATGTATTTAATTTTAATGTTTCTTTAAAGTAATTTGTATCAAATGTTTCAATTACTTGGAATTGTACTTTAAATTACAATTGTATTATTTTCAAATATGTTTGAATTAGTTTAAAATAGTTTTCAAAATTATTTTGAATTGTTTTAAAATAGTTTTGAATAATTATTTTTAAAATTCTTTACTTTTATAACTACACATACAAATATTTTCCACATGGCTGATCATGCATTAGATAGTAGTGTTCATCGCGAGGGCACTAACCAGACATCTAGACAGTTTGGTCGAATGCCCTCCAACGATAGTGATGCCAAGGTTCCACTTTTTGCCAAAACGATTGAGGCCCTACAACGTGCACTACAACATCTTGAATCTACATTAGATTCCACCACTGCCTAACCAAATAAGGAAAGGGCACATACAATTAGGGATGAGTCGATATGTATGGTTGACACTATTCAGACATATAATCCTTATGATGATATGTATATCGATTCTTTCTATAACTCCCTTTCTCTTAGTGTGATTGGCACAGTGAAATGGGAAACCATGAACAAGGATGTATCTTCCACACAAGTCCTTATGATGTTCCCCCATTATTAGGGTTTGAGGCAGCGTAAGGTTAGAGGCTATTTAGTTACCAAATGCACTGATCCACTTGTGGCACCATTCATATATCCTAGATGGTTTGCAACTCATCATATGTGGCCATAGAAGGATGAGTTGCCACTTTATCTCTGCAAACAATTGTTTGTAGAGTTTCATATAGGCTTACATGTCGATTATACATCTATACCACTGAATGTTGGGTAGGGGAGAGGGAGGCTTAGTGATAAATATAGATGACATGATGCACTAGTGCTTGTTAATAAATGAGAATTAGTTGGTCCAAACCTTTTGGTTCTACCAAAATGTTTGGAGTTATCACAAGCAGCAGATGCAACAACTGATGATGCCAAACGACATATCTACTCTAGCATTGCACAGATTGCCACTTAGGTCGATTAGATGACATATGATCATGTTGGGAGATATTTGTTGTAGTCGTAGACTATCATTCTTTAGGCTATAGATGTGACATCTAGCAGTGGCACTGATCCTTACACCCATGTACACATACCATCTCCACTTGATGTTGCATGGTTGTCAGAGGTTGATCCTTTGTAGTGGATGATTGCATTATTGTCTAGCGATTTATTACTGTAGACGTATAAAAATGACCATATTCCTAAATGAATATCTTATGTTCATTTCTCTATTTAATTAAATCCAATTTAATTGAATTACTCACATTCCTCTATTTAATTTAAGTAAATTACTCCATTTATTTAATTAAATTCACTAGACCTCTTTTACCATTTAATAGGATAAATCATTTTATTCAATTAAATCCCCTATCCACTTTTTAATTAAATTCAAATTTAATTAAATAGTTTATCCTAAATTGAATAAATCTAATTTATTTAATTTCCCCAATTGCAACCAAATTGAATTAAATTCATTTTATTCAATTAAATCCTATTATCCCTCCATCCACTTGCAAAATCCTACATCTCCCACTTGCTTCATAAACCCTATTCCTAACCCCTTCTAGACTCTTCTAATCACTTCTAAATTAACCTAACCCATTTCCTAAACTTTGTCACATCCCTAAGCAAGGGGAAGTCACTTCTCAAACCCTCAAAGTCTTTGAAAACCCTTAAAGGCTTCAACCACTTAACTTTGAAAGTCTCCCAAACCATTAATGGTTAACTCAACCCTCTAGCATGATTAAAGAATTTCCCTAAACTCAACCTCCATGTAACCCAAGGGTCTCATCAAGCATTTATTGCTTTGACCATGGTTATCCTTAATCCTTTGCACAAGAGTTTATCCTTTGGATAAAACCTTTATCCAATGGGTAATCCTAACTTAACCATAACCCTTACCCCCTAAGATAACCATGAGTTCTTCTCAAGCATTTAATGCTTCTTACATCTCCTATCAACCAACCCTATGTTGTCAATTGTCACCATTTCATTGGTGAAAATTGTGAACATGGATTCCCAACTTTCAAACTCAACCCTTGATTACCTCTTTCAATCCTGGCCATTCATTGCCCTATTTTTGCTATAAATAGAGCTCTCCATCCTCCATTTTAAGGATCCAAGTCTGTAGCATCATACTTATACTAAAATCCATCCAAGCTTTAATATATCATTTGTGCTCATCATTTAGCCTCTCTTTTCAATATGAATTAATCTAAATATGCATGTTTAGAGTATTTTCCTTATCATTTAGCTTAATCATAGACTAGTATATCATGCTAGGATAGTCTTGCTACTAATCTTGTCATCTTATAATCTAGTTTATTGCATTTATAGGATCATGCATAGTTTAGGATGCATTTCATCTTAAAATCAACCAAAGCATCCCTCATTCTTGCATTTGTCATCCCTAAACCACTTGGCTCAGTGATTTGAGAGCAAATACATTGGTTTGAGGGACCTTGTGAGATAGAGAACCATGGAACCAACCTTGGGAAGTTGAGCCATACTTCATGACTCCATAGCTTACACCAAGAAGTCTCGTGGGTGTGCGAGCAAGGCTCCTTAGGCTTCATTTTTCACATTTTAAGTTCTATCGACCCGCTTTTCCCGTATACAATTACATTCGTGTGTACACTTATTTCTTTGATTATTGGGATCCCACTCGAGGATGTACTAGCACAGGCGAGACGACATGTACACGAAGGTAGATCTATGATGCATGGCGGTAGAGAATCTTAGGGTGATATAGGGAGATAGGAGGGAATTCCAATGTATCCTACAACCCCTCCACAACATACATAAATTGATCCCACACCTCCTCCTCAGCCTACACTAGTCAATCTGACACCTAAGCCATCGCGACCTACACCACTACTGCTTGTTACTTTTACACCTCCTGCTCGAGCTCATGGTCACTATACCAGTCTTCTTGTTCATGGTTTAGAGGATGCATCACTAGATATAGACGTTGGCCATGTGTCCTTCCATTCATTTGAGGTCAGCAGGATCAGGAGAGCCTTTGAGTCTCGTGAGGTACACATTGTTTTTTCTTTAAGGTCATATTATTTATTTGATTTTAAATAGTGGATCTCAACTTCAAAATTGTTAACACAATTTGAATTTTAAATTATATGCAGTATCCTATTACATTTGAGACATCAGGAGATTTGCAGCCTCCTTCTGCTCCTACACATGGTCACAGTCAGGTACACATTGTTTTTTTTTGTAAGGTCATATTATTTAATTGATTTTAAATAGTGGATTTCAACTTCAAAATTGTTAACATAATTTTAATTTTGAATTATATACAATGTCCTATTCCATTGGAGACATCAGGATATTTGAAGCCTCTTTCTGCTCCTACACATGGTCACAGTCAGCTATTTTAAGATTTAAATATGTACTTATTTTGAGAGCTCATTCCTATTCAAAGACATGCATGTGAATGATTTTTTAACACACACACATGATCCAGGTTCGTGGACCACGTTTGAGTTCTTCATCTTGAATACCTATGGCCCATGCATGCTTTGGTGGTACAAATGATGGATTAGACCAGGTAAAATTTGCATGTATTTATGTTGAAGTAAAATTTGCATACTTATAGTTAGATAATATTTGCATGTGCTTATGTGTACATGTACTTTCTTGTGCAGGGACAACATTCAGGACATGGATCAGTGGAGGGCCCACCAACTTAGTTTATACATGATCACTGTTTGATGAGATTATATATACAATGCATGTACTTTTTTTTACCTATATGTATCTGACACTTGTGTGATGAGATTATATACATATCGAACACTTGTACATGTTTGTTTATGTATTTGACACTTGCTTGATGAGATTAATATTGGAATCAGGGATCACTGAGAGGGGGTGAATCAGTGATCTACCAGAAATTAAAACTGCAAACTTATTATTTATCAACCAGATAACAATGCACAACAAATATGAACATAAACATGCAACAATAAAAGCACAAATCCACAACACTGGAATTTTTATGAGGAAAATCAGAAAGGGAAAAACCATGTTGGGACTGGAACCCACAATATTCATATACTATGGCTAGGAGTACATAGATATTACATAGATGGGGAATGCACTTGCATTCAGGCTCATTGCCTAGAGCTCACTACTCAATTACAATTGCTCGAAAGGCTACAACCTTTAGGGAAGTCTCACTGACTTACAATTTTATTACAAAATGAGTTTACAATGAAATTAACTCTTAGAAAGCATTTGACAATGCAAAATTGAGTTCTGACTAGGCTCTGTATCACTAAATGTCTCTGCTTTGCTAATTACCCTATTTCGGTCTCAGTCAGCTACTAGTTGATCTGAAAACAAAATGTGCAGTTGAAACTGCGCTCAATCGCACCAAAATTGATCTCCAAACACTCAACACACCATAACACACCGAAAATCAACCGCTACAATGATCTTATATATCTGGTCTCACCACAAAAAATAATTTCCTTCAAGTCAGCTTCAAGAGATATAATGTGTAGATGAGATTAGCTCCAATCTTGAACATACCATAGCACCAAACTAAAATATTGCAACCACACACTTCCAATAGGTCCTACCAAACATAGAGATCACAAAAATAATCACCACAAATACTAGAAATGCTGAAGATGATTCTGGATCAACACATTACCAAAATACCCTGTTCTACCGGTTATGTCCATCTTTCGGATAATCTAAGTCACGACTGCTGAATCGAATCATCTTGAAGAGTTACAATCAATGAAAACTCTAAACAACTAATCAACCACCAGAAGTCTCCTAAAATCATCAGATGAGTGTCAATTGCCAATAATCTCCCATTTTGGCATTGATGGCAACTCTTGTAAAAAATGACTAAGTGCTGAAATCTATGCAATTGGATGAAAGAATAAAAGAATACAAGAGTTCTAAGACTCCCCCTTAGACCAACAATCCATAAGCCTACAATACACTGGGTTGTACACTCCATACAAAGAATCAGTTTATACACTGTACACTTTTCACCTCATCTCCTCTCTCCCTCTATACATTTTTCACCACATCTCTCCCCCTTTGACAACAATGCCAAAGATAGGGTGTCCATTAAATTTTTTGTACATATATACACATTCACCTGAGGATTAACTCTATATATGCTTCAATATATTTTCGTAAGCTAACTTAAGGAACCCTAGATAAGTGTTCCAACCTGCTCGCAACTTCTCCAAAATTGAGACAAAACCATTCAAAACATATGCATGAAATTCTATTACAACAATGTTGTAGGAGTATCCTGAGACATATTTTGTATACAATCTATTTTATGATACAATAAGGTGTTCAATCGAGGACCAATTAGGTTCTGGAGTTCACCCGTTTTCCGGATTATCCTCTCCTTCTCCTTCTCAAAATTTTTGATCTCCTCAGTGATATTCAAAATTTGTCCCTCTATACTATTGATTAGATTTGCTATGGCCAGATCTGAATTAGTTGTCCTTCACAGTTCTTTATTTGCTTGTCTATGCCAGTTGTAAAATTAGTCAAAATTAGACAAGCCTTATATATTTTACCACCTCCTAATGCCTCATCAACCAACTTTAACTCCTTATCTAACTGTTCCTTATCATTATTTATGGTTTGCAAAAATGTTTGAGTTTTGGTGTCCTTAAACTTTTCCATGGCTTGTCGGGCGGATGCCTTAGACAAAGAATCAAATTTGCTGGAGATATGATCAATCACATTGTTTAGCTTACCAGATGAACTAGTTCTTGCATCAAGTTGCACTTCCGATATCACCTGACCCAAAACTTTCACTAGTTTCTCAATTTGTTTCTTCTCCTCTAACTCGTACTAGGATAACTCTTGGCTGGCTTGCACCTAAAGAGTAGCAACAACTATCATCCTCTCAGCTGGAGACATTTCAGAAAAAGGTTTTTATCAAAATTGACATTTTAAACTGAGGAAAACACCCTAGGCTCTATGTTCAAGCATTGCCAATTGCCACTAATATCGAAGTTTTCAAACCCTTTCCCTTATCCTTATCCTTTTCTTTATCCGGTTCAACCTATTTCTCCTCATCTTCCTTTTCAGCATCAACAGGTCTAGATTTATCTTCCTTGGGTTCCTCTTGTGCACTGGTGTCACCACTTGGTGCACCATCCATGACCTCTATTGGTTTGTCATTATTGTTTGTAGCCTCACCAGAAACAAAATCCAAAACTTGGTGATCACCACCATCCTGTGTATCCTCATCTTTATTTATAGTTTCGGGAGGGTTATCTGACTAAGTGGCTTTATTTTGAGAGTCATTATCTATAAGTTGGTTCTCAGTTAGAAAATTTTTCCAAATCTTGTTGGTCTCTCTCCTTATTTCTTCATCTCTTTCAACCATCAAACTGTTCACCCAGTGTTTACTTTGAAATTCCTTTTTATTTGCCAATGAAATCAATCTATCAATTTCATCTATGGTGATTCTGGTGCAATGATTAACCAACTCACTTTCCTTTATTTTCTTGTCCATTTGACTTGTTGACTTCCTTCTAGCATCAATAAGATTGTACAAATCTTTGGGTAGACATTTCTCTAACTCAATTAATGCCTTGCTAAATACATCCATATACAAAATTACTGCTTCTTCTATCTGTCTCTAATCTTTATCGCCCATATTTACATAATATACAGATATATTCTTTAAATTACCATCCTTTATAATCTCATCAATCAATTCTTGAGTGGATAACAAAGGAATAATGTGATACTCTATTTTTTATGATTTCATCTTTCCAGATTCAATGGCTTCATCAAGATCTAACTTTGTCTTCTTTCCTTTCTTGGATTGGCCTGTCGGTTTAGGTTCAAATCTTACTTTCTTCTTCTACTTCTCACCCTTTAGATCACTAGATTGGGGCTTCTGGGTTACCCTTGTAAATTCACCCTTCTCAAGTGCCTGTTGAATATCAGAATCAAATTTAGTTTCTAATTCGAATAAAGTAACCACCACATGTTATCTCTGTGTTTTCTTCTTCCTCTTCAGAATACATTTTCCCTTTACAGATGTACCTGAGGTTTCAGCTTGGGCAGTAGGTGTCTTTACTGAAGCGGCAGAGGGTTCTATAACCTTTATCTTGATAGGAGAAGATTTTTGTTTTTCTTCCTTCTTTGTTGCATTGCTTGCTGCTCTAGCAACCCTCACCTTTTCCTGGGGATGACCCTCCTCAACAAGAATTTCCTCTACTATCTTAGCCACCTTCCTCTTTCTTGTCGGTTCTGTAAATTTGGAGTGTAGCTCCATTGAATTTTACTTGCATGTACAAAATCTCTCCTCCTTGCTATCTTCTGAAGAGTTGAGCAAATATTGTGTATATGCTTCCAAGGTAGCTTTGTCCACCTCATAGCCCATAGGCATTATCCAAATAGTGTGGGGTTGGACCGCTTCCATCAAGCATTCATCCTTAGTCACCATAAAACATATTGTCCCCTCATACTTTTGACAATTTCTTTGGGGATTCACACTCTTTGCTTCATCTTTTCTTGAAATGTCTTGAAAAAGGCCCACAAAGCAGCATTTTGATTGTCTTGATTGCCAAGACTATCCAATCCTTACTTGATCTGTTGCACCACTGGTCTTTCATAAGTCCACTGGACTCTACCAGTTCTAGGAATTTGAGTCATGAAATATAAGGCAAGACAGATAATCAGTGATCCAAACTTGAAAACATTATTTTTTTCTTGTTTGATCTTCTTCAAGTTGATCAACAATTCTTCCAACAACACACTGCATAGGTCATAGTGACCGTCTTCCTTCACCATCTTGTAATTGGCATGAGTTGCGGTGTCGGAGACTGGGGGGACCAAATTCAATTTGTTCGACTGAAATACCTTGTACCAAATCACCATAGCAACAAAATTGACATCATCTTCCCTTATGGTACTAATTTTCATTGATCGTTCATCAAATTTTGCATCGATTAGTTTATTTATGGTAGGGTTTGTAACCTTCCATAACCTTGGCTTTGCACCAGTTTGATGTAAATAGGTAATTGCTTTGATTGCTTATGCAGTGATCTTGTATGGCTTGTCTAGCCACATAAACTCAGCATGAACCCTTCTCAACACATATTGAACCCATTCCTTCTCACCGAAAGATGGAAATTTCATAAATTGAGTAAAACCCTTCCTTACCAGCTGTCCAAATTATGGTTTAGGGTTGCCAACATCATCCATGATCTTATCTGTGTATAGATCCAAAATATCTTTCGACCCAATCTCCTCAATTTTATAGTGAATATATGCACAAACATCATCAACATGCAGAACGTTGTGTGGAATGAAGGAAAATACTCCTACTAGGTCATCTTCCATGGACTTGTATGGATGTTTCTTGAATACAGGACAAGTCTTGTCCTTCACTTAGACCACCAAAGGAGTAGAGATGGAGGATGCAAATGCTATTGCAAAATCTTAGAAAATAAGTCTCATATTAGTGCCCTTAGATAAATACCTTGATCAACTATTGAATTCCCTAGATCACTTTGCTGGATTGATGTTTGCTCTTAGATTGCCTGGAAACTTTGATTGCTCAAAAAATTTGATTGCTTGAAAACTTTGATAGCTCAAAAACACTATTCGTAAGGTGAGGGATGATTCTTGTATTTTCCCTTTTAACCTTGCAAACCCTAATTTCCTTTTGAAATAAATGCACCTTAAGTACTCAACCGAATGCCCTATTCTGCTATCGGATGCCACAATTAGCCACCTGAGTTTTGAATATCAACTGCCATTTGCAATCCATAGACCACAGATCTCACCAAGGGGTACTTGCAAGATTTTCATTGATTTGCCTCCCCCTAAGGCCAAAATCCCTAGTTAGCGGATGAAGATTCTGCATCGGATACAGGTACCGATCCATTATCTGTCTTAGATTCATCCTTTCTCACCCATATCTTCTCATGCTTCTCTCTTATTTATTCAAATTTCTCTTTACCCTTCTCATTTGATTTATTCTTGTCTACTGGAGCACTGTTCTTGCTTCTACAGTACTTTGCAATGTGACCGGTTTTGTTGCATGCTTTGCAAACAACATTTTTCTTCACAGATCTAAAGTTCATCTGATTCTATCTCATCCTGCACTAATTAGAGATATGTCCAAAAATTCCATAGGAATAACATCTTTTGTTATGAAATTTATTCATCACAGCTCTACATACATTTGACTTGTGTCCAAAATTATTGCATATGAAACATTGACTGGTAAAGGTAGAAACATTGTTGTTCATCACATTGTTATTGTTCATCATTCCATTATTCATCCTACTTCTACACTAACTTTCCATATGACCAAATTTATTACAAGTAAAACATCTACCATTAAATTTATGAGCATTAGGCTGTCTTACTAGAGGATTCTCACTCTTCTTCTGATAAGGTTTAGCATTACCTTGTCCATATTCGAAGGATTCACCTTTCTCATATCCAAGACCTTGCATATCCTTTCCATGTCTTTGACTTTCTAGTATCTCATCAAGTCTTGTTGAATTGGCTTT
Organism: Cryptomeria japonica; assembly: GCF_030272615.1. Classification (NCBI taxonomy): domain Eukaryota; kingdom Viridiplantae; phylum Streptophyta; class Pinopsida; order Cupressales; family Cupressaceae; genus Cryptomeria; species Cryptomeria japonica. The sequence goes on along the minus strand of NC_081407.1, from coordinate 650,476,517 downwards.
GAATTTGTCTTTGTATTCATTGGCAGTAGCAAGTTGATCCCTCAAGGGAGCAACCTGTCTCTAAAGTTCTTGACCATTATTCCTTGATTGTGTCAACTCAAGCTTCAATTGATCATTCTCATAGGTAAGTTTGAAGCATTCATCAACTCTGTCCTTCAATGATTGTGCAAGATTCTCCTCATTCTTCTTCCGATCTTCAATCTCCTTGGTCAGTCTCATCATAATGGATTGCATCTCGTTCTTCAAAGCAACATTTTCTCTTTCAAGCATGTCCACTTCATCAGGTTTGTCCTGGTACTCTACGATCTGATCTTCTTTCTCCTTCAACTTGTCCATTAATTCCTTTCTCTTTTCTCTGCAGATACTTGCTTGATCCTTTAGCTCACTAATGAATTCATCAGTTGCATTCAAATTCTTCTTCAAGGTACAAACCTCGCTTCTAGCAGTATCAAGATCCTCAAGTGCCACATTGAGTTGTCTTTGAAAACCGGTATCCATTAAATCAATCTCTGAGATCTTCCTCAAGTATTTAAGATTCCTTAGAGGTACTAGACTCTGATACCAATTGTTGGAATTAGGGATCACTGAGAGGGGGGGTGAATCAGTGATCTACTGAAAATTAAAACTGCAAACTTTTTCTTTATCTACCAGTTAACAATGCACAACAAATATGAACATAAACATGCAACAATAAAATCACAAATCCACAACACTAAAATTTTTACGTGGAAACCTAGAAAGGGAAAAACCACGGTGGGGCTGGAACCCATAATATTCATATACTATGGCCAGGAGTACACAAATATTACATAGATGGGGAATACACTTGCATTCAGGCTCACTGCTCAATTACAATTTCCTGGAAGGCTACAATCTTCAAGAAAGTCTCACTAACTTACAATTTGATTACAAAATGATTTTACAATGAAATTATCTAACAATATAAAATTGAGTTTCAGTTAGGCTTTGTATCACTGACTGTCTCTGCTTTGTCGATTACCCTGTTTCAGTCTTAGTCAACTACTAGTTGATTTGAAAACAAAATGCACACGTGATATTATGCTCAATCGTACGAAAACTGATCACCAAACACTCAACACACCATAACACATTGAAAATCAACCGCTACAATGACCTTATATATTCGATCTCACCACAAAAAAATAATTTCCTTTAAGTCAGCTCCAATCTCGAACATACCATAGCACCAGACAAAATATTACAACCACACACTTCCAGTAGGTCCTACCAAACACCGAGATCACAAAAATAATCACCATAAACATCACAAACATCAGAGATGATTCCAGATTACCAAATTACCAAATTGTCTACTAGAGTTTTTTGGATAATCTGTCACGACTGTTGGATTGAATCATCCTGAAGAGTTGACATCAATGACAACTAATCAACCACCAAGAGTCTCCTAAAATAACTGGATGAGTGTCAATTGCCAACAATTACTTGTTTGTTTATTACATGTGTTTATGAGCCAATGTTATATTTTTATAATTAGTTCAAGTTACATAGAATTGATCATGTTATTTTAGATGATAAATCTTGATATTTAGTTAGTTGAATTGTTGATTTAATAAATTTAATTATTAAATCAATTAGTTAGTTGAATTGTTAATGGTTGATTTGATTTAGTTATTTGAATTGTTTATTTAATTATTAAATTAATCGAATCAATTCAAATCAATCCAATGAATTAATTAAATTAAATCAAATCAATTTAAATCAATTAATTAATTCAATTCAACTAAGTGATTCAAGTGATTCAAATCAATTAAAGATAGCATGCAACAGATTAACTCAAATTGTACAAATTTTGATTTCAAAGTAGTTGCAACAAATTAACTTAAATGTACATGTGTACATATGTATATATTGCAAAAATAACTCCAATGTATATGTATATGTATATTTGTACATGTGGACATATGTTGCAAAAAATAACTCAAATGTGCATGTGTACATATGTATATATGTATAGGAATCCAAAATAGCTTGAATGCACATACACACATATGTATGATGATCCAAAAAAATAGTACATACATATATGCATATATATACATGTATGTACACATATGCATGCATATATATACATGTATCATGGTAAAAAAGATACATGAGTTCACTTGCTCAAATAAATTAAGTGAGCTCATGGTACATAAAATCTGGATCCTCTCTGTCTTTTACTATCTCTTGTTAGAATCAAGGAACACTAAGGGGGGGGGGGGTGAATCAGTGTTCTACCAGTAAATAAATCTTCAAACTTATTCTCAGACCACCAGAAGCATATGCAAGAAAATAAAGTGTAGAAACACAAGATAATCAACCACAAAATCATAGTAATGAGATTTTTATAAGGAAACCCGGAAAGGGAAAAACCACTGTGGGATTGGAACCCACAATATTCATAAACTTTGATTGGGAGTACAAAATATTACAAAGGGGTAATGCACATGCATTCAAGCTCACTGCCTAGAGCTCACTACTCATATTACAATATGGAAGTCTCACTGACTTATAAATTATTTACAATGAGAACTACAATGATTGAAATCCAAAGTAGTATCAAACAATGCCTAGATGAGTTCTAGTTAAGTGCAAAAAGTCTGACTGTAACACCTCTGCAACTCTGCTTTGTTATGCTTCTCAGTCAGCTATCTGATCAAGAATGCACACATGAAACTATGCCAAATAGGTTTCTCGATCATTACTCACTCATACCATCCCTCAAAATGATCTTCTACATTGGTCATATATATCCGCAATCACAAAATAAAATATTAATCATGTCGACCAACCATAATATGCAATGTAACGTGTAACTAGGTGTCAGCTTAGAACGGATCACCAAAATATATGTGGATCAACCAAATAGAGTCTAAATGATTTCTACATGTTGGCCCTATCATCCCATGCACGAATCTCACCACCACAATCACTGTAAAGATTCCAAACCAAAAGTGCTATGCATATCCTGAAATAGTGGTGATAGATTATTAGACCATTTCCTCTATTGGTTACCAAAAACCATAACTACTGGATAGAATTTCTTAGGAGAGTCTTCATAAATGATAACCCTAAACCATTATCCATGCACTAGAATCCACCAGATGAGTGTCAACTGCCAACAATCTCCCCCTTTGGCATTGATGGCAACACTCGGGAAAAATGACCGTGTCAACCTATATACCGAATCAAAAAATTTCTAAGGCTCCCCCTTACACCAGAAACTCAAAACTTGTATCATCTCTATACAGTTTTCACTCTACTCTCCCCCTTTGACAACAATGCCAAAGATGGGGAGCTACACAAAAACTTATATACATGGGTATATACTGGATATTCTATACATAGATGAAGATATCTACAAAAATGGTCTTCAAAATTTTTAAGTGTGTATCCCACCCATTCTTCAATTTATCCAAAACTGTGATGAAGGCACTGAAAACATAGGCATATATCTCTACATCCTTCAACTCAGTTGGAACTAGTTGTGTCATTGTCTTCATGCAATCAACTTTATTACTCAACATGGTGTCCATTCGGGGAGCAATAAGGTTCTAGAGTTCACCAACCCACCTCAGTATGCTCTCCTTTTCTGATCTTAGGCTTGAGATTTGATCAATTAAACCATCACCCGACCTTCTACACTGCTAGCAAGGGAAACATTGGAATCAAATGACTAAGATATATTGTCAAGCTTGCCTTAGAAAACACTTATCTTATTATTCTATATCTGAGGTGAATTTGGGTAGTATAAGGCACGACTTGTATATTTTTCCTCCTTCATTCAATGCCTTAGAGATAGTTTGTTGTCCTTTGTTTAGTTTGACTTTGTCATCTTCAATCATCTTCTGGAAGGTCTACATATGCACCTCCTTGAATTTGTCCAATACTTTCTTGGTTGTTGCCTTCTCCAATGACTCAAAATTGGTATTGATATTGTTGATTAACTGTAAGAGCTTGCCAAAGGGGTTAATATTTGGATCTAGTTGCAATTCTAGTACCAATTTTTGCAAAACACCTACAGACATCTCAATTAGCTTCTTGTCCTCAGTCTTTGATTTAACCAAGTCTTGACTAGCTTGAGCTTATAGTGTTGCAGCAACCAGCAACCTTTCAACTAGAGACATCTGCCCAATGTCAAGAAGTCTATCAAAATTGATGGGATCTGCGGGAGAATTCTTTTCTCTTTTTCCTTCGGAGTGTCAATTTCTATGATTATTGGGACATTGTCAGTTTTCTACTTTCCCTTATCAACCTCTTCTTCCTTGCCTTGTATCTTGTCCATCTATGTTTCTTCTTTACATTCATCCTTTTCTTGTTCTTCAACCTATGCACTAGTGTCACCACTTGGTGCAGTATCATCTTTAGGTGTCTCTTGGACCTCTTCACTTTTCATTTCTATCATCTCCAGGTGAGCAACTAGAGGATTTTGACTGTTTGCAACATCAAGGGTTACATTGGCCTAGTCTATCGGATGAGAAGTATCTTCCTTCTAAGGTTCATCATCATTGATTGGCAATTGATTATTCTTTAAGAACCTTTTCCAAATTTCTTCAGTTTCTTTTCTTACTTCCTCAACCCTATCAACCATAAGCCCATTTACTCTATTTTTGCTTATGAATTCCTTTTTGTTGGCTAGCTTTACGAGTCTATCAACTTCTTCTTGAGAAATGCAACCACTTACATTTATCAATTCACGCTCTTTCATTTCCTTATCTAATCTACTTGCAATTATCCTTCTAGCATCAAGAATGTTATATAAATCTTTTGGAATGCTACGTTCTAACTCAATTAAAGATTTCCTGAAGTTTTGCAAATGCAACACAACAACTTCCTCAACTTACCTCTGATCATTTTCATCAAAATTTTTATAATGTGCACTGATATTCTTGAGATTACCATCATTAACTATTCTATCAATCAATTCTTTTGCAGTTAGTGGGGGAATAAAGGTATATTTACCTTCCACCTTCCAGGCTTCAAGATCCTTATCAAACTTTGTCCTTAGCCTTCTTCCTCTTTTAGGTTTGTCGGTTAGAGAGGGTTTAGATTTTGTCTTCTTACTCTGCTCACTAGCGGACTGGGGTTTCCTAATTACTCTGGCAAATTCTCCTTTCTTCTTTTCTTTCTTTGCTTCCTCTTTTGACTTTGTCTTAGATGCAACAGGAGATACAACAACATATGTTCTTTTTGGTTTCTCCTTTTGCTTTAGTACTCCTTTGCCAGATGAGCTTTGAGTTTTTTATGACTTCACCGGAGTAGGGGAGGACTTAGTCTCCTTAGGCTTTGACTTAGAGGCAACCGGTTCAGTCTTAGGCTTCTTTGATTCCATCTCTACCTCCATCTGAGCCTTCTTCTCCTTATCTTTCTTGATAGCTTCTTTGGTAAAGCCCATCCGTTCAACTACAATGTCATGCCCAAACTTTTGGGCAAAAACACAAACAACAAATTTTTTTTTGAACACTTAATTATATGCATCCTATGCTTAAATAGCCATGACAACTTAATAAGTTGTTCCAATGAAACCTTAATTAATATTAAAATGGGTTTCTTAGTGAGTGATGAAATAAAGTTTAATTAGAAGCCTTAGGTTTCGACAAAACTCCTAGAGGATAGAATTAGAATATTACTTACTTAACAATTACGATAACTCCTATTATCAAGCAGAACAAATAAATTTTATAAGGACAATAATAAATCCACTCAAATGTTCCTTTCATTTCAATTGCGTTTTATGATATTTAATTAGATCAACTTCTACTAAAAATACATTAATATAATTACTTGATTCAATATCAATTATTTATCTAATAACAAGTTTCCTCCATCATTGTTATTACATCCTTCCTCTATAACTTGATTAAATCTTGCATCTATTAATTAATTATTAATACGATTTTAACGTAATAATATTAATTAATTGAGCAATTAAAAATTGGAGTGCCAAACATTAAAATGTTAATTGCTTTATTTAATATAAGGTTCCATCTCAGTTAAATAAGTTCGCAAGAGCAAGGTCATTGATTTATTTTAGAAATATATATAATTCTACCACAATATCCTCTCTCAAATAAACATTTAATAACCTATATTATGTTCTTCCATTTAATTATAAATATCATTAAGATTTCTAAAACGTATCTATACAACTTAAATCAAGAAGTAATATGTTAATCCTCCAATCATTAATATGAATATTTAAAATTCAACATTTACATTACCCCTTGGTTAAATTTCCATCCTTATCTTGTATAAAAATTCTCATTAATAAACCTTCTTAATAAACTTAAACAAATATGAAAATAACATTGCTATATAAAAATTAAATCCCAATTTCAAATATCATCCCTAAAAGAAGTCAACTGAATAAAATAATCATCTTAAACTAAACGGGTCAATTTCTATTTCAAATTTTGAAAACAATCTTTTTCCCCCTTTAATTTAAATCTCAAGCCCCACCCCTCAATATTTTATTCTTTTATCAAAAGAACATGTAGGTATAACCCTATCTAGGGTTTCCCCCCCCTTTTTTTAAAAGGAGAACAACCTATTCTATTTTCTCTTTGTATTCTTTTTATTTTATCTTTCCCCTAACCCTAGGTCGGATTAGGGTTCCACCATTAAGTTATTTTCATGGTGGATACTCTTTTTTTTTTTTTGTTGTTGTTGCAGGCAAGGTCGATGCCCACAGGTAGGGTTTGCGTTTGAGAGAGGGCGGAGGAAGGGTGGTCGTGGCACCACTAGAGGGTCGGCCCATTGCATGGGTTGCGGCCCATTGTGGGGACGCGACCCGCACAGTGGCGCATCCTACTGTGGGGGTCGTGGCCCACACAGGGGGGCACAACCTCCTGTGTGGGTTGCGGCCCACATAGTGGTCCACAGACCTCTGTGTAGCCGCAGCCCACGGGATTTCCCCACAACCTCCTGCCTTCGCAAAGCAAATTCTTTCACCAGCAATTTTTAAAAAAAATATTTTTATTATTTAAATATGACAACATCATTATATATGTGTGTGTGCAAATCCAAAGGGATAGGAGTATTTTTTAATATATTTCAAATATTTGTATATTTTATATACGTTTATATATGTATATATACCATTATATCTAATTCAAATTTAAATAATCTTATCTTTTTGGATCAAAATATTAAATGAATGTAAAATCCGTCATATATAAAATCTCTTTTTTTTTTCTTTTTCTTAGTTGTAGTAACATATCTACTTAAATTTTATATATATATATATATATATATATATATATATATATATATATATATATATATATATATATATATATATATATATATATATATATATATATATATATATATATATATATATATATATATATATATGACAGATTAGATTAATGCAAAAATAATAGGTATTGAAAATGTAAAACATACATGAATATAAATACTTAAATCTACTATTAGTTTTCCCCTTAACTTAGAGCTAGTTAATTTCAATAGAAACAAAATAGGATAAATTTTATTTCCTTTCAATACTATAGATTTCTTTGATTTAAAAGTAACAATATTTAGATTTATTTACTTTCCACTAACATGCTTTTACATAATGGAAAATCATGACAAAATTATTTTTAGTCACAGTTGCAAATAACATTTTCTAAAAATTCATTTAAACAATAAACAGATATAATGTATTTTCAAAAATAACTCTTAAAATATCTATTTATGCTTTCTTTGGGTTTAAACTATAAATGTAAATCAATATTTCATTTCTTATTTTAAAAGACTACTTTATTAACATTTAGATTTACACTTCTTTTTGCACAACAACACTACTAGCTTTTAACTATATCCATTTCTTTTCAAAAGCTTAATAAGGCATAAATAAATTTCTTTCCTAATATATTGCAACAAGAAAGTATCAATAAAAACTATCTCAAAAACTATAAGGAAATAACTCTATGTCTTTATTCCTTTCTTTGCAAGAATATGCTCAAGTAAATTTGCATCTTTATTTCATAATAAAACTAAGACAAATAAGTATATTTAATACATTTGATAACTTTTACAATAGGTAGATCTCAAACTTAGCCTCTCATTTCTACTAAGTGAAGGCTTCCCAAATATATATATTTTGCAACTAAATACAAATGAAATTAGGATCAACTCATAGCCTCCTTGTCTTTCCTTCTCTTTCCAAGAAAATCTGCAATACAAACTTTTAGGTTGTGACCATGGAGGCTCACCTTCCAACCTAGGCTTACTAGAAGCCACCCCCGAGCTTGGAGAACCAAGACCTAAACGGGTACACTCAAGCAATACAAAAACAAGCATGACAAACTTACACCAACATATTCCCATCCCAAGGCTTGACATCATCACCAAATGTGATTTTTACATGGGTGGAGGTGGACTAAGTACCTTGAGGAGAAACTGCAAAATAGTAGAACACAAGCCATCTCATGGCAACCATGACACATCACAAGTTCCAAACTTGTTCCAACGTCCTTATGACTCCTAAGGCATACAAGCCATAATATCTCCCCTTATGACCCTCAAATGCATAAATAATTAACTATGCAACAAGGGTCATAAAAGAAAACCCTTGAGATCACTCTCTTCCAAAGAGAGCCTCTCACTCTATGGTTGTCAAACAATCCTCCACCCGAAGGACACTCTACCCTCCCAAGGGTGAGTTGGCCTTGAATACTCCCAAAACATAAATAAAACACAAAGGAAGAAAACAACTAAACTCAAGCAATCTTTCAAAGCAAAATTTCAACATACAAAGTAAGAGATTAAACCAACCTTGAATTTGCCAAGGGTTTACAAGGGATAGTTTGGAGAAGAGCGGCCCAAATCCACACTTCTTTCCTTCAACACTTAGCCAAAAAAATTCTATACCAAACTTCTTTCAAAACTTCAAGAACTAGTCTCCAAAGATGGAGAGTGGGTGATTACCATCCTAAGTCTCTAACCCTTGCCTAAGAAGGCTTCTCTCACTCGTTCCAACCTCTTGGATAGAGTGAGAGCTCACATTGGTTGGTCTTCCCAACCTCTTACAGGTTACTAAAACTACAAACTAAAAAGGTAAGAGAAAGTGGGGAAGAGAAACTGACACAAGAAAGGAACGTTATCTAACCTAGGATGAATCCTCCAAGTTGGATTTTCGCTCATCTTGGGAAAACCAATTTTTGAGGGGTCAAATCAGTCACATGGGAGTAGTTACATGCTTAAAAATACCCCTAACCCATAGGTATACCCTATGGACCTTTGGAAAATCCCCTAAACTAACCCTAGGAGTCCATTTGATCCCTTAGAAACCCATCTAAAGTTAACCTACGGGTCAAACCTAAGTTGACCACTCCAAAGACTCTCTACCCAAGGCAAATCTGGGACCACACTCAAATATTTGAAAAAGGCTTTGGTTGAAACAATTTCCCTCCAAGAGACATGTCAAAATCAAAACACTATTCAGCACATGTGTCAAGTGACATAATAAAATACATTACTTAATTTACACAAGGAAATTGTCTCTTGTTGGATTAAACAAAATAATAAATACAATTTAACATACATGCAACCATTTACGTTTATGAATAAAATACGATACATACGGGAAGTTGTCTTTCCAAATACACAACCCCTGGTTTTACAAATGCACAAAGGTCTAGGCCTGATTCTCCATATTGTTTCCATGGTCACATGGATAATTTTCCTGCACATCTCAATTACACATTAGTAATTCCCAAATATCCTCATATAAATTTAACATATAAAAAAGAATACAATTCGATCACTCCACATATAATTGCCATCATACAAATCAATTTACCATATATCCAATGAAATACACATAAAGCAATTCACTTAACGATATTATCACAATCCTCATAAATTTCAACCATTCATAAGACATGCATCATGTTTCTAACATCATAATAAAGTTATGCAAATTTAGATATAGTTGACATACGTCAGATCAAGATTATCCAGTCAGTGAACTATATAGGATTTCAAATCCATAACACATCAAAATGTACACCACAAGGTAAAATGATTCTATAACTTGGTTCAATTACTTTTCTCACCAATCTATCCGTCTAACATAGCCCATCCTATTGAATTATAGCATTTACCAGTAAGGTCAACCATGGTCAACTAAGTTAATCAGAGCTTGATCAGGGAGGGGCTTTACATACAACCTCGACCAATTTTGTTACTTTTCGCTTTCTTTCAGGATGAGTGAGCTTCTCATGCAATTCCATATCTTTCTCCTTGAATGTGCTAGTTTTTTCTTCTCGAGGGTCAACCGGTTTGCTCAAGAGATGTTGAGCATAGCTTTCAAGAGTTTGAGCATCAACCTCATAACCCATTGGCATTATCCATACTATTATTGGTTCTACTGCCTCCACATGGCACTGGTCCTTGTCCACCATGAAACATATAGTATCTGCATATTTGTCCACCACTTCTTTAGGGATCCTTACTCTATTCTTCATTCTACCTTGGAAGGTTTTGAAGAAACTCCATAGGGAAGCTATATGATTTTCTCTATTTCCCAATATTTGCAAACCTTGTTTTACCTGAGTGACTACCAATAGGTCTTATGACCATTGGACTCTGCCTGTGCCGAAGATTTCATTTATGAAGTACAGTGTAAGATAAACAATCAGAGAACCAAATTTGAAAACATTCTTCTTGTTAGTTTTGGTTATCTTCAAATTGCTTAGGAGCTCTTCAAGAAGAACTATGCACAAGTCATACTGCATATCCTCTTTCACCATTTGATAAGTTGTATATATTGCAGTACCAGAGACCGAATTCAATCTGCTAGACTATTAAACTTTGTATCCAATAATCATTAATGGAAATCTGACACCATGCTCTAAGATATCATCAATCATCATTGACCTATTGTCAAATTGAGCATTGGTTAGCTTTGTGATGGTTGGGTTTGTTACCTTCCTCAAATTAGGTTTTCCACCGGTTTGGTTCAGGCATGTGACTGCATGGATTGTCTGCTTGGTTATCTTGTAGGGTTTGTCCAGCCATATGAATTCAATGTGGAAACGAATCAAAATATACCTCATCCATTCATCCTCATCTAATGTCAGAAAATGAACAAACTACGTGAAACCCTTCCTTTGTAACTGTGCATATTTGGGTTTGGGGTTTCCAACTTCATCCATTATCTGCTTAGTATACAGGGTTAGAATATCCTTATTTTCGGTTTCCTCAATTGTGCAGTGAATTTATGCCCTCACATAATCAACATGCAAAAATCCATATGGAACAAATGAAAATGCACCATTAGGATCGTCCTCAATAGACTTAAAAGGATGTCTTTTAAATTAAGGCCTTGCTCACACAAAAATTTCTACTATTAGAGGATTATCAACAAAAGAAGACCCCATTTCCAGAAATTTAGAGTTTTAAAGGATGAACGTGCTTTGATAAATACCTTATTCTTCTATTGGATGCAGAAGAACTCCTTGTTAAATCACTTCAAGCCTTTTGATTGCCTTGAAAACTGGTTCGCCTCACTTTGCAGCTTCAACTTTTCACTCGCAATGTGAGAAATGATTCACATTTCGCCCCTTTTACTTTGCATACCCTAACTTTAAGTTGAAATAATGCAACTGTAAAGCTCAACCGGATGTCCTGTTTAGCATAATCTAATCAATTGGACACCAAGATTTATATTAAGAATTTCGGATAATAATCTCCAAGCATCTGCAATCAACCTTGATCGATCACATATCTCTTTTGGGGGTTCTACAAGATTGTGCATGAAGATGCCACCCCTAAGGCCAAATACCTTAGTTACCAGATGAAGGTCCTACGTCGGATTCAAGGGCAGATCCACTATCTATTTTAGATTCATCTTTCTTGACCCACATATTCTAATGCTTGTTCTTTATCTTCTACCTTCGCTTTTCCTTTCTCATTTGATTTGCCTTTGTTTATTAGATCATTCTTGCTTCTACATAATTTTGCCATGTGACCGATTTTTTTGCATGCACAGTAAACAACATTTCTCTGCATAGGTTTGAAATTCATCTGATTTGGTCTCATCCTGCATTGGTCAGAAATATGTTCAAACATCTGACAAGCATAACATCTCTTGTTCTAAAAATTATTCATTACTACTCTACACATGTTTGACTTGTGACCAAAGTTATTGCATATGAAACCCTAACTAGTAAAGGTAGGACCATTGTTCATATTATTCATTCCATTGTTCATCCCACTTCTACATTGATTTTCTATATGACCAAATTTATTGCAAGTGAAACACCTACCATTGAATTTATAGGCATTAGGGTGTCTTACCAGAGGATTCTTTCTCTTCTTATGATTAGGCTTTGCATTTCTCTATCCAGCATCTCATGAAGCCTTGCTGAGCTAGCATTGAATTTGTCTTTCTATTCATTTGCAGTAGCAAGTTCATCTCTTAGGGAAACAATCTGTCTTTCAAGTTCTTGACCATCATCCCTTGATTGTATCAACTCAAGCTTCAATTGATCATTCACATAGGTCACTAATACATTTGGCCTCAAATTCCAATGGAGGTTTCCGACGGACAAGGCTTTTTGTGATCAAATGTGATTTTTTTTTAAATGCCCGATAACGTCGAAATGCTGACGATGTTTTTCGATGAAGCCTATGTTAGTCGGAATTCTGATGGCTAGAGGCATTATCAAAAAAAAAAAAAGCAGGTTCATTTCAAAAACACGCGTGATAGATTGAATTAACTCTCGACTTCCTCTGCCTTTGCCAATTCCTTTATTTCTTTTGCCTCTTCCTCTACCTCTGCCTCTGCAAATTGGGTTCGACGTGTCCTTTTCCTCTTTTGCCTCTGCCTCTGCAAATTGGGTTTTCTAGTAGGTTTTATCGAAGGATTGATTCTATAGTTTGTAGGGTATCAAACTATTGGAGATGACGAAACTCCTGTAGATTTTTCACATGCCTATAAATTCCTGTGGAATTGTAGGTTGTGTGTTTGAAACATGCAAAGTTGGTTGCAGACAAGTTCATTTTAGAGTGTGTGTCTCATAAATCTGAGCTTGTCATCCTACCGGTATGTTCTCATTTATATGTGTTTCTTTACTTTCCTAATGTTGCAGTTCCTAGTTATTGAAAAGTCTTCCAATTATCGATTATGTTAGATAAAGGCTAAAAGTATTGTATAAAAATTAAAAAATAAGTAAACCCTATTTACTATACCAGAATCAATTTGCTTGCTTGCTTGTAAATGAATGTTTTCCATCCGCTTGCTTTTAAATGAATGTTTATAATGTAGTGATTGTATGAATTAGAAATATGATTCCTTAATGAAACTTGCTTTGGAAATACTTGATTCAAATATATAAAATCAATAAAAGACCAGTGCCTTGATTCCTTACTAGTTTCATAACATTTCAAATGAAAGATCCTATGTTTAACCTTAGAGACAGTTTTAATAACTTGTTAATGTAGCAAGACCATCATCTCAAAGGCTTCCATATGAATTGAAATTAAAATGTGATATCCAGTCAGTCTTACTGAATTTAACTTTACTTTGAAAGACCAATAAGACAATTTGAAGTTTCCCAACCAATCCTTCAAACTGATATTCAAACTGAAAATCAATCTTAATTACAACAACATAAGATTGCACAATGAAACAACTTATGTAAATAGATTTATCCAAGGAACCGATCAATCCATTGAAAAGATAGATACCATCATGAATGAGAAACACTTGAATCTTTATATTGAAAATAAAATACTTAAACCAGTTGATTTCAGTGCATATCCTCCATCAACTTGGTACTTATAGACAACGAGTTCATAAGAAAATGCATAGAGATTGTCTTGATAAAAAAAACTATAAACTTGTGATATCCGTCTCTCCTAAAAGATCCTCCACATATAGATGAGGATTCGGTTTGAAAAATGAAAGGCCATACCCTTTCATTAAACTAAAATTAACAAAAAACTAACTAGAAACTAACTACCTAAAAAATTGCCCTAACAAACTAAAACTATAAAATATAAAGTTACATCTTTAAACATCTTTTGATATCTATGGCTGGTCTCCAAGCATCTGATCACACTTTTGAATGTGCTTCAAATATCCCTCTGATTTGTAGGTATCTGCATCGTAGATAATATCTCTGACCACAATCTCCAAAGTGATGAAGTTTTCCATCTACTCGATTGTCTCTGTCATGTCAAGTACATCGGACTGGGCAATGTTAAGGGAAGCACTCAGAAGACTTTGGCACTCCACAATCCATTTATCCTTATCCTTAATATGTCCATTCTAATCTTCAATTTCTGGAAAACCATGTTGTACTATTTCCTTACATTCATTTTGCAATTTTGTGTCAAAGTCTTCATGCTTTTTCATCAGCTTTTATATTCCTTTAATGACTTTAGCATCTGTATTGGCCATTGTCTTATCATGCAACAAAGTTCCTAGTTTTTTATAAATCCAGTTGTGAGATATTGCATCATCCATATTCTTTTGATAAACAACCCAAAAATATTCAAGGAAACCTTGCAAGTTTTCAAATCTCTTAGTCAATAAAACAAAGGTTGTGTCAGCCCTCACACTCTGCATTTGCCTTTTCAACTTTTTATTTTCTAGTTGCACTTCCTCACATTTATTTTCCACTGAGACCCATCATGGATTTGTGGCACAGTCTGTCCTCCTCTTTTTAGCAATTCTTCATATAATCCCTTGTACTGATCTCTTTCTTTGATCACTTTGACCAATTGTGCTTTATTAAATTTTGAAATATCAATGCCCATATCAGCAGTAACAATGGGATCTACTTCACCAACTTTCAATTTCATCATGTGACCAAAGGCTTTATCCACATCAATGATTTTTTGCCTCTTATTTGGAGGGTAAAGAGCCCATAAAAGAAAAGCATCTTCATTCTGGTCAAATCTAGAGCCAACATACACATCATTTACCCCTTCAATATCCAATTTAAATCCTTATTCTCAGAATGTAACATGCTATCAAAAATAAATGATGCACTCATGTCCCATCCTGGAAAGATGATGATGTGTGCTTCACTAAGAAGTTGTCTTCCCCTTTGAGGGGTTATAGTGGTCAATTCTAAACTGATTTCTTCCTTTAGTTTCCCCAACAATTCTGATTCTTTTTCAGGGGTTACATTTGGGATAGAGTCTCTCAGTTTTTCCCCTTTGAAATTATATAAAAACGATTTAAATTATTTTGACTTAATAAAAACATCATCAGACACAAAGGCAGAATACTCATCATATCTTGCATCACTATGGATGTTTAGCCTGGCAACAATTTGCTCTTTTAAGTCTGGCTCTTCTGCTATGTCTGGTGCTTGATGCCTAATACCACCTCAACTTCTTCAGACTTGCCTTCACTCTCTTCTTCTTCAGTTTCAATTTCTTGCAATCTCTTTTTCTTTTCTTCCAATTTCTTGTTTAATTCATCAATGGCCATCTGGGCCTCTTCCTCCTCCATGTTTCTAAACATGTCCTCTGCTTCCAAGTAAACATGAATATAATCTCCTAGATTTTGACTTTTCTTGCAATTGTGAATATATCCCCCAGGGTCATAATTGACCCTAGCAACATATTTGAACAAATTATATTCTTCAATCAGTTTCCTATTAATGGCTTCATGAAACCTTTGTTGATACAATCGTAAAATCCCCAAAACTAAGAGTCCCAGGTAGGAAAGTCTACTTATGCATACCTCCAAAATGTTTGGCATTCGAAACACTTAACTGTCTCACAATCTCCAGATAAGCAATTCTGTCTGGTACAAGTTTTGGCAACATATATGGGGTTCCTTCGAAACCATAAATCCTGAAGCAAGTAAAATCCTTGTGAACAAACCAATCCCCTCAGTTGTGATTGTCAATACCTCTTTCATAAAAAACAATAGGTCTAAGAAATCTTTTAACTTTAGTGGAAATAGATTCTTCACAAGGGACACCATACATCTGGTATAATGGCTTTACTATTAGCTCTTCAAACTTGATGTAGTTTGATTTCACATATCATGAATCCCAAACTGATGTCCACATCTGTATTGGTTGTTCTTTACCTGCTTTGTCCACTATGTTCAATTTTAAATTCATTGGCCACATACCCTTAAATCTTCCATAAAATAAAATCAAATGCATTAACAATGAGTAAGACTTGAAAGTGGGCTCCCTATTATCTCTGAGGTTCAAGAAACCTTCATGTAATTTTTTTGCAACATAAGTAACATAATCAAAGGGTCTTGGCTCATACATCTATACATTTGCTGCTAACACCAGCTACCCAATATTAGCTACATCAGGGACCTCTATACCTCCAACCTGTCCGCATGACATATAGGTGTACTGTAAGTAGTGTCTGAAAATGTCTATGTTGAATGGGGGACTATCCTCTTCAGTTAGAATGCCCTTCTCAACCCTGTGGAAAGCTAAGTTCCACCCTTTATAAGTAGTATCCATTTTAACAAATTCTTCCTCTAGTTCTTCAAACAACAAGGGGACATCAGGGTTAGGGTCTAAGCTAAAAACTTCATGTATGGTGCCACAACTAAATCTGATAAACACTTCGCCATTTGGAAACTGAATGTATCTCTTCTCATAATTATAATTTTTGACCAAGACTTCCATCAATCTGATATTTACAAAAAAATTCGGAACAACTAGTTTATCTAAGTTGGTTATCCATGGGTTACAAATTGGCACTTCCTTGTCCTTTCTCAGAAAATGAAATAGGAAGAGTTCATAACCTCTCACCTTTGTCCACACATCTCCAACCCCTTTAAACCTATCCTCAAGCTGGTCTTTTCTGGGCAAATGTTGTTTCGACCCTCTTGATTTTGGGCCTGGGGACTGCAATTGATCAATGATATCTTGATTCAGTTTCCGTGCAAGAGGGACTTCCACTATTTTGGATTTTCAGACGTGGATTTGGAGCCCTTAGCACTCCTCTTTCTTCTTGATGAACTTGCAGCCTCCATGATGCGTGATGAATTGTGAGCAATAATTCTCACCTTGTGTGTTTTTTACTAAGACACAAGCTGCATTTGGTTCTTAATTTGCCTCGTGTGAGCCATTAATCTACTCAATTGCACGCATTAAATACAAGCTGATTTGGTTTCAGTTTTGAATTGTATATGTAATGGCTCATCAATATATTCTTTCTCAATGAATTAATCCCTTGGCACCATCAATAATATTTCATTCCTTAAGTCGCTTTATTTTTTATCGATGTGTGTCTTCCCGAGCCCTCCATCGGGTATCGACATAACCTTAAACAACCTTTGTCGATAGTTACTTTTCCCTCGATGAATCTCCTGCTCCATTGTTTCCATCGGGCATCAGGATAGCTTTAAATTTTACACCTTGATTTCTTTAAGTTGTCCCAATGACTAAGGCTTCTCTTACTATCGGTGTAAGTCTTACCTATAGCCTTATCGACTATCGAAAAGACAATAATTCACATGTTCTGATAGCGAAAGTCACACCAATGATACTTTAGTAATGACTCGGTCGGTGTATATCCTCTCGATGTGTCTATCGAGTATCGGGATAACTCCTATCCCCTTTTAGTGATAGTTAATCACTTCCTGATGACCTTTGGATTTGCTAGGGTGCTTTCTTTAGGGTGGGCTACACTGATGGTTTGATTTGCATACTTGTGGAGTTCTAATGGAATTCTTCCATTTCTCTTCCACTTCTAAAAATCTATACTTAAAGACATCCATACTCTCTTGTTTCTTAGAGAAAATGGAGAACTAAATGGTACTAAGATTAAGAAGCTACATACTCATCATGATTAATGAGAAATAAACAAGTTTGTCAAGCTTGAAATCAATGTGTAAGGCTAACTGAGCCATTTTGTCAAAAGTTGTCAAATAGTCCAATTCAGGTCCTGATTGTTCAAATAATGTAAATGTACCCATGAAAGGGTAATAAAGGTTTAATATTTTGTTTTTATTCCATTATAAGGTGTTCAAAGTAGCTAAGTAATTTTTAGTGGTCATTCATGTCAAAAGGCAAAAGTTGTCAAGGTGTCACTAAAAAGTTGTAATGCAACAATGCATAAAATGTTGTCAAATTGTACATTTCAGCCTTAGGGGCAGTTGGAACAGTTATAGAACCATGAGAGGCTATAAAATACATCATTTATTCAGATTAAGTGTGTGTGATAGAGTTGGAGGAAAGTCTTGTAAGGCTAGATCAAATAAAGCCTCTCACTGTCACTTAATTCTGCAGGGTTGTGACAGTTACAGGGTTGTATATTAGTTTGAAAGTAAAACTTCCATTTAATTGTTTGTTGGATAAATAGGAAGGAAGTTTATTGCTATAAAGTATGTATTGGAAAATGTTTTTATTGAAGATTCAATGAGAAAATTGATATTTTGTTCAATACTTTTAATTGTTGTTTTTGACAGTCATGATTATTTGCTGCTTTAGATGTTTTTCCTAATAAGATTTGGATTGAATCCCGCCCCTAATAGCCTATTTGAGGTTTTAGAATGAAGAGTTATCTTTAATTCAAGATAGGTTTGAATGTCATCCATGGATTATAAATAAAGTTCTAATGGTTTTTGTCAAAACTGTCATAAAACCCTTTTTGATAGGGTTGCAACAAAAGAATTAATTATAACTCTTAATGTAATTGCTCAAGTTTCTTCATATTTTGGATTCTAATAGTCAATTTGATTCTCTTTCATATGAAGTTGGTTTCATGTTGACTTCTTCATAAATTCATCATTCCTAAGTTGATTCTATTAGATGACACAATAAAAAGGTTTCTCTTTTTTTAAAACTCAAATATTTTTCATCAACTTGCCAAAATCAAGCTTCTTTTTTAGCCAAGAAAACTATCTAAATAAAATAGTCTTCATAATTGAAGAGAGTCTAAGTTTAAGTAATATTTCAACTTCTATATAACTATTTCTAAGAAGACTTCCGTACTTGCGATATCCTTTTTCGTAGTTTGTGAAGGTTACACACCGAAGTTTCGATAGCCTGACTTTTTTGCGTGTGAAGAAAGACAATGTCAGAAAATATCATCAAACAACAAAATAAGGAGACAATTTCTAGATTGTGGTCTAACTTGAAAAGAAAAGGTGATGGAAAATGTTATTGTCCCTACAAAATTTGTAAGGGCTTAAAGACTAGAAGACTTCTAATCAAAATAGCTAAGAAACATTGTAGGCAACATGGTCACATTGAAGGGGGACATGATTATCATCTATTGGCAAGCTCTTCATTATATCATTTTAACAATTTATATACATAAGAAATAATTTCATGATGAGATCATGATCATGGTTTATTTATGTTGATCATTTTTATATAGGTCGAGCTCCCCAGGGCACATGATATGGACCAACACAACTCGACGGAGAATATGTTTTTCGAAGTGGAGGAACATGGAGGTGTGAATATCAAAGCTGAAGATAATGATACCATGGATGATGACGATCATGCACCAGAAAACACAATTGAAGATGATGGTACAAATACATTGATTGATGACACATTTAATACTGGTGCAACCGATCATGATGATCAAGATGACTTGGAAGTTGTTCATGATTTACTTGTACTTGAGAAGGCATATGAGCCCCTTTATGAAGGCTCCCAAACAACTCTTCTCTTCGTTGTATTGTTGTTGGTGAAATTCAAGGTTATGAATGGTTTATCCAACATAAAAATCTCATGTATGTTAAGGTATGTTGTATATGTCATTATAATTAATAAAGGGTGAATCATGTACCATTAATATTCTTTATATTAACAAATTAATATTATGTAGATTGATAAGTGAGTTTTTGTTACCACCATCAAATATTCTACCTTGCTCATACCGAGAATTATCTTCCATTCTGAAAGATATTGGAATGGAGTATCAAACAATACATGCTTGTCCCAATGATCATATTATATATCATAAACAACATGAATTTGCAACAGAATGCCCTAAATGTCATATCAGTAGATATGGAACATATCAAATAACAAAAAGGTGCCTCGCAAGGTTCTCCATTATATTCCCATTATTTCACGTATGCAATGATTATTCAGGTGCACTAGCTTGGCACAATTTATGGATTACCATACACGCAATAGAATTCGAGATGACATTATTTGAATGCATGTGGATGGTTCAAAATTTATGAACATAGAGGAAAAGTGACCACACTTTAAAGAAGAACCTCGTAATATCAAGCTTTCATTGGCAGCGGACGGTGTCAATCCATTTGGAGAGATGAGATCTGTTTACTCAATGTGGCCAGTTTTTGTTATCAATAATAACATTCCTCCATGGATGTCAATAAAGAGGGAGCACATTCATTTAATAGTCATCTACATTTAATTATAAATATTGTAGTAAAATGATCATAATAATTATGTAATGTTTTTGTTTATTCAACTAGGCAATTACCAAGTTAAAGATATGAATGTGTATATTGAGCCTCTTATCGGCGAGTTGCTAGAGTTATGGAATGGTGTCACTATGTATGACATCTCTAGACCAATAGGACAAAGATAGTTTCAATTCCATGCAATGCTTGTATGGACAATATATGATGCCCCAGGGCTAACACATTTTTGTGGTATGTTACATTGTTCAAGTTGGCATTATAATTATAATTATAATTATAAAAATTAACATAATTAATCCAATTATACATTATCTTGTAGGTCTTCAAACAAAGGGAAAATTTGCATGTCCTATTTGTGGTCCAAAGATGAAATCCCGTCATTCAAAAAGTTTAGGAAAGAAGGTGTTTGATGAGTATAGGAACTTCCTCCACAAAAATCGTAAGTATCAAAATACTAAAAAATATATTTTCAATGGGAAAGAAGAGACTACCTTAAAAAAATTTCAATGCACAAGAACACTACCTCATACACCAAGTTGAGGAGATTGAATTGTGTGGACCTGTACACACAAGGTCAATGTGGATGGTTGAGAGACACTTGAAATTTTTGAAGGCTTTGGTTCGAAAAAGAGCACATCCTGAGGGTTCTATGGTGGAGGGATATATGGTATACTAGACTATGGTGTACATTGTTGAATATCTTCCTAAGTTTACAGCAGAGATCCATGTAGATCACATTTGGGATCCCAATCCCATTAACAAATTTGAAGGGGAGTACTTGATGGGGAAGGGTAGATTAAGGAAAGTGGGAGGTAATTATACGATGTTATTCTATTTAATTAATTCTTAATCTTATAAATAAATCAGTTGTAAGTTGTCGATTAATTATTTGTACAGTTGGTCGGGAGTGGGATGCGCTATATTTGTATATTGCAAACAATCTTGATTGGATGACGGTGTGGATTGAACGATGTCAACATTTTGGTCGCACATTAACATGGGAAGGTATGGCTTCATTAGTTAAAGAAGCTCATTGTAATGGAGATTCCAATGTTACGCAAAGGGAAATTGATTTAGC
This sequence comes from Cryptomeria japonica, assembly GCF_030272615.1. Taxonomy (NCBI): domain Eukaryota; kingdom Viridiplantae; phylum Streptophyta; class Pinopsida; order Cupressales; family Cupressaceae; genus Cryptomeria; species Cryptomeria japonica. Next base: position 650,455,053 of record NC_081407.1, on the reverse strand, counting down.
ATATGGTTTAAGAGATAAACAGGTACATATAATTTTATTAATCACCCGTATGTTTATCAACTCATGATGCAATAATTTTAACATGTTAGACATATTGTAGGTCAAACACCACAAGGCTATGTGCTACAACGGTCATAAATTTCACATCAAAAAGTTGGATGACATGAAGAAAACTTGTGATTGTGGGATAACTACAGTATTTGAGGTGACCAATATTTTATCTAAAATGACATACATCCTCAAGAGTCTCTAAATCGATACTATGGCATTTTGGATGATATACTTGAGTGTGACTTTAATTCCTTAAAATTAGTTATGTTCGTCGTAAAATGGTATAGGGTACGACTGAATAAAAATGATCCAGATAGAACTATTATTGAACATGATAATGGATTTACAATGGTTAATACAAGGTCGTTTAAGCCAGTTGGGGATGAGCCCTATGTTCTTCCAAGCCAATGTGAGAAGGTATTTTACTTAGAGGTTCCACATAAACCAAGTTGGTCATTTGTTGTTAGACATTAACCAAGAGGAAGGCCGATAAAGTATAATGAGATGGAAGAAGAAGATACTAAAGAAATAGAAGATGATGTAGATGATGATGATGATGTTGTTGTTGTTGCTGCTGATGATGATGGTGATGGTGATGGTGATGATGGTGATGACATTGACAATGACGATGACAATGACGACGATGAAGATGATGATGATGATGATGACGATGATGATGACGACGACGACAATGATGATGATGATGATGATGATGATGATGATGACGATGATGGCGATGATGATCATGATGGTCATGATGATGAGTTGGATGAAGAAGAAGATCAATGACATGAATGAAATGTATGACATTTTTTGAACTTTGTGTTTATTTATGGAATTTGGATTGTTTATTATCTATGTGATGGATGGTAATTTAAAATACATATGTGATGGATTACATGTTTATGATGATACATTTAACATTTTTTGAACTTTGTGTTTATTTATGAAATGTGGACTCTCTATTAGCTATGTGATGGATGGTGATTTATGATACATATGTGATAGATTACATGTTTATGATGATACACATGTGATACCTATGATGCTCAATTACATATATGATGATACATATGTGGTGCTTATGATGCTCATGATATATATGTATTTATTGTTTATCAAATTACAAATATAATGCTTATGATGCTCAATTGTTGGTATTGATTTCATATATATATTTTGTGTGATGCTACCACCCTTGGTGTAAACAGGTAATTGACTATAGACATCGTTAACCCTTTAGTTGAGGATCCTGCACAGTCTACATAAAGTAAAGGTAAGGAATAAAAAAATATATACAATGATTATGATGATTTCATATTGTTCATGTTGTCTACTATGTAATTTTAGTATACATATCATGTAATTTTTAGCTAACATAAGATAATTGAATTACATATGTAGGAACCTGAAACCCTTTGACGAGGATCCTGTACAGTCTCATGGATCGATATGTATAAGTCAATACACCCTATATAAATATTTTATTTTTTTAAAATTACTAGGAAAACAAACTTCCTTAGCTCTTCAAACCTCGACATTAGCAGCAAATCTAATACAGTTATCAACACTTGAGGCTCCAGGTGGACTTATTCAATTTTTAATGTCAACATCAACTTTAGGACCAACTTCTTCATCAACATTACCTCATTTGCAAAATATCTCTCTCATTACCAACTCTCTCATTTGATGGAGTGCAGGTACCACCAAATAGGTATTCGTCAGATGTGTCATCCTTGAGTGAAAGAAATGTAGGAATAGTCGACAAAAGTGAGACATGTAGTAGGTCTAAAATAGGGAGATCAACTAGAGGTCAAAAGATTAGAAGATTCAATAAATTCATGGAATTTTTCCTTGCTCAAGGGGGGTCATGTTCTTATGATGATGAGATCAAAGGTGACATCGAGGTGCCCTTGAGGTACAAACATCTAGAGAAACAATGGGTACCCAAGGAACTTCCTCCAATAAACACTAATTTTTGTGTTAACGAGAGGATATATCACATAGCACCTTCGTCGTTACATGGTTTGGGCATATTTTTCATGGACGACATAAAGGTCTATTACAACAAAGTTGTTGAATTGATGGAGCATGTCGGACCTTGTTACAATTACAAAAATTGGATGCAGATTGTTCGATATTAAAAAAGTATGCGTATGTATGCACTGTTAGCAAATTATATACAACAAAAAGATAATGATCAAAGTAAATGAGTGGCTGTATACATTGATGGAAGGCCAAAAGCAACAGGGAATATTGTAGGTTTTATAAATAGTATTCGACCTGGGTCAACTAATAAGAAACCCAATTGCATATTTGAGGCGCGCGAGGGAAATCATGTATTTGTATGTGCGATAAAATCAATAAGTGCAGGGGAAGAACTGCTAATCAATTACAATTTGGATTGTATAGATACAAACAAAGTTACTAACATGGGGGTGGTACGCACTATATACCATTTAAACCAACCTCCAATTAATGACTCCAATATACCATCTTATTATTAAGTTTTTTTGCTAAGTTTATTGGTTTCATTTCGCTAACGTGTTTATATTTTTTCTTTGTCATGGGGTGACCCAAATCCGTCACATAGCACAGACATGGATGTAGGTCCCAACACTTCTACTGAGCAGGTAAACCTCATTATAATTGTATAAATTAGATAGAAGCAAACTGTCACATTATTGTTTTATTTTCTTGAGTGTTTTAGATTAATTTTTATAGTGTTAATAATATTCTTATCATAGACAGATGTTCAGGGAAAGGAAAAGAAACCTCCCTTACATTAGCACCTCAACACAGTATTAAGAGATGAGGACTATGCAATTTCCACAAACCTTGTACAAGTGATTAAAATGTCTATCACAAAAATTAATAAAGAGATTGTTGCTTTGGTATGCACGACCCCTCAGAGTGATGAGATAAAAGATAGGGTGAATAAATTGGTGCAAGCAACAAAAAACATATGAGTAAGCAGTAATGAAAGGTTTAATTATAACAAAAGTTCAATAATGGTTTATATTTTATACTCTTTTATGTCACTAACTAAAATATGTACATGTTGTTTTTATAGAATTTCATGTGTCATCATCAACCTGGTGGACATGATCAGGGTATTGCAGGTGATGACCATGTTCTATGCATTAAAACTACTCCTTCTTTGGACTTGTGAACTTTCTTTTTTAATGCTAGTGTTATTTACATAGGCCTTTCCTTGTCTATACTATTTCTCTCTCTTTAGAATGAATAATAATAAGTTTTGTGTATATATATGATTGTAATAATAATTTATTAATCTGTTAATAAAGTATCTAGTTGCACAATTATAAGTTCTCATTTGATCTGATCTGATCACTTGTATTTTAATTTATTTTTATTAAATTATATTTCAAAGTAGGGACATTACAAAGACCAATAAGACAACGTGAAGTTTGACAACATGAGATAGCACATTGAAGCAATCTAAATAAATAGATTCCATAGACTATCTTTTGTAAGGACTATACTAGTTTATCACTTACATTGCCCTCTTGTCACAAATTTCCATACCTTTGTCTTGCATCAAAACTTACATTCCTTATTCTCCTTCATACTGTTGTATCATTAAGATTAGCATCGAACACTTAATAAAGGTTCACATTTCTTTACAACTCTTAATAAAGGTTCATCCTTGTTTACAATTCTTGCAGTTTTCATATATTTAATGTATTATTCTTCAGGTGCTGCCAATGTTCCTGTGGAAAGGCCACCTCATTCGAGGTTATCCCCATCTATATTGCTGACTGTAATGTTGACAACTAGCAACATGTAGACGTCCTCTACTGCTTGTCATGTTGACCCGCCCACTGTTGGTAGATCCCTCTTTTGCTCTCTCTTTTGCTATGTGTTTATTTCCCTTGAAGTGTTCTTTCTTGGGGGCATTTCATAGTGGATTCATTTTTTGCAGCACAATATGCACATGAGGATGTGCCAGAGGTGAATACTAGTGATAACATAGCATCATTTCCTAGATCTTCCCATATTACTAGTACAAGAACGTTGTAGACCACATTGGTGGTGAGAGATGGAGAATTGATTCCCTTGAAGATACAAAAGGTTCCAGGTACTTTAAAATTATTATTCTATATAATGTAATTATAATTTACTTACTGATCACTCGTTTTGGACTAATTATCCCATGATTTTTTTTTGCAGGAAATGATATTTTTTATAAAAATCTTAATGACATTGCATATCAAAATAGGGGTTGGTTTGATGAACTCATATCCGTGTTTGCGATAAGGAACAACACTGGAAGGAACTTACATATTTATATGTTCAAGATGATGAATATGATAATGCTGCCACTATTATCATGAACCATTCTCCATAGGCATGGGATCATATGCAATTCAAAGATGTTGTAGTTAAAGTGGCCAATGTTGAATTGTATTACAAAGTTGTACACTTTTATTTGCAAGAACACCTAGATCTTATTAATGACCTCTTGAATGTCCTTTCCCTTAGGGTAGACCACACACGAGTGGTTGACATCATGCGTAAGGTATGCCTCTAAACTCTTTTATTCTGTTACTATTTTTAGGATTACCGAGATGTCTTTCACTTGTGTATTAAGTTTTTCTAGATGTTCTCTTTAGCAACTATTTGGTTTGGAAAAATTTCATGAGTATCTTTTGTTCTGTTGTATTTGTTATCCACGCTAGACATCTCCGTCTTGTGAAGCCATACATGGTTGTAGTACAGAGCAATAATGTCACTGCTGTTAATGAGGCTTTGAATGAAATTTATGTAGAAGAGAAATATTATGATAGGCTTAGAGAATCTATAGATATGCATGATAACTTTGATCAGATAGGGATTGCTCAGAGGGTGAGGGGAACTTCTCTATTAGTTCTTTCATTTAAGTTAAAGTGGGATCTAATTTAGCATTTGAATAGTTTTCTAATGATCTTCAATTTCAATTAGGTTGAGAAACATGAAATTCTTGAATTCCGGCTAAAGGCTTTTCTATAGCAAATTTTTGAGGAGGCAAATGATTCTTGAATTCTGTCTAGTTATATTTATTACTTGCTGAAAATTATAAAATGGTTTCTTATAAATGTTTACGAAGTTGTGCATGTATAAATTAAAAGTATGATTCCTTGATGAAGATTACTTATGAAAATACTTGATTTAATTATATCAGATCAACAACAGACCAGTGCCTTCATCCCTTACTGATTTCATACTATTTCAAATTGAAAGATCCTACATATAACCATGGAGACAGTTTTAATAACTTGTTTTCAAAACAAGACCCTCACATCAAAAGCATCTATATGGATTGTAACTGTATGCGGGAAAAGTGGGTCGATAGAACTTAAAATGTGAAAAATGAAGCATAAGGAGCCTTGCTCACACACCCACGAGACTTCTTGGTGTAAGCTATGGAGTCATGAAGTATGGCTTAGCTTCCCAAGGTTGCTTCCATGGTTCTCTATCTCACAAGGTCCTTCAAACCAATGTCTTTGCTCTCATATCACTGAGCCAAGTGGTTTAGGGATGACAAATGCAAGAACGAGGGATGCTTTGGTTGATTTTAAGATGAAATGCATCCTAAACTATGCATGATCCTATCAATGCAATAAACTAGATTATAAGATGACAAGATTAGTAGCAAGACTATCCTAGCATGATATACTAGTCTATGATTAAGCTAAATGATAAGGAAAATACTCTAAACATGCATATTTAGATTAATTCATATTGAAAAGAGAGGCTAAATGATGAGCACAAATGATATATTAAAGCTTGGATGGATTTTTGTATAAGTATGATACTAAAGACTTGGATCCTTAAAATGGGGGATGGAGAGCTCTATTTATAGCAAAAATAGGGCAATGAATGGCCAGGATTGAAAGAGGTAATCAAGGGTTGAGTTTGAAAGTTGGGAATCCTTGTTCACAATTTTCACCAATGAAATGGTGACATTTGGCAACATAGGGTTGGTTGAGAGGAGATGTAAGAAGCATTGAATGCTTGAGAAGACCTCATGGTTATCTTAGGGGGTAAGGGTTATGGTTAAGTTAGGATTACCCATTGGATAAAGGTTTTATCCAAAGGACAAACTCTTGTGCAAAGGATTAAGGATAACCATGGTCAAAGCAGTAAATTCTTGATGAGACCCTTGGGTTACATGGAGGTTGAGTTTAGGGAAATTCTTTAATCAAGCTAGAGGGTTGAGTAAACCATTAATGGTTTGGGAGACTTTCAAAGTTAAGTAGTTGAAGCCTTTAAGGGTTTTCAAAGACTTTGAGGGTTTGAGAAGTGACTTCCCCTTGCTTAGGGATGTGACAAAGTTTAGGAAATGGGTTAGGTTAATTTAGAAGTGATTAGAAGAGTCTAGAAGGGGTTAGGAATAGGGTTTAGGAAGCAAGTGGGAGATGTAGGATTTTGCAAGTGATGGAGGGATAATAGGATTTAATTTAATGAATTTAATTCAATTTCGTTGCAATTGGGGAAATTAAATAAATTAGATTTATTCAATTTAGGATTAACTATTTAATTAAATTTGAATTTAATTAAAAAGTGGATAGGGGATTTAATTGAATAAAATGATTTATCCTATTAAATGGTAAAAGAGGTCTAGTGAATTTAATTAAATAAATGGAGTAATTTACTTAATTTAAATAGAGGAATGTGAGTAATTCAATTAAATTGGATTTAATTAAATAGAGAAATGAACATAAGATATTCATTTAGGAATATGGTCATTTTTATACGTCTACATTTTGCCCCTCTTTGAAGTGATGTGTGTGCACATGTTAATTCAAAGAAAATGATGTGTCGTTGTGATTTATGATCAAATAAAAATTTTATGTCATTTTGAGATATGCCATGCCCCAGTTTTGATATTTGATGTTGATAATGCCCCTTCGAGAGATGAATCAAAATTTTGGAAAATATGTTTTGATTTGATGTGTGTGTTTGCATTGTAAAATTTTGGCTATGTGGAATGCTAATAATTGATTCATCTCCCGATATGGATGTGTGCGAGGGTACGAGGAAGACCACGAGCGAATTACATGCTCAATCCCCTAACCCTAATTTTATTTCACCCTATAAAATGGGAAAAGTGCATTGTTTTGTCTCATTTGTGCTTGTTGACTTTGGAGAGAAAGACTTTTGTAGAGAAGACAAAAATGCCTATCACATATTCTACACATCGATTTGAGCGCGTTTGGAGGCATCGGAGGCCTGCCGCGTATGGACCACTGGTAAGTCAACCTTTTTGACCCCTTTTTGATTTTTTATTTTGTCATTTTTGGTCATGTTTTGAATTTTGACACGCGGGTTTTCCGGTTTAGCGCATAGGGGTCATCTTTTAGCACATACGAAAAATTTCGTAGCGCATAAGGGTTTCATTTTTGGGTAGCATCCGAAAACTTAGGGTAGTGCATAAATGCAACTTAGTGCATTAGGGACACAGGGTAGCGTAGAAGGTGAAATAGGTAGCGCGTCAGGTAAACCTAGCACATTGGGTGCACAGGAAGTCGCATGGGTAGGGGTAAGTAGTGCATAGGTTAGACCTAGCGCATAGGGTTAGATAGGTAGTGTAGGCGCGGGATAGGTTAGCGCATGGGATAGGTTTAGCGCTTAGGGTAGATTAGATGGCACATTGGAAGAAATAGGTAGCACATAGAGTTAATCTAGCGCGTGGGGTAGATAGGATAGCACGTGGAGAAAATAGATTAGCGCATAGAGTCAATCTAGCACGTAGCCAAATTTAGTTAGTGCATGCGGTTGGTTTTGTGAGAAAATATGATTTGTGAGTGAGGAAAATTGATATGATATGGTCAGTTTTGCTGGGATAGGTGTAAATGTTTCATTTCTGTGTTTGCTGTCATGATTTTGATAGTTTGTCCAATATAAGTGCCGATATAACTTGGTTTGTTTTGCGATTTATTCATAGATATTGATGTGGATTTGATATAAACTTGATTTGATTTGCATTGTTTCAAGTTAATATATGTGGAGCTTGATTTGTGTTACAAGCTGATATGATTGTGGAACTTGAATTGTTTTACAAGCTGATATGGGTTGAAAACTTGAGTTGTGTTACAAGTTTGATATGGTTTTTGAAAACTTGAGTTGTGTTACAAGCTGATATGGATAGATATGATGTGATTTTGATTTTGATATCTATGTTTTGATGAGGAAACTGATATTGGACTTGTTTTGCTTTTTGACAGGAGTGATTGGGAGTGGTTCAGTCATGCGAGCGGTTCCTGAGACCATGGGCATTGAAACCACGGTTGCCATAGGCTGATCTAGACATTATTGAGAGATGCGACCCGTCTTCCCTATTAGACATGCCTCCGTTTACTGTGAACCAGGGTTTACTTACAACATTGGCAGAGAGGTGGCACAATGACATGAATACCTTCCACTTTGCCATAGGGGAGATGACAGTGACCCCAGAGGATTGTTACCAGATCCTGTGCATACCTATAGTAGGTGCACTACTACCCTATGAGTAGTCAGAGGAGGGCGGGATAGAGGCACTTCGTTGGATTTTTCATGATGATACAGTGTGTGGATACGAGATTCCGTTGCAGGAGTTTATGGATTTGGACTATGCACCTCTTCCATTGGTACTGGCAGGTTTTGTAGGTGGGTTTCTATGTCCCGACTGCAGGTCGAAGGGACATTCTGTGGGATGGGGACTGGTGCTGGAGGAGATGGTGACACGGGGCCGCAGGTTCGAATGGGGATCGGCTATGCTAGCCCATTTGTACAGGGACTTGCATGAGGTAGTATACCTGGGTTACGATAGTTTGTCAGCTGGCGTGACGCTTCTACAGGTATGGTGCTGGGAGCACATTCTCGCAGCTAGGCCATTGGTGGATAGAGATAGCCCTTTTGGGCATGCCTATGCATATGGATACAGGGGTTTAGTTGTCCAGCGAAAGCTGGGCAAGCTGGAGCATTGGAGGAGGGTATTGGATGACATTGATACGGTCATATGGCGACTGTACGCAGGTTGTGAGGTTTGGGGTGAGGATGGGCTGGAGATGCCATATGTCTTCATGACCCGATTTTTGATAGGGAGGACCCCTTTTGTGATCGAGAGATTTTTGGTTATGAGAGTTTTGCGATAGTATGGTCGGCAGCAGGGGATACCACAGGGGACTTGTTTGTATGCACGCCGGAGGCAAGACATACCAGATTGGGGTCTGACTATTGATAGTGCGGTGGCCGTAGAGGAGTTTGTGCAGCTAGCGGGCCAGATATGGGACTATGCCCTTGAGATTTTGGATGCTGGGATGACGGAAGAGTTTGCCCGATTGTTTATAGCTCGTGCCATGGCGAGGATATCAGATCCAATGGAGATGCGGCCCGCTTTTGATGATGATGAGGATGAGGGAGGTGGAGATGGGGATGAGGGAGGTGATGGAGGAGGTGGAGGAGGATGACAAGGGAGAGGAGATAGAGGTAGAGATGGGGGTGATAGAGGGGTGGAGAGAGCAGTTCGATGAGATGTGATGGATAGAGGTAGAGGAGGTTTGGCTATTGGAGCAAGGGGTGAGGGGAGAGTGACATAAGTGATAACAGCAGTGGGAGGGACTGATGAGGTGAGATGGCCAGCCCAGAGGAGGAGGATTGATGTGTTACCTCCACCAGCACTGAGGACAGGTAGAGGGATAGGGGGTACCCCTTCATAGGTACCCCTACGGGTCTAGATTTTGACTCATGTGGAGGATGCCCAGATTAGGACCCTATAGGTGATAGTGCAACAGCTGCAGGCACAATTATTAGCGCATCAACGTCAGATTATGCAGCTGACATTAAACACGACACTGAGATAGAGCGGTGGGGTCGAGCAAAGGAGCGAGCAGCGAGCGTGCAGAGAGCAGTAATAGGTGGTCCAATGAGGGACACCTTGAGAGAGCTGGCTTTGAGAGCCCAGGAGGCGGAGTACCACCATTGACATTATGAGGCTGTGGTGCCTAGGGAGCATCGAGTGTAGAGTTTTACGTAGTCGAGATCGAGTCGATCTCGAGAGACTGGATCGTAGTCAAAGAGCAGAGGCATGATAGGGCCATTGAGACATGATCCACCTGGAGATCCAGGGGCTGGGACTTCTACAGTGAGAGCGTCTCCTTCAGGAGATAGTCATACTTGAGAGACGATGTCTCCATTTGTATTTTTGATCGTTATTTTTAGTTGTATGGGGCACAAACATGACAAATATTTATCATTTGTTGAGATATATATATGACACCGTTTTCTTTGATCATGTGATGTGTTATGGATGCATGCTTTCTATATGCTTGTGTTTATTTTATGATGATGCAATGCTTAGATAGATGATATGATGAAGTGAAATGCAATGATGTAAATGTATGATGTTCATGAGATGTATCTTGAAAATGAGATGTATGATTTGATATGTTGTGAGATGTATCATGAAAATGAGATGTATGATTTAATATGCAACTAATTGTAAAATGATATGCAATTCATTGTAAATGATATGCAACTAATTGAAAAATGATATGCAACTAATTGTTTTTGGAGCATCCTCATTCTGCATTTATCATCCGATATAACCACATGTTATTTGCTTTCGATATATGTATCATCATTGAGCATGGATTGATCTTTGGATATGTTGAAAATTTATACAAGCATAATGGTATAATTGAACCATGATAACCTGAGAAAAATTTACATGATGTTTGATTTTGCAAGATAGTACAAGCGTCAAGGTATAATTGAACCAGGATGACCAGAGTGCGGATTACGTATAAACAAACAAGATTAAACCATTTGTATGCGTAAAGTGGAATCATGTAGATGTATAAAAATGACCATATTCCTAATAAATATTTTATGTTCATTTCTCTATTTAATTAAATTACCCGCATTCCTCTATTTAATTAAGTAAATTATTCAATTTATTTAAATTAAATTCACTATACCCATTTAATGAATAAATCATTTTATTCAATTAAATCCCCCCTATCCACTTTTAATTAAATTCAAATTTAATTAAATAGTTATCCTAAATTGAATAAATCTAATTTATTTAATTTCCCCAAATTGCAACCAAATTAAAATAAAACAATTTATTTTAATTAAATCCTATTATCCCTCCATCCACTTGCAAAATCCTACATCTCCCACTTGCCCTCCTAAACCCCTTTCTAATCCCTTCTAGACTCTTCTAATCGCTTCTAAATTAAACTAAACCATCTTCTAAACTTTGTCACATCCCTAAGCAAAGGGAGGTCACTTCTCAATTCCTCAAAGTCTTTGATAACCATTAAAGGCTCCAAGCCTCCAACCACTTAATTCCCCAAAGTCTTCAATAACCATTAATGGTTAACTCAAACCCTCTTACATGGTTAAATAATTTCTTTTAACTCAACCTTCATCCAACCCAAGGGTCTCATCAAGCATTTAATGCTTTGACCATGATTATCTCTTAATCATTTGCACAAAGGTTTATCCTTGGATTAACTCTTAATCTAGTGGGTAATCTTAATTTAGACTTGACCCTTACCTTCTAGATAACCCTAAGGTCTTCTCAAGCATTTAATGCCTCCAACCCCTTCTCTCAATCCAACCCTATGTTGACATTTGTCACCATTTCATTGGTGCAAATTGCAAACATGGATCCCCAACTTTCAAACTCAACCCTTGATCAACTCTTTTAATCCTGACCATCCATTGCCCTATTTTTGCTATAGATAGAGCTCTCATTCCTCCATTTTATCATCCTCAAAATTTGTAGTATCACACTTATGCTCAAATACATTCAAGCTTTCATATCATTTTTATGCTCATCATTTTAGCCTCTTTGAAATCAGGAATTAGTCTAAATATGCATGTTTAGAATATTTTCTTTATCATTTAGCTCAATCATAGACTAATATATCATGTTAGGATAGTACTCATACTAACCTTGTCATCTTATCATCTAGTTTATTGCATTTCTAAGATCATGCATAACTTAGGATGCATTTCATTCTAAAATCTATCAAAGCATCCTTCGTTCTTGCATTTGCCATCCCTTAACCATTTTGCTTAGTGATCTAAGAGCAAAAACATTGGTTTGAGAGACATTGTAAGATAGAGAACCATGGGACCCACCTTGGGAAGCTGAGTAATACTTCATTACTCCATAGCTTGCACCAAGAAGTCCTATGTGTGTGTGTGTGGACAAGTCCTTTTAGAATATTTTCACATATTAAGTTCTATCGACCCGCTTTTCCCGCATACATTTTTGGCACCCACCGTGGGGCTCAACCCCATATATCTAATTGGTTTTTAAAATTAACCACTTTTGCAGGTCCGCGAGAAACAGGAATCAGCGCGTGGAAAACATTCCCTAGCACATCCGGTTAACAGTCTAGCGCGTCCCGCTCACTGTTTAGCGCGTGGGGTCTATACTCTAGCACGTAAAGTCCTTTCTTTAGCGCATAACCTCCACTAATCTTTTCCTGTAGGTCTCAGCGTGGAAGAAAAATAGAGTAGCACATCTGAAAAATAGTTTGGTGCGTCGGGTCTGTTAAATAGCGCATCACCTTCACTATCTAGCGCGTGGAGTCCATCATCTAGCGCATGAAGTCCATCTTTTAGTGTATCAAATCAGTACTTTTCCTGTAGGCCTCAACGTGGGAGAAAAACAGAGCAGCGCTTCCGACGCACAGAGTAGCGCATCCAGCAAGCAGTGTAGTGCATTTAGACACAATTTTAGCGCATCTAGGTTATATTGTAGCGCGTAAAGTCCTTTTTGTAGCGCATCACAGACAGAAGGCAAAAATTAAAATTGTAACCAAAATTAAATTTAGACTTGTAGAAGTCCACCAAAATCCAGATTTGTCTAACTATTTGATTGGAATTTTGCAGGACTCTGACAATTTCTTGCAAGTAGAGTTGAAAATTTTCTTTTATCGATTTCTTTTGTTGACCACCAAAAATCAAAATTTTGCTTTGTTAACCAAGTTATTTTCCTAGATTAGAAAATCATCGCTATGAAGGGTTAAAAAGAACATCATGCTTGTTGGAGCAACATCTCCAAATAGAAGTTAGCAAATCATTATCTTAAAGGCTAAAACAAACAACTTGATTGTCTTGTCTCGAAAGTGGAAGGAATATGCTCTCCCCTTAACTGGGTGATCAAAAATCCAGACCACTCTTAAAAGCTTTCTTTACTTCAAGCAATAAAACCTTTAGCAGACCTGCCTTCCCAAGGAGTTGAAATTAACTCTTAAAGTCGTTTATGGCCGGTGTGAAGGGAACGATCTAAGTGGGGAACGACTTTGACGCTAAGAATTCCAACCCACTATAATCAAATGTGGAAAGTGATGAAAGTCCTTTTCAACAGTTGCGCGCAGCGATTAGCCTTCCCCTAGTATCCTTGAGATACGTAAAGCCTTTGTTCTAAAGGTTGGGAAGCCTCCTGAGGGAGTTTATCACTGACGGCCGAACGGGAAGCCTGATTACGAACCATAGAAATAGAAGCTTTGAATTGAGTTAGTAACCAAACATTTATAACATCATAGTGCAAGGGTGGGGAAGAATCCGCCTCCAAGATTACTCACCATATATCTCCCAAGATAACTACTCAACTGTGAAGCAATTCACTTTGGATTAATTTCTGGCAAAAGGCAAAAAAACGGGCACCCTCTAAGGGGTGACACGGCTGTTTGAGCTGACGGAGTATCGAGACTAGTGGGCTATGATGTTATTTATGACCCTTGACTAAAGAGTCTTTCTGAAGTGTATTATTCGTATCAAAACCTGTTAAAATATTGAGGATTTGAACACATCCTCGCAGAACATACACTTTTTTTAGATTAGGCAAAATGGTTGTACTTTTTGTGCCGTGCTTGCATTTACTACTTCAGAAAATCATCCATCGAGCTTGAAAATTTCACAACAAAAGTTCAAAATTTGAAAAAAATCAACCAAAGGAAAAATCAGGGCGGTTTAGCGCATAAGAGCAATTTCTTAGCGCATGTGGACTTTCTGTTAGCGCATCCCAACATCAAAATAGCGCGTCGGTTCCAAACAATAGCGTTTCATCTCAAGGCAAAACAGTGTGAAATAATTTAGCGCATCAAAGAAACAGTCTAGCGCGTGGAAGCATCAGCTTAGCGCGTAGGGGCTAAACATTAGCGCATCAGGTTCACAGGTTAGCGCGTTGCAGACCCAAGGTAGCGCATAGATTGTTCAAAACAAATAGAAAACAAATTTAACCATTCAAAACTTTAGCACGTGTCTGGGGGTAGCCTAGCGCGTGTGGTAATTGTTTCAGTGCGTAGAGTAATTTTTGTAGCGCATATAGTCTCTGTTTTAGCGCGTGATCCAAAACACAAAAACAGAGGGCAAAACAATGAGGAATTTCAAAAATTTCAAAAATATTTTCAGAAGCCTTCTCCATCAAACATCATTTTTCATCAAAAAGAGTAGCGACAACAAACCGTTAAGACTATTTCTTGAGCTAATTTGTGTCAAAACAAACGTTGTAAAATCCTAAACAAATCGCACAATAAAACATGTCTATCTTATCATAATCTGGAAACCTCATCATTAGTATCAACAGAATCCTTTACCATCTTACGAATTTAATCTCACAAAAACACTTGTTTAAAATTTTCAAGTTGTCAAATCCAGTCTCCATATTGGGAGGCTTTTATCTATATCATTTGATGCACTTTGTCGTGAAAGGGCATCTATACCTTCACTTTGATAGAGTAAGATTTGAAATTTTTCAAACAAGATCAAGCGAATCCAAACAAATCAAAAGGAAACCATTGATCACTCATGCATGACTAATCGTCATATTCTGAGAAGAAAAAACCTTTATTGTAACATCACGTTGAAGAAACAACAACCTAGTTTTTCCAAATTCATCAAGAGAAACAAGTTCTTATACATCAATCGTCAACTCTTCAAATCGCATCGGGTATTCCTTCATCACGTCAAACGTTATATCCAAAACAAATCCAACGAATTTGACAAGGAACCCTTGAAGACAAGAGCCTACTATCAAAAGTCTGCTTTTAATCAAACCATAAACCGCAGCGGAAAAATCAATCCAACATTCTTGCCCGGCGCGTGTATCACTTATAACACATCTCGACCAGAACCACCCACCCCCAAGCAACATATCAACGAGGCTTTCGTCCCTTTCATCACTGAGAGTTTCTACTAAAATGCCTGTTATTCGCTCCCAAGGAAACAAACAAAGCGAGACACACGCTGAGTCTAGTATGAACCGAAGATTGTCAAATCCTTTTGAAGTTCCACCCTTAGAAGAACCTGAAATTACGGAAGCACTTCTTCAGGAATGTTAGGAAAACCCTTCATTCCAAAAGCTTGTAGAAAGACTCATGGAAAATGACAAAGAAAAATATCTGCTCATGCTTACAAGTAAAGGCGTTAAACTTCTCGAAGATTTAGACTCAAACATCTTTAAAACTGGATCTCGACAATATGCATATCAAGAACAACAAAGAGAAGAAGAAACTCGTAACTTTGAACAACACATACCTGAGCAACACATTCCAGAACAACACATACCAGAAATGCGTATACCCGAACTAGAAACACCAGAGCAAAATATACCCTTTACCACACCTTTTCAGTTGAGAACAAATACAAGGGAAGAAATTTTCCCTCGACAAGACAATATACCTTTGGCTGCCCTTACTCAACAAATGCAAATGTTGCAAAGACAAATACAGGATGTGCAACAAGGAACAACAGTGCGGTACTCTTTAAACGAAATCTGTTCTTATCCATTTGATAGAAGATTAAACATGGTGCCTTTTCCTCGAAACTCAGACATTCCCAAATTCAATAAATATGATGGGAAAAGTGATCCTCGAGATCATGTTCGAGAATTTTGCACAATGAGCCTTGAATTTGCTCATGATGACACCTATTTGATGAGGTTATTCCCAAGAAGCTTAGGAGGGTAAACCATGGAATGGTTATCCAAAATTACACTATCTGTCAGATCATTTGATGAATTGGTTAACAAATTCATAACCCAATATTCCTATAACATCCAACATGCAATAACCATGCTAGATGTTTGCAACACCAAACAAAAGAACAATGAAACATTCATGGTATTCCTTCAACGTTGGCGATGTATGGTATCCAGATATCCTCGAGATATTCTCGAGAAGGAGAAAATGAAAATCTTCATCGATAACTTGAATAGTGAAATGAGTTATAGACTAAATATTCAATGCATACCATCTTTCGCTAAATTAATTGAGAATGGCATTCAAGTAGAGGAAGCATGTGTCAAAAAGGGAACACTCAAATTTTACAAGGAACAAACTCATCAAACTACAATAACCAGAACAACACCAACCTTGACAAATCTCGATTTTGGACTCGAAACAAAAACGAAGGCAACAATGAAACACATGATTCCAAATCTAAACAACCAGTGCTCACATTATCCGGAAATCCTCAAAACATGGAAAATCCTAAAAATGCTAATCCAAATGCTAACACATATGCACCAAACACCGATCAAGGACAACTCAACACAAACAACACCAATGATACTCAAAACAAAAACATGAATCCAAGACCTAACAACAATTCACGCAACAACACAAACAATTTCCAAAAGCGTATCTTCACACCACTAGGGCAATCACTAGAATCAGCATTCAGAGAACTTTTGGCACACAAGATTCATTTCTTGCCTCCAATCAGCAACTATGAACCTCAAATCAAATCACCTTGGTGGAATGATTCACACTATTGTGATTACCATCGTAACAAGGGTCATCAGACAAATGATTGCATGAGGTTAAAACACGTGGTGCAAGATATGATTGATCGAGGTGACTTAACAATAGATGGTCTCAAAACAAATGGTGATCATGGAGCCTTTAAAAATCCTCTTCCAAATTACAACAAAGATGGTGCTTCAACCTCGGATAATACATGCGGAGCTCGTATCAACCATATCTACAACAACACCATAAACCACATATCCGCTGAAGATCATCAAGTAAATGTCATCACCATCCGAGATAAGCGTGATCATGAATCTGTCAATGTAACAACCCGAACTCAGAAATATGTCTTGAAAGGACATACTGCACCTACAACTATCACACCAAAAATCCAATATGACTTGGTTAGCCAACTCCGTAAAACTCCAGCACAAATATCTATACTAGAATTGCTGAAACTATCACCAAAGCACAAAGACATATTAGATCAAGCGCTATTGGAAACCAATGTACCTCAAAATTTGGATACAAACAGATTTCAAGCCATGGTCGCCCATATGACTGGACCTCATAACCTCACCTTCTCAGAGCATGACGATGCCTCCTTAAGCCATCCACATAATACTCCTCTCCATATCAAAGTCATTGTTTGCAAACACCGAGTAAAAAGAGTCCTAATAGATGGAGGAGCCGGACTTAATATATGTACTTTAAAGCTTATCCGTGCATTAGGCTTCTCAAAAGAATCTATTGATCCCTGCAAGAAGATTACCATAAAGGCATATGATGATGAGGAAAGGTCCTCTAAAGGAACTGTGATATTACCTATTCAAGTAGGACCAATACAAAAGGATACTATATGTCAGGTCTTGCACATAGACCTTTCCTACAATATTTTATTAGGGCGACCTTGGATACATGAAATGCAAGCAGTACCTTCTACATATCACCAGTGTGTCAAATTTCTGTATGACGGACAAAAAGTCTCCATATCTGCTGATCACAATCCATTTCAACATTGCAACGCAATGGGGGCAGCCCAAGACAGTTTGGTTCCTCATAACAGAGAAAAGTAGCGATCCTTATCATCAGATCTACAAACAGCAATACCCAATTCCTTATCTAGAGATTTCAAATAGCACATGCAAATCAAAGATCACGGTATGGGGGAATACTCTTTGGAGCCTTTATGTTTGGCCAAATTGCCAACATCACCTAGATCTCATGGATTGCCTACTACATCAACACATCTGATCACTCAGCCCATCACTAAATTTGATGGTACCTTCATCCAATTGGGCACTCTGGCACATGAATCAGAAGATAAGGATATTCTTAGCTGGTTATACAAAGATGAGAAAGAAGATAATAGAGCAGCTACTCTGGATATTGTTCTACCTACACACCTATATGGAAAATGATACTTAATCATGCAACAAATGGGATATGATGGTAAAGGACCTATTGGGAAACGCAAGGAAGGAGTCACTGAACCTATAAATCTTCCTTCACAACCTAATAGAAACAAAGTAGGGTTGGGTTGTGAGCTCACCTTCCTATTAAAAAGGCCACCCCACCTAACTACAAAACCTTAATGGAAAGTAAAAACAAAGTACAAAGAAGAATCCTGGTAGGAAGCACTCTTTGAATCAGCAGAAACAATCCGTAAGGCATGGGAATGTCAAGATCAGAAGTTACATCAGGAAAAGCTTCTAAAACACAAAAGGGCCATATCTGCAGCAGTAGCTCATGTTCAAACACCAATATCTCAAGAACAAATAAAATCATCTCCAGATACCATTATTCCTCCCCGAGGAAGCACAGTCTATGAACAAATACAGAAGATAGAAGACGGATCTGACATAGAATCAACAAAAACTATCAAAATGGTATCTATCATCAAAGATTTGTTTTCACCATACAACATACCAGTTTACAACACTGATAGAATCTGGGATGATGCCTCAGAGACTGATTCCAATGAATATGAATGGGGTACCTGCTCCAATGCTACTACAGATATCCCTAATGATACTGATTATATATCTCTTTCTCAAGAAGAACATAGCGCAAAAGATCGACCTCTTGAATTTGGACCGCAGAATATCTATGACACCACGGAAAGCGAACAAAAACATTATGAACAAGTCTATGTAGAAGATAATACCATCGAAGACCTCGACGAAATCCTGGACTTCTTTAAAACCAAGAACAATCCCGATGAAAACTCTGTCCTAACACTCATAGTAGCCGAACTTGATCCACCTAACGATTCCTTACCACTTGTCTTTCCTAACCTCATTGATTGGGATGAACCTAAAATTCATGATATACCAATTTTCCTAGATGATGAATCTATTATCCATTACCTATGTACCGTAAATCCAGAAATAGGTTCTACCAGTGAACAAAGTAACGATGTCTACAAACCAGGGAGTGCCAAGTCTCTCAATCGCAAAAATGAACAAAATAAAGAATCTGATGCTAAAAACCAGTCAATGGCAGCTCTAGATCACAAAAAAGTAAAAATAAAGGATGCATCTGAGGGTGAAAACCTTTTTAAGGCACCTAACGATGGGAGACTTGACACTCTTCCTGAGCACTTTCATGAGCAATCACCCATATTGATTGAGCCCACTCAATCAATCAACATTGGTACCATAGAAGCAGTTAGGAACCTACACCTTGCAGAATCTCTGACAGAGGAAGAAAGATCAACATTCATCATTTTCTTTAAACTACAACAAATTAACTTTACTTCATCATATGCCGATATGCCTGGAGTGGATCCACACTTAATCATGCATCACTTGTCCATCTCTTCAGGAGTTAAACCAGTCAAGAAAAAGCTACGAAAAATGAATCCACAGGTGGCACTCATGGTCAAAACTGAACTGAAGAAACTATTAGATGTCGGATTCATTTGACCCATTGACTATGTAGAATGGATTTCCAACATCGTTCCAGTATCAAAACCAGATGGTAGTATCAGAATATGCACTGACTTCAGAGACGTCAACAAAGCTTGTCCAAAAGATGACTTTCCTTTGCCCAGTATTGACATAATTGTAGATCTCACAGTAGGCCATGCAATGCTCTCACTAATGGATGGTTTCTTAGGCTATAATCAAATCAAAATAGCCCCAGAAGATCAAGATAAAACTGCATTCACCTGTCCTTGGAGAACATACTGTTGGAATGTTATGCCTTTTGGCTTAAAGAATGCAGGGGCCACTTATCAAAGAGCAATGACCACAATAGTCCATGACACGATACATACATTTATGGAAGACTATGTGGATGATTTACTAGCTAAATCCTTCACCAAAGCAGAACATCTTGACATCCTAACAAAAATCTTTGATTGATTGGAGAAATTCCAAGTCAGGCTCAACCCTAAAAAGTGTGTCTTCGGGGTTACATTAGGCAAGTTACTAGGCTACATTGTCTCAGCTAAAGGTATTGAAGTAGATCCAGCAAAAGTACAAGCCATTATGGACATGCCACCACCAAATAATATCAGTCAACTCAGATCTCTACAAGGACGACTTCAATCAATCAGGCGATTCATCGCTCAACTAGCAGATAAAAGTCTACCATTTAACCATTTACTACACAAAAATGTACCATTCAAATGGGAGACCAACTGTGCAGAATCTTTTTATCAAATCAAATAGTACCTGATGAATCCACCAGTTCTAGTACCACCAGTCATAGGAAAGCCACTTATCCTATATATCTCAACAACAGATATATCGCTGGGGGCACTATTGGCACAAGAAGATTAACAAGGAAAGGAACGCGCCATATATTATATCAGTAGGACATTGAATGACTATGAACTCAACTATACATTCATTGAAAAAGCTTGCCTAACAGTGGTCTTCGGATCTCAAAAGTTTCGACATTATATGCTAGCACACACCATTAAGCTAGTCGCAAGAATTGATCCTCTCAAATATCTACTCAGCAAGGCCGCTCTTACAGGCCGATTGGCTAAATGGGTCATGATTCTTAGTGAATTTGACATCCAATACACATAAAGACGAGCAATCAAAGGACAAGCCATTGCAGATCAGTTGGCTGACGCACCGCTACCAAGCAAACACACCATGGAGATTGAATTTCCAGACAGGGACGTTCTTGCTCTTTCTACCAAACAATGGACCCTATATTTTGACAGATCCTATACACAACATGGTTCAGGTGCTGGCATTTTGTTCATCACTCCTAAAGGACACACTATACCAAGATCATATAGGCTTATGTTTCCATGCACAAATAATGTGACTGAATATGAGACATTGGTTATAGGCATCAAAATGGCCGTAGAATGGAAAATCACAGAGTTAAAGGTCTATGGAGACTCACAACTGGTCATCCATCAAATCAACAACAACTATCAGACAAAGGATGACAAGCTACTACCCTACAAGTGAATGGTGGATGACTTCAAACAATATTTTGTGCACATCACCTTCGAACAAATACCAAGGTTAAACAACAAAGAAGCTGATGCAATGGCTACTATCACTTCATTACTACAAATTCTAGAGCAACAGAGTCATTACGAGTTCCTGGTAGAGCAACTGTTCTCCCCAGCCTATGACCACTCTAAATCCTAGGTTATCTATGCCTTGACTGGTTCAGATTCTCCATTATGTGGACCAATATACGACTACCTCAAGCACAATATCTTACCAATTGACCAATCCCGTAACCAAAAACGTAAATTTATCTGACAAGCTTCCCGTTAGACCCTTACTATTGATACTTTGTATCGTCAAGGTCTAGATGGTACTCTTCTTCATTGCCTTGATCGTAATGATTCCGATTCTACTTTACACAAGCTTCACGAAGGTATTTGTGGCACAAGTTCAAGTGGCACTACTCTTGCTAAAAAGCTTCTAAGGATGGGATACTACTGGCCTACAATGGAGAAAGACTCATATCACTTCGCTAAGAAATGTCCTAAATGCCAAATCCATGGTAATCTAATACATGCACTAGCACACACACTACAGCCATTTACAACATCCTGGCCCTTTTGTCAGTGGGGACTGGACTTGGTAGGCAAAATTCATCCTTCATCTTCAAATGGACACAAGTTCATTATAACAGCAACATAATACTTTACCAAATGGATAGAAGCAGTTCCCATGACCACAGTGACTGGGAAACAAATTGCCTCTTTTATCCTCAATTATCTGATCTGCAGATATGGTATTCCAAGTTCAATCATCACAGATAATGGATGGCCTTTCAAAAATCAAGATGTCCAAGAACTATGTGAAAAATTCAAAATCCAACATAGATTCTCTACACCATACTACCCACAGGGAAATGGTCAAGCGGAAGCATCTAACAAGACAATACTGAAAATCCTCAAGAAAATGGTGAATGATGCAGGCAAAGATTGGCACGTACAACTCAATCCAACACTTTGGGCATACAAAACTGACATCCGCACACCTACAGGAGCAACACCATACTCATTGGTATATGGATCAGAAGCCATTTTACCCCTAGAAGTAGAAATCCCATCTCTCAGAGTCTCTTTGAAAGGCTTAATCCCATATGAAGAGTATCGAGTTAACCGACTGCAAGAACTTGAACTATTAGATGAAAGATGTCAACATGCTTATACTCATCTCAAAGCATATCAACAACGCATGTGTAGGAGCTACAATCACAAAGTTATCCCCCGCAACTTCAAGGTTGGTGACCTAGTTCTCAAAGAAAATCGAAGAAATCAACAAGATCGAGAAAAGAAAGGGAAATTTGAACCTAACTGGTTGGGTCCCTATGTTATCATATCAGTCTATGGATTAGGTGCCTATCAGCTAACAACTTCAGAAAGAGATGTGCTCGACGCACCAAATAACAACATCCATCTAAATAAGTACTACACTTAAGTAGCCTAATGCATGGAAAAAGCCAAAATAAGCAAAAAAATCAAAAAAATCCAGAAAAAGCAAAAACATAAAGTACAATAAAAACAAATGGTGAAAACCTGGTAAACAGACGCTCTTGTGAAAGAACGGCTCCTCTATCTATCACCACGCCATTTTATCCATCAAAACACTATCGGCCATTGCCCGACACTTAGCACCTATCCATTCGGGACATACTTAGCGTAGTCACTATCTTGGTTTATCCATATATATATCCTCTTACCACAAATCCACCATGGCTTGGAAATCACTGTACATATTCACATCAAGAGGCACACTTAGCTAGGGACATTCCAATCATCTAAATATGGTAAACATTCAAGACATCAAGGCTATTTGCAAAAACTCAAAAGCATGACATCCAACAACCAAAAACGACGCTTCATCACAAAACAAAACAATTCACAAAAATACTAAGGATGGATGATTTTCTGAAGTATTGGATGTTGCATTATAGCATAAAATCTTGACTAGTTTTGCATTTTGAACTTTTTTTGATTATTTGGATTCCCTTCCTTGTCTTACTAAATGCTTCACAGCTAGAGATCATGAGGAATTTCCAATATTTTCTTAGTCTTATGTCTGGGAGACAATCACTTGTACTGTGTGAATACTTGCCTCGAGACGTGATACATCGAATATCACTGAAGGCCTGATTCCACTTCACACATACAAATGATTCAATCTTATCTGTTTACGCAATACGCACTCAGGTCGTCCTGGTTCAATTATACCTTGACGCTTGTGCTATCTTGCAAAATCAAATATCATGTAAATTTTTCTTAGGTCATTATGGTTCAATTATACCATCATGCTTGTATAAATTTTCAACATATCCTAAACAAATAAATACTCAATGATGATACCTACAAAGAAAGCAAAATGGCTATATCGGATAGCAAATACAGACTGAGGATGCTACCAAAAACATAGTTGCATATCATTTTACAATTAGTTGCATATCATTTTACATTTACCAGCATATCAAATCATACATCTCATTTTCAAGATACATCTCACAGCATATCAAATCATACAAGATGCATCTCATAGCATATCAAATCATACATCCCATTTTCAAAATACATCTCAGAGAATATAAAAGCATACATCCTGCATCATGCATTATATCATATATTTAAGCATTGCACCATCACATAAATGAAATAACCCACATAACATGCATCCATATAAGCACACCACATGATCAAAGAAAATGGTGCCGTATATATATATATATATCTCAAAAATGATCAAAAGGTACAAAATGTGTCAACACTGTGTCTAGTAAAAAGAATAACAATGATAAAAAATACAACAGAGACCACATCTCTCAAGTATGACTATCTCCTGACGGAGATGGTCTAGCTCCAGATGCACCCGCCCTTGGATCTCCAGGAGGGTCCTGTTTCGGTGGCCCTGTCACACCTCGGCTCTCAGACTGCGACCCAGTATCTCGAAATCGACTAGATCTCAACTGTGCAAAGCTCTGTACTCGCCGGTCCTGGGGTACCACGGCCTCATAGTGCCACCGATAGTACTCTGCCTCCTGAGCTCTCAGTGCTAGCTCTCTCAGGGTGTCTCTCATAGGACCACCCGCCGCTGCTCTCTGCATACTGAACACCACCTCCTCCGCTCGCCCCCTCCGCTCTATCTCGGTGTCCCGCTCAGTGGTCAACTGAGAAATCTACCGCTGATATGTCAAACTCTGTGCCTGCAGCTGCTGTACAGTCACTTGTAGGGTCCAGATCTGCGCATCCTCAACATGTGTAGGGATCCGAACCCGTAGTGGTACCTGTGAAGGGGAAACTCCTCCTACTCAACTTGTCCTCGGTGCTGGAGGTGGGAGGACATATGTCCTCATCTGCACTGGTCGCCTCGCCTCATCAACACCCCCCACTGCAGCTAGCACCTCTCCCACTCTCCCCTCTCCACCGGCTCCAATAGCCAATCCACCTCTCCCCTTGTCTATCACCCCCTATCTCATCGCTCTCTCCACACTCCTATCTCCTCTCCTAGCTCTACCTCCCCGCCTCCCTCTTGCTCCTCTCCCTCTTCCATCTCCTCCATCCTCTCCATCATCATCATCATCTCCCTCTCCCTCCTCCTCATCGGAATCAAAAGCTGGACTCATCTCATCAGGATCAGATATCTTGGCCACCGCCCACACAGCAAACAATCTGGCAAACTCATCAGTCATGCCCACATCCTGAATCTCTGGGGCATAATCCCATATCTGCCCTGCCAACCCGACAAACTCCTCCATTGCCACTGCACTATCAATGGTCGAACCCCAATCACCTACATCCTGCCGCCGCTGTGCATATAGGCACGCTCCCTATGGAATACCCTGCTGGCGCCCAAACTGCCTGAAAACTCGGGTCACCACAAACCTCTCGATCATAAACGGGGTCCTCCCGATTAGGTATCTAGTCATAAAAATAAAGGGCATCTCCAACCCGTCCTCTGCTCACACCTCACATCCTGTATATGGTCGCCAGGTGACCGTATCTATATCATCAAGCACTCTCCTCCAATGCTCTAGTTTGCCCAGCTTACGCTGGACAACTAGACCCCTGTATCCATACGCATATGCGCATCCCACGGGCCTGTCCCTGTCTGCTAGTGGCCTCGCCACTAGAATGTGCTCCCAACACCATACCTGTAACAGTGTCACACCAGCTGACAAATTGCTGTAACTGAGGTATACCACCTCATGTAGACCCCTGTATAGATGGGCCAGCATAGCTAATCCCCATGAAAATCTCTGCCCCTGTGTGACCATCTCCTCCAATACCAGCCCCCATCCCACAGAGAATCCCTTTGACCTGTGATCAGGACAAAGTAATCCACCAATGAACCCCGCTAGTACAGATGGTAGTGGCGCATAATCCAGGTCCAAAAACTCCTGCCACGGGATCTCATAGCCGCAAACAATCTCATCATGGAAGATATGACATAGTGCCTCTATCCCACCCTCCTCCAACTACTCATACGATAGTAGTGCACCTACTACGGGAATCCGCAGGATCCTGTAACAGTCCTCTGGTGTGACTGTCATCTCTCCAGTAGCAAAATGGAAGGTGTTTGTGTCACTATGCCACCTCTCTGCAAGTGCTATCAGTAACCCTCGGTTCACAGTGAACCGAGACATATCCAAAAGGGAGGTCAACCCACATCTCTCAATGATGTCAAGATTGGCCTGAGACAACCGTGGTATCAATGTCCACGGTCTCGGAAATCTCTCCCGTGACTGCACCACACCCAATCGCTCCTGTCAGCAAACAAAACAAATCCAATATCAGTTTCCACATCAAAACAATGATATTAAAATCAAACTCACATCAATAACATGAAACAATTTGCTCATCTACATCAAGTTCAAAATCCTATCATTTCATATCAACTTGTAATACAACTCAAGTTCTCACAAACCATATCAAAACTTGTAACACAACTCAAGTCTCCACAATCGCATAAACTTGTAAAACAACTCAAGTTTCCCACCCATATTAGCTTGTAACACAACTCGAGTTTCCAACCCATATCAGCTTGTAACACAAATCAAGCTTCACACATTGAACTTGAAACATGGTACGCAAACAAATCATATTTTGATCAAGACACCACATTGATATCTATACATAACTTGAAAAATCGCAAATCAAAACAAGTTATATCGACACTCATATTGGACAAATCCATAAAATTATGACAGACAAACACAACAAATTTACAAATCGGCTCATCTCGCAAATTTTTTTTTCAGATGCGCTAAAACAGACTCCCACTGTGCTAAACTTCATCCACGCGCTAGGATATTTTTCCTATGCGCTAATCTATTTACCCTATGCGCTAGACTAACTCTATGCGCTAAATCTTTCCCCCCATGCGCCACCTAACCTACCCTATGCGCCAGACTGACTCTACGCGCTAATCTATACCTCCATGGTGCTACCTGTTTGACCCTATGCGTTAGGTTAGCCCTACGTGCTAAACCCCCTTACCCATGCGAACCCCTGTGACCCCTATGTGCTAGGTCTACCCTACGCGCTACCCGACTATCGCCATGCGCTATTTTGCGTCTATGCGCTAACCTCTACTTCCTATGCACTACCCTATTTTATTTCGGACGCACCCCTAAAATAGACTTGATGCGCTACTTAAAAGTTCGTATGCGCTAATCTATGACTTTGACGCGCTAAAACGCTAAAATCGAGTTTTAAAAATAAAAAAATGACTAAAAAATGACCAAATCAAAAATCAAAAGAGGGTCAAAAACGTTGACTTACTGGTGGTCCATACGCTGTAGGTCTCCAGTACCTCTGAACGCGCTCGAAACGGTGTCTAGAATACGAAATAGACATTTTCTCTGCAGACCAAATTCTCTTTCTCCAAAGTCAACAAGGCATAAATGAATCAAATCAAAGCTATTTTCCCCTTTTATAGGAGGAAAATGAAATTAGGGTTAGCCAAACGGACTTGTAATATGGTCGCGGTCTCCCCTATACCTTACACGCTATACATTATCGGGAGATGAATCAATTTATACACATTTTACATCGACTTAATCCTACACATCCAAGCAACTCATCAAATCAAATAAAATATTTTCAAAAAATTGATTCATCTCCCAAGGGGGCATCATGCATCAAATCAAATCTGGGGCACAACTTGTAAATCAAAAGAGTGACACAAAAATTGCATTTGATCATAAATCATGATAACGCATCATTTTCTTTGAAATAACATGTGCACACATGTCACTTCAAAGAGGGGCAAAATGTAGACGTATAAAAATGACCATATTCCTAATAAATATTTTATGTTCATTTCTCTATTTAATTAAATTATCCGCATTCCTCTATTTAATTAAGTAAATTATTCATTTTATTTAAATTAAATTCACTATACCCATTTAATGAATAAATCATTTTATTCAATTAAATCCCCCCTATCTACTTTTAGTTAAATTCAAATTTAATTAAATAGTTATCCTAAATTGAATAAATCTAATTTATTTAATTTCCCCAAATTGCAACCAAATTAAAATAAAACAATTTATTTTAATTAAATCCTATTATCCCTCCATCCACTTGCAAAATCCTACATCTCCCACTTGCCTTCCTAAACCCCTTTCTAATCCCTTCTAGACTCTTCTAGTCGCTTCTAAATTAACCTAACCCATCTTCTAAACTTTGTCACATCCCTAAGCAAAGGGAGGTCACTTCTCAATTCCTCAAAGTCTTTGATAACCATTAAAGGCTCCAAGCCTCCAACCACTTAATTCCACAAAGTCTTCAATAACCATTAATGGTTAACTCAAACCCTCTTACATGGTTAAAGAATTTCTTTTAACTCAACCTTCATCCAACCCAAGGGTCTCATCAAGCATTTAATGCTTTGACCATGATTATCTCTTAATCATTTGCACAAAGGTTTATCCTTGGATTAACTCTTAATCCAGTGGGTAATCTTAATTTAGACTTGACCCTTACCTTCTAGATAACCCTAAGGTCTTCTCAGGCATTTAATGCCTCCAACCCCTTCTCCCAATCCAACCCTATGTTGACATTTGTCACCATTTCATTGGTGCAAATTGCAAACATGGATCCCCAACTTTCAAACTCAACCTTTGATCAACTCTTTTAATCCTGACCATCCATTGCCCTGTTTTTGCTATAAATAGAGCTCTCATTCCTCCATTTTATCATCCTCAAAATTTGTAGTATCACACTTATGCTCAAATACATTCAAGCTTTCATATCATTTTTATGCTCATCATTTTAGCCTCTTTGAAATCAGGAATTAGTCTAAATATGCATGTTTAGAATATTTTCTTTATCATTTAGCTCAATCATAGACTAATATATCATGTTAGGATAGTACTCATACTAACCTTGTCATCTTATCATCTAGTTTATTGCATTTCTAAGATCATGCATAACTTAGGATGCATTTCATTCTAAAATCTATCAAAGCATCCCTCGTTCTTACATTTGCCATCCCTAAACCATTTTGCTTAGTGATCTGAGAGCAAAAACATTGGTTTGAAGGACATTGTAAGATAGAGAACCATGGGACCCACCTTGGGAAGCTGAGTAATACTTCATTACTCCATAGCTTGCACCAAGAAGTCCTCTGTGTGTGTGGACAAGTCCTTTTAGAATATTTTCACATATTAAGTTCTATCGACCCACTTTTCCCGCATACAATGTCTTCAGTGATATATTGTGAATCACATCTCGAGACAAATATCTACACAGTACAAATGATCGCCTCACAGATAGAAGACTAAGAAAATATTGGAGTTTCTCGATGTTCTCTACCTTGGAAGCATTGTTGAGAAAATTTAGAGAATCCAATAACTCAAAAAGTTTAAATGCAAAAATAATCAAGACTTTATGCAAAATGCAACATTTGGTACTTCAGAAAATCATCCATCATATTTGTCTTGTGAATCTTTTATCAATCAATGTTTTGATTTGGGTTTGTGTAAGTTTTTGTTTGTTGGACATGATTCTCTAAGTTTTGCAAATAGTCTTGATGGTTTGAACATGCTTGTAAGTTTTGATGTCTATTGTCCCTAGCTAAGTGTACCTCTTGATGTGGGTATGTACAGTGATTACCAAGCCATGGTAAAATGTGGTGAACGGATAGATTGATAAATCAGGATAGTGACTATGCTAAGTATGTCCCGAATGGATATTTGCTAAGTGTCGGGCGATGGCCGATAGTGTGTTACTGCGGAGATGTGGATATAGATAAAGGACCTATCCTTTCACAATAGCGCCTGTTACAAGGTTTTCACCAGTTGCTTTTATTGTACCTTTTTATTTGTTTTTCCTTGATTTTTTTGATTTTTTGATTGTTTTTTACTTTTTCCGTGCATTAGAATACTAAAGTGTAGTATTTCTTCAGATGAATGCTGTTAGTTGGTTCATCAAGCACATCTCCTTTTGAAGTTATTAGCTGATAGCATTTGATCCATAGATTGATATGATGACATAGGGACCTAACCAATTAGGTTCAAATTTCCCTTTCTTTTCTCGATCTTGCTGATTTCTCGGATTTTCCTTGAGGACTAGGTCACCAACTTTGAAATTTCAAGGAATGACCTTGTGATTGTAGCTTCTGCACATGCGTTGCTAATATGCTTTGAGATGAGTGTAAGCATGCTGACGTCTTTCATCTAATAGTTCTAGTTCTTGTAGTTGGTTGACTCGATACTCTTCATCTGGGATTAAGCCTTTTAGAGAGACTCTGAGAGATGGAATTTCTACCTCCAGGGGTAAAATAGCTTCTGATCCATAGACCAATGAGAAAGGTGTTGCTCCTATAGGTGTGCGGATGCTAGTTTTGTATGCCCAAAGTACTGGATTGAGTTGTACATGCCAATCTTTGCCTACATCTTTCACTGTTTTCTTTAGGATTTTCAGTATTGTCTTGTTGGATGCTTCTGCTTGACCATTCCCCTATGGATAGTATGGTGTAGAGAACCGATGTTGTATTTTGAATTGTTCACATAGTTCTCGGACATCTTGGTTTTTGAAAGGTCGTCCATTATCGGTGATGATGGAGCTTGGAATACCATATCTATAGATCAGATAGTTTAGGATAAAAGAGACAATTGTTTTCCAGTCACTGTGGTCATGGGGACTGCTTCTATCCACTTGGTAAAGTATTCTATTGCAGTTATAATGAACTTGTGTCCATGTGAAGATGAAGGATGAATTTTGCCGACCAAGTCGTGTCCCCACTGACAAAAGGGCCAGGATGTTGTAAATGGCTGCAGTTCCTATGCTAGTGCATGTATCAGATTGCCATGGATCTGGCATTTAGGACACTTTTTTGCAAAATGATAAGAATCTTTTTCCATTGTCGGTCAGTAATATCCCATTCTTAGAAGATTTTTAGCAAGAGTAGTCCCACTTGAATGTGTGCCACAGATACCTTTCTGAAGCTCGTGTAAAGCAGAGTCAAATTCGTTACGATCAAGACAACGAAGAAGAGTACTATCTAGACCTCGATGGTACAAAGTATCAGCAGTAAGGGTATAACTGTTGGCTTGTCAGATAAAATTACGCTTTTGATTTTGGGATAGGTCAATGGGTAGGATGTTGTTAGTTAGATAATCATATATCGATCCATACAAAGGGGAATCCGAACCAGTCAAGGCATAGATAACATGGGATTCAGAGTGGTCATAGGATGGGGAGAAAAATTGCTCTACTAGAAACTCATAACGACTCTGTTGCTTTGTAATCTGTAGTAATGAAGTGATAGTAGCCATTGCATCGACTGCTTTGTTGTTTAACCTTGGTATTTGCTCGGAGGTGATGTGTACAAAATACTATTTGAAGTCATCAACCATTCGCTTGTAGGGTAGTAGCTTTTCATCCTTTGTCTGATAGTCATTGTTGATTTGATTGACAACTAGTTGTGAATCTCCATAGACCATTAACTCTATGATTTTCCATTCTATGACCATTTTGATGCCTATAACCAATGCCTCATATTCAGCCACATTATTTGTGCATAGAAACATCAGCCTATATGATCTTGGTATAGTGTGTCTTTCAGGAGTGATAAATAGAATTCCAGCACTTGAACCATGTTGTGTGTAGGATCTGTCAAAGTATAGGGTCCATTGCTTGGTAGAAATAGCAAGAACATCTCTGTCTAGAAATTCAATCTCCATAGTTTGTTTTCCTGGTAGCGGTGCTTCAGCTAGTTGATCTGCAATTGCTTGTCCTTTGATAGCTCTTCGTTCTGTGTATTGGATATCAAATTCACTGAGAATCATGACCCATTTAGCCAATCGGCCTCTAAGAGCTGCTTTGTTGAGTAGATATTTGAGAGGATCAATTTTTGCCACTAGCTTAATTGTGTGTGCTAGCATATAATGTTGGAACTTTTGAGAAGTGAAGACTACTGTTAGACAAGCCTTATCAATGAATGTATAGTTGATTTCATAGCCATTCAATGTCCTGCTAATGTAGTATATGGCTCGTTCCTTTCCTTGTTGATCTTCTTGTGCCAATAGTGCCCCCAGTGATATATCTGTTGTTGAAATGTATAAAATGAGTGGCTTTCCTGCTATTGGTGGTACTAGAACTGGTGGGTTTATTAGATACTATTTGATTTGATAAAAAGATTCTGCACACTTGGCTTCCCATCTGAAAGGTACATTCTTATGTAGCAAGTGATTGAATGGTAGACTTTTATCGGCTAGTTGAGCGATGAATCGCCTGATTGATTGAAGTCATCCTTGTAGAGAGTGAAGCTGACTGATATTCTTTGGTGGTGGCATCTCCATAATGGCTTGTACCTTTGCTAGATACACTTCAATACCTTTAGCTGAGACTATGTAGCCTAGTAACTTACCTGATGTAACCCTGAAGACACACTTCTTAGGGTTGAGCCTGACTTGGAATTTTTCCAATCGATCAAAAATATTTTTTAGGATGCTAAGGTGTTCTGCTTTGGTGAAGGATTTAGCTAGTAAATCATCCACATAGTCTTCCATGAAGGTATGCATCATGTCATGAAAGATTGTTGTCATTGCTCGTTGATAAGTAGCTCCTGCATTCTTTAAGCCAAAAGGCATAACATTCCAACAGTACGTTCCCCAAGGACAGGTAAACGATGTTCTATCTTGATCTTTTGGGGCTATTTTTATTTGATTATAGCCTGAAAAACCATCCATTAGTGAGAGCATTGCATGGCCCGCTGTGAGGTCTACAATTATGTCAATACTGGGCAAAGGAAAGTCGTCCTTTGGATAGGCTTTGTTGACATCTCTGAAATCAGTGCAGATTCTGATACTACCATCTGGTTTTGATACTGGTACTATGTTGGAAATCCATTCTGCATAGTCGATGGGTCAAATGAATCCAACATCTAATAGTTTCTTCAGTTCAGCTTTGACCATGAGTGCCACCTATGGATTCATCTTTCGTAGTTTTTTCTTGACTGACTTAATTCCTGGAGAGATGGACACGTGATGCATGATTAAGTGTGGATCAATTCCGGGCATATCTGCATATGATCAAGCAAAGTTAATTTGCTTTTCTTTTAAAAAAATGATAAATGTTGATCTTTCCTCCTCTGTCAGAGATTCTGCTAGGTGTATGTTTTTGGCTGCTTCTATAGTACCAACGTTGATTGATTGAGTGGGCTCAATCAATATGGGTGATCGCTCATGAAAATGTTCAGAAAGAGTGTCAAGTCTCCCATCTTTAGGTGCCTTAAAAAGGTTTTCACCCTCAGATGCATCCTTTATTTTTACTTTTTTGTGATCTAGAGCTGCCATTGACTGGTTTTCAGCATCAGATCTTTTATTTGGTTCATTTTTGCGACTGAGAGACTTTGCACTCCCTTGTTTGCAGACATCGTTATTTCGTTCATTGGTAGAGCCTATTTTCGGGTTAATGGTACATAGGTAGTGGATAATAGATTCATCGTCTGGGAAAATTGGTATATCATGTATTTCAGGTTCATCCCAGTCAATGAGGTTGGGAAAGATAAGTGGTAAGGAATCATTTGGTGGATCAAGTTTTGCTATTGTAAGTGTCAAGATAGAGGTTTCATTGTGATTGGTTTGAGTGTTAAAGAAGTTCAGGATTCTGTCGAGGTCTTCGATGGTATCATCCTCTGTATAGACTTGTTCATAATGTTTTTGCTCGCTTTCCTTAGCATCATAGATATTTTGTGGTCCAAATTCAAGTGGCCTAATTTCTGCGTTATGCTCTTCTTGAGATAAGGATATGGAACTAGTATTTTCAGCGGTATCTTCAGTAGTATTTGAGCAGCTATTCCAATCATGTTCATTGGAATCAGTCTCAGAGTTATCATCCCAGATCTTTTCAGTGCTGTAAATAGGTATGTTGTATGGTGAAAATAGATCTTTGATGATTAATACCAGTTTGCTGGCTTTTTCTGATTCTACGTCAGATCCTACTTCTATTGTTTGCATTTGTTCGTAGACTGTTTCTTCCCAGGGAGGAATAATGATATCAAGAGGTAGTTCTACTTTTTTAGATATTGGTGTTTGAATATGAGCTATTGCTTTAGATATGGATTTCTTGTGATTGAGGAGTTTTTCCTGATGTTGCTTTTGTTCTTGACGTTCACGGTCCTTGTAGATTGTTTCCGCTGACTCAAATAGTGCTTCTTGCTAGGATTCTTCTTTGTACTTCTTCTTTGCTTTCCATTGAGGTTTTGGATTCTTGCGTGGTATCTTTCTCAGTAGGAAAGTGAGTTTACAGCCCAATCCTATTTTGTCTCTACTGAGCTGTGAAGGAAGGTCTTTTGGTTTAGTGACTCCTTCTTTGTGTTTTCCAATATTTCCTTTACCATTATATCCCATTTGTTGCATGATTAAGTAGCCCTTTCCATATAGGTGTGTTGGTAGAACTATTTCCAGAGCAGCTACTCTGTTATCTTCTTCCTTATCTTTGTATAACCAGCTAAGGATGACCTTTTCCTCTAATTCATGTGCTAGAGTGCCGAGTTGGATGAAGGTACCATCAAATTTGGTGATGGGCTGAGTTACCCGATGTGTTGATGTTGTAGGTAATCCATGACATCTGGGTGATGTTGGTAAGTTAGCCAAACACATGGGTTCCAAAGAGTATTCCCCCATGCCTTGTTCTCTAATTTGCATTTTTTGCTTGAAATCTCTAGGTAATGATTAAGACTTTGCCTTCTGTAGATCTGATGTTGAGGATTTTTGTTTTTCTCTATTATGGGGAACCAAACTGTCCTGGGCTGCCCCCATTGCATTACAATGTTGAAATGGATTGTGATCAGTAGATATAGAGACCTCTTGTCTGTTATAGGGAAATTTGACACACTGGTGATACATAGAAGGCACTGCTTACATTTCATGTATCCAGGGTCGACCTAATAAAATATTGTATGTGAGGTCTATGTCTAAGACTTGGCACATAACATCTCTTTGTATGGGGCCAACTTGAATTGGTAACAATACTGTCCCTTTAGAGGATCTTTCCTCATCATCATATGCCTTTATAGTAATTTTTTTGCTTGGATCAATAGACTCCTCTGAGAAGCCTAATGCACAGATAAGTTTTAAGGTACATAAATTAAGTCCAACTCCTCCATCTATCAATACTTGCTTTACTCAGTGTTTATAGACGATGACTTCAATATGGAGAGGAGTATTATGCAGATGACTTAAGGAAGTATTATCATGCTCTGAGAAGGTGAGATTATGAGGCCTTGTCATATGAGCGACCATGGCTTGGAATTTGTCAGCATCTAGATCTTGAGGTACATTGGTTTCTAACAGTGCTTGTTCAAATATGTCTTTGTGTTTTGGCGATAGTTTCAGCAACTCTAGTATAGATATTTGAGCAGGAGTTTTACGCAGTTGGCTGACTAAATCATACTGGATTTTTGGTATAGTGTTTGTTGTTGCTATGTGGCCCTTCAAGACATATTTCTGAGCTCTGGTTGTTACATTGACAGATTCATGATTATGCTGGTCTCAGATTGTGACGACGTTTACATGATTGTCTACAACTGATATGTGATTGATGGTGTTATTGTAGATGTGATTGATACGAGCTCCACGTATATCGTTCGAGGTTGAAGCTCCATCTTTGTTGCAGTTTGGAAGAGGGTTTTTAAAGGCTCCATTGTCATCATTTGTATTGAGACCATCCACTGTTAAATCACCTCTATCAATCATGTCTTGAACAATGTTTTTCAATCTCATGCAATCGTTCGTTTGATGCCCTTTGTTGCGATAAAAATCACAAAAGTGTGAGTCATTCCACCAAGGTGGTTTGATTTGTGGTTCATAGTTGCTGATTGTGGGCAAAGAGATAATCTTGTTTGCCAGGAGTTCTTTGAATGCTGACTCCAGTGATTGTCCCAATGGTGTGAAGACACGTTTTTGGAAATTGTTGGTGCCATCTCGTGAATTGTTATTAGGTCCTCGATTTGTGGTATTGTTTTGAGTATTGTTGTTTGCGTTGGGTTGACCTTGATTGGTATTTGGTGCATATGTGTTAGCGTCCGAGTTAGCACCTTTGGGGTTCTTTGTAGCTTGAGGATTTCCTGATAATGCGAGCATTGGCTGTTTAGATTTTGGATCATGTGATTCATTGCCTCCTTCATTTCCATTGTTTTTGTTTCGAGTCCAGAATCTAGATTTGTCTAAGTTATTGTTATTTTGGTTATTGTAGTTTGATGAACCTATTCCTTCTTTGAAGAATTTGAGCGTTCCTTTCTTGATACATGCTTCTTCTACTTGAATGCCATTTTCAATCAGTTTAGCGAAAGATAGTATGCATTGGAGTTTGATCCTATAACTCATCTCACCATTCAAGTTGTTGATGAAAATTTCCATTTTCTCTTTTTCAAGAATATCTCGAGGATATTGTGAAACCATACGTCGCCAATGTTGAAGGAATACCATGAACATTTCATTGTTTTTCTGTTTGGTGTTACAGACGTCTAGCATGGTTATAGCATGTTGAATGTTATAGGAATACTGAGTGATGAATTTGTTGACTAGTTCGTCAAATGATCTGACAGGAGGTGTGACTTTGGATAACCATTCCATTGTTTGTCCTCCCAAACTTCTTGGGAATAACCTCATCAGATAGGTGTCGTCATGAGCGAATTCAAGGCTCATGGTACATAATTCTCTAACGTGATCACGAGGATCACTTTTCCCATCGTACTTGTCAAATTTAGGTATGTCTGAATTTAGAGGAAAAGGGATCATGTGCAATCTTCTTTCAAATGGATAAGGACAAATTTCATTTAGTGAATAAAGTACTATTGTCCCTTGTTGCATATCTTGCATTTGGCTTTGTAACATTTGCATTTGTTGAGTAAGGGCAACCAAAGGTGCATTGTTTTTCTGAGGGAAGAGTTCTTCCCTTGCATTAATCTTGGGTTGAAATGGTGTATGGAATGGTATGTTTTGCTTGGGGATGTGTTGTTCAGGAATTTCTTGCTTAGGGTCACGTGCATCTTCTTCTCTTTGTCTTTCTTGATATTCGTAATTTTGAGATCTTGTTCGAAAAATGTCTGGGTCAAGGTCCTCAGGAATTTTAACTCCTTTGCTTGTGAGCAGGAGCAAGTATTTCTCTTTGTCATTTTCCATGAGTCTTTCTACGAGTTTTTGGAACGAAGCACTTTCTTGGCATTCCTGAAGAAGTTCTTCAGAAATTTCAATATCCTCTAGATGTGGACCTTCAAAAGGATTTGATAACCTCCGATTCATACTAGATTCTGCTTGTGTCTTGCTTTGTTTGTTTTGTTGAGAGTGAGTAACAAGCATTTTAGTAGAAGCTTTCTATGATAAAGGGGACAAAATCCTCTTCAATATGTTGCTCGGGGGTTGGTGGTTCAAATCGGGGTGTGTTGTAAGTGATGCACTCATTTGGAAAGAATGCCAGATTGATCTTTCCTCCACGGTTTATGATTTGACTGAATACAGATTTTTGACAATATGCCCTAGTCTTCAAAGGCTCTTTGTCAAATTTATTGGATTTGTTCTGGATATAAAGTTTGACGTGATGAAGGAATGTGCGATGAGATTTGAAGAGTTGATGATTGATGTATAAAAATTTATTTCTTTTGACAAATTTGGAAAAACTTTGTTGTTGTTTCTTCAATGTGGTGTTATGATAAATATTCTTTCTTCTCAGAATATGGGGATTAGTCATGCATAAGTGTTTTAATGGTTTCCTTTGAATTGTTTTGGATTTATTTGATCTTGTTTTGAAAACTCAAGTTTTACTTTATCAAAGTGAAGGTTTAGATGCCCCCTCATGACAAAGCGTGTCAAATGATATGGATAAAGTCTCCCGATATGGAAACTTGATTTGACAACCTGAGATTTTGAACAAGTGTTTTTGAGATATAATCCATAAGATGATAAAGGACCTATTCGTCACGTGTGATGATGTTTCCCAATTTTGATAGGATAGATATGTTTATCGTGCGATCAGTTTTGGATTCTGGACAACTTTTGCTTTGACATGAAATTTGCTCAAGAAATAGTTTTTAAAGCTCTGTTTTTGAGACTCTGGTTTGATGAAAATGAAGCTGATGAAAGGATGTTTCCAAAAATGATTTCTAAATTTTCTAAATTTTCCACTGTTTTGCCCCTTGTTGTTCTGGGTTTGATCACGCGCTAAAAAGAGATCGAATGCGCTACAGAAATTTCTTGATGCGCTAGGGAAAAGACCCCATGCGCTAGATTGCCCTGGTCTACGCGCTAATTGGTTAAGACTGTTAAAATTTGTTTTCTATTGTTGCTTAAAAGATCATGCGCTAGTATGGGCCTTCCACGCGCTAACTGATAAACCTGATGCGCTAGAGTTTGACTCCCATGCGCTAAGCTGATGCTTTGATGTGCTAGACTATTTTTCAGACGCGCTAACTATTTTAACATTGTTTCTAAATTTTGGTAAAGCGCTAGTGTTAAATTTGGACGCGCTAAAGTGAAGGTTTGATGTGCTAAAAGATGTATCGCACGCGCTAAGAAGTTGCCCTCACGTGCTAGACTGCCCTGATATTTTCTTTTGTTTGGTTGTTGCAATTTTTAAAATTTGTTTTGACTTTTCAATACTAATAGATGATTTTCTGAAGTAATATATGCAAACACAGCACCAAAGAGACAACCCTTTTGCTTAATCTAACAATGAGTGTATGTTCTGTGAGGATGTGTTCAAATCCCCAATGTTTTGACAGGTTTGGATACAAATAATACACTTCAGAAAGACTCTTTATTCAAGGGTTATAAATAATACCATAGCCCACTAGTCTCGATACTCCGTCAGCTCAAACAACCGTGTCACCCCCTAGGGGGTGCCCCTTTTTTTGCCTTTTGCCAGAAATTAACCCAAAGTGAATTACTTTATAATTGAGTAGTTATCTTGAGAGATATATGGTGAGTGATCTTGGGGGCGGATTCTTCCCCACCCTTGCACTATGATATTATAAATGTCTGGTTACTAACTCGGCTCAAGGTTTTCTACTTTTAAAGTTTGTAACCAAGCTTCCTGTTTGGCCGTCAGTGATAAACTCCCTTAGGAGGCTTCCCAACCTTTAGAACAAAGGCTTTACGTATCTCAAGGATACTGGGGGAAGGCTAATCGCTGCATGCAATAGTTGAAAAGGACTTTCGTCACTTTCCACTTTTGATTATAGTGGGTTGGAACACTTGGCGTCAAAGCTGTTTCCCACTTAGGTCATTCCCTTCACACTGGCCATAAATGGCTTTATGAGTTGATTTCAACCCCTTGGGAAGACAGGCCTGCTAAAGGGTTTTATTTACTTGAAATACCAAAAGCATAAGAGTGGTTTGGATTTTTGGTCACCTAGTTAAGGGGAGAGCATATACCTTCCACCTTCGAGACAAGGCAAACAAAGTTCTTTTTACCTTTCAAGTCAATGATTTTATAAGATCTATATGGAGATGTTGCCCCACAAAACATGGTGTTCTTTTTATTTCCTTAAAGCAATGATTATCTAATCTAGCAAAAGAACCTGGTCAACAAAGAAAAACTTTGATTTGGTCAACAAAAGAAAATCGGAAAAGGGGAAGAACTTCCCTTTTTGATTGTAAACAAAAACTTTTTAAGTGTGGTTCTTTTCCTTGTAAAAATTTACAATGAATCCTTTTATACACCAAAGGATGGTGAGGTTCTTTTTAAAGCTACTTTTGCAAAAAGGAAAGTTTGTTTTGTTCTTTTTATAGCCCAAAATACAATTTTTCTCCTATGAAAGCAATAAATTTTTTGATTGTGGTTCTTTTTATAGCCCAAAAATAAAGTGAGTTCAATTTTATCCAAACAGAAGTAAAAGAATCCTAAGCTTTTTACTAACTTAACTAAGTTAGCAAAAAAAAATATAATTCTTTGCAATTTTGTCAATAAAATCTAAGCTCCGCCTGCAAGAAAATGTTAAAACCCTGCAAAAGTCAGTCAAACTGTTAGAAACATTTTTGGTTTGGTTACAAATTTTGATTTTGTCTTGGTCTGTGATGCGCTATAGAACAAACTGTACGTGGTATAATATGGCAGTGATACGCTACAAGATGACAGTGATGCATTAGGCTGTTCTCAAGATGTGCTAAGCTGATTTTCGGATGCACTGCTCTGTTTTTCTCCTGCATCGAGACCTACAGGAAAATATTAGTGGGATGATGCGCTATAGAAAAGACCTCACATGCTACAAGATGGACCTAACATGCTGAACAGTAAGCGAGATGCGCTAGGCTGTTAACCAGATGCGCTAGGGAATGCTTCCCACTTGCTGATTCTTACTTCCCGTGTACCTACAAAAGGGGTTAAATTCAAAAACTGATTTGATATATGAGGTCGTGCCCCATGGTGGGCGCCACAAATGTATGCGAGAAAAGTGAGTCGATAGAACTTAAAATGTGAAAAATGAAGCCTAAGGAGCCTTGCTCACACACCCACATGACTTCTTGGTGTAAGCTATGGAGTCATGAAGTATGGCTCAACTTCCTAAGGTTGGTTCCATGGTTATCTATTTCACAAGGTCCTTCAAACCAATGTCTTTCTCTCAGATCACTGAGCCAAGTGGTTTAGGGATGACAAATGCAAGAATGAGGGATGCTTTGGTTGATTTTAAGATGAAATGCATCCTAAACTATGCATGATCCTATAAATGCAATAAAATAGATTATAAGATGACAAGATTAGTAGCAAGACTATCCTAGCATGATATACTAGTCTATGATTAAGCTAAATGATAAGGAAAATACTCTAAACATGCATATTTAGATTAATTCATATTGAAAAGAGAGGCTAAATGATGAGCACAAATGATATATTAAATCTTGGATGTATTTTACTATAAGTATGATACTAAAGACTTGGATCCTTAAAATGGAGGATAGAGAGTTCTATTTATAGCAAAAATAGGGCAATGAATGGCCAGGATTGAAAGAGGTAATCAAGGGTTGAGTTTGAAAGTTGGGAATCCATGTTCACAATTTTCACCAATGAAATGGTGACAATTGGCAACATAGGGTTGGTTGAGAGGAGATGTAAGAAGCATTGA
This sequence comes from Cryptomeria japonica, assembly GCF_030272615.1. Classification (NCBI taxonomy): domain Eukaryota; kingdom Viridiplantae; phylum Streptophyta; class Pinopsida; order Cupressales; family Cupressaceae; genus Cryptomeria; species Cryptomeria japonica. The sequence goes on along the minus strand of NC_081407.1, from coordinate 650,414,207 downwards.
ATGCTTGAGAAGACCTCATGGTTATCTTAGGGGGTAAGGGTTATGGTTAAGTTAGGATTACCCATTGGATAAAGGTTTTATCCAAAGGACAAACTCTTGTGCAAAGGATTAAGGATAACCATGGTCAAAGTAGTAAATTCTTGATGAGACCCTTGGGTTACATGGAGGTTGAGTTTAGGGAAATTCTTTAATCAAGCTAGAGGGTTGAGTAAACCATTAATGGTTTGGGAGACTTTCAAAGTTAAGTAGTTGAAGCCTTTAAGGGTTTTCAAAGACTTTGAGGGTTTGAGAAGTGACTTCCCCTTGCTTAGGGATGTGACAAAGTTTAGGAAATGGGTTAGGTTAATTTAGAAGTGATTAGAAGAGTCTAGAAGGGGTTAGGAATAGGGTTTAGGAAGCAATTGGGAGATGTAGGATTTTGCAAGTGATGGAGGGATAATAGGATTTAATTTAATGAATTTAATTCAATTTCGTTGCAATTGGGGAAATTAAATAAATTAGATTTATTCAATTTAGGATTAACTATTTAATTAAATTTGAATTTAATTAAAAAGTGGATAGGGGATTTAATTGAATAAAATGATTTATCCTATTAAATGGTAAAAGAGGTCTAGTGAATTTAATTAAATAAATGGAGTAATTTACTTAATTTAAATAGAGGAATGTGAGTAATTCAATTAAATTGGATTTAATTAAATAGAGAAATGAACATAAGATATTCATTTAGGAATATGGTCATTTTTATACGTCTACAATAACTAAAATATAAAATGCAATTAGTCTTATTGAATTTTAACTTTTCTCTGAAAGACCAATAAGACAATTTGAAACTTGCCAACCAACCTTTCAAACTGATGCTCAAACTAGAAATTAGTCTCAATCACAATAGCATAAGATAGCACATTGACACAATCTAATAAAATAGATTTATCACATGGAACTAATCAATCAATTGAAAAGAATATAACATTCAAAATGAAGAACACTTGAAATTTATATTGAAAATAGATAATCAAACCAGTTGATTTTAATATGTATCATTCATCAACTTTGATATTTTGAGAAAACAAACTGCATAAGTGCTATATAAAATTGTTTTGATAAGATCACAAAACTTGAGGTATCTCCCCCACTTGTTCTAAAAGATCCTCCATTTATAGATGAGGATTCAGTTTGAAAGTGAAAGGGCATACTCTTTTATTAAAACTAAAAGTAACAAAAACTAACTAAAAACCAACTTCCTAAAAACTGTCTTTACAATATGAACATATTATAAAAACATAGAAAAACATGACTTTGGGATCCAACTTAGACATCAGGTCTGGTCTCCCAGCATCTTGCCACACTTCTGGATATGCTCCAAGTACTTCTCTGACTTATATATGTGCATCGTGTATGGTATCCCTGACAATCACTTCTAGCGTGACAAAGTTTTCCATCTATTTTACAGTCTCTTTCAATTCAATTCCATCAATTTGGGCAATATCAAGGGTGGCATTAAGAAGACTACGACATTCTGAGATCCATACATCTTTATCCTTTATCTCACCCTTCTAATCAATTAACTCTAGGAAACCATGTTGAACAACGTCTTTACATTCATCATATTCTAATTGTAATTCTTCATCAAATTTATTGTATTTAGCCAACAACCTTTTTATTTTTTCAATTTCTTCTGTTTCCACTTTGGCCATTGTTTTATCATGCAACCTTGTTCCCAATCTAATTGAAATTCTGTTGTGTGAAATTGCATTGTCCATGTTCTTTTGAAACACTGTCCAAAATTCTTTCAGAAAGCCTTGTAAAACCTCAAATATTTTAGTTAGTAATACACCAGTAGTATCTGCCCTCACACTTTGCATCTGTTTTAATAGCCTTTTATTTTCTTGCTGCAACTCCTCGCATTTTTTCTTCCATTGAGAGCTATCTGGAGGAAGAACCATTGGCACATGTTGCCCACTTCTCTTTAGCGTTTCTTTATACAATGCCTTGTACTGGTTCCTCTCCCTCACTACTTTGATCATCTGTGCTTTATTGAATTTTGAAATATCCACTCTGATATCAACATAAACAACTGGATCAATTTCACCAACTTTTAGTTTCATCATATGGCCAAAGGCCTTGTCAATATCAATGATCTTTGGTCTCTTGTGGGGAGGGTACAAAGCCCATAACCTCAAAGATTCCTCATCTTGGTCAAATGTTGAACCAATAAATACATCATTTACACCTTGTATATCCAATTTGAATTCCTTGTTTTCTGAATGCAATAAACTATCAAAGATAAAAGAAGCACTGAGGTCCCATCCGGGAAATAAAATCACCCCAACCTCTGTAAGCAGTTGCCTCCCCTTTTGAGGGGTCATTGTGGTTATATCTGCATCAATTTCCTCTTTTAATTTCTTTAACAACTCGGCCTCAGTACCAAGCATTATGTTGGGAATAGAGTCCCTCAATTTCTTCCCTTTAAAATTGTACAAGAATGTTTTAAATTCTTTGGAATGAATAAAAACATCATCAACAACAAAAGCAGAAAACTCCTCTAACCAAGAGTCACCATGAACTTCTAATGCTGTCTCTATTTGGCCCTGCATGTCTGGCTCTTCTTCCTTCTCTGGCACTTGTCATCCAGAGACAAGTGCATTCTCATCAGATTCACTTTCTGCCTCCTCCTCCTTGGTTTCAATTTCCTCGAGTCTCCATCTCTTTTCTACCAGTTCATTATTCAATTGATCAATTACCTCTTTGGCCTCTGCATCCTCCATGTTCCTAAAGATATCTTCAGCCTCAATACTGACATGTAGATAACCTCCCAAGTTCTGACTCTTCTTGCAAGACTGAATGTATACTTTAGGATCATAAATTTTCCTGGCATAATGCTCATATAAATTGCATTCTTCTACCATCTTCTTATCAATTATTTCATAAGCTTTGGTTGACACTATGGTGAAATCACCAAAACTCAGTGTCCCAGGCAGGAAGGCTTGCTTACATGTATTTGCAAAATGTTTATCATTGGACACAATCAATTGCCTCACAATCTCTACATAAGCTATTTTGTCCGATACTAGTTTTGGTAGCATGTAGGGACTCCCCTCAAATCGATATACTCTAAAACATGTAAAATCCTCATTCACAAACCAGTCCCCCTAGTTATGATCAACAATGTGTCCTTCATCATAATCCATGGATCTTAGGAACCTCTTGATCTCATCACAGATAGACCCTTCACATGAAATCCCATACATTCAGTACAATGGCATCATGATAAGTTCTTCAAACTTAATATAGTTGGACCTCATATATTAAGAATCTCAAAGAGATGTCCACAATTGGATGGGCTACTCCTCACCTTCCCTGTTCTTGGTATTTAATTTTAGGCCCTCAGGATAAAAACCCTTTACATATCCATAAAATAACACTAGATGCATCAATAGTGAATAAAATTTGAAATTGGGATGAGTATCATCCCTAAGGTTTAAAAAACCTTCGTGCAAATTCTCCACCAGATATGCTGCATAGTCAAAAGGCCTAGGTTCATACATTTGTATATCAGAGGCTAACACTAGTGACCCAGTGCTTGCCAGATTAGGCACCTCCACCCCTCCTACTTTCCCACATGACATATATGTGTACTACAAATAGTGTCTAAATAAATCAATGCTGAATGGTGGCTTGTCTTCCTCTGTTAATTTTCCTGCCTACCTCTTGTGAATGGCAAATTTCCAGTCGGTATATGTAGTGTCCATTCTGAGGCATTCTTCCTCCAACTCCCCAAAGGAAAAGGGCTTATCAGGACTGGGGTCTAAATTGAAAACCTCATTTATGGTACTCGCAAAAAATCTAATAAATGCTTCCCCATTTGGGAGCTGAATGCACTTCTTCACCGAATTATAATTCCTCACCAAAACCTCTAGCAATCTTATGTTTACAAAAACATTGGGGACTACTAGCTTACCTAAATTTGTCATCCAAGGATTGCAGAGTGACATCTCCTTGCTCCTTCTCAAATAGTGGAACATAAACAGTTCATGTCCCCTTACCTTGGTCCAGACATCTTTGACCTCTCTCTACTTGTCTTCTAATTGGTCTCTCCCCGGTAGGTGCTGCTTCGACCTTCTGGATTTTGGGTCGGGTGCCTGCATTTGGTCTATCATGTCTTGGTTTAACTTCCTGACTGGAGGTACCTCTTCGGTTTTTCCTTTCTTCACCTTAGAATCAGGGCTCTTGACCGCCCTCTTCTTTCCTATTGAACTCAAAGTTTCTATTTCTACAATTACAATCCTCAGCTCTATTTTTCAAAGGCACAATGTGTTCTATCTATGTATTCTTCTTTCACCAACACAATATTCAGACCAGGAAATTTCTAGTTCTGCCGTATTCTTTTGCAATAATTAACTTCTCATAAAATTTGCCTCGTGCAAACCATAGATGCATCTACTTCAAGTAATAAATAGAAGACTTTTAAAAAATTTGGTTTTGAATTCTGATATGACAACGGCTCGTCGACATATGTCTCCCCGATGAGTATTTCCCTTTTGGCACTCTCTGAACAACCCTTTATCTTCTTTGACATCTTAATTTCTCTTATTAGGATACCCTAAGTTGATGACTCCTTTTTCTCCTTATTAATATATCTCAAACTGATATTCTCATTGGGCGTCAGGTGAGCTCATTTAGCGTTATTGCGATAGGCATTATTTCTCCAATGGGCTTCACCATCGACATAGATCTTCCCGATGCAATTGACTTCATCGCCATGAGTCTTCCCGATAGTGTCTTTGCTTCGCTCAATCAGTCTTCTCCTTCATTGGGTATCGGGGTAATCCAAAATGAAACATACCGATAAGAAAAGTCTTCCCGATAGAGTATGTTCCATCGGTATATGTTTCACCGATGATTTCTTTGGGCGTCGGGGTGGCTCAAAGGAACACATACTAATTGCTTTGGTTATATCGATGCAACTAGCTTCATCACCATGACTCTTCCCGATAGTGTCTTCACTTCGCTCAATCAATCCACTCCTTCATCGGGTATTGGGGTAATTCGAAATGAAACATGTCGATAAGCAAAGTCTTCCCAATAGAGTATGTTCCATCGGTATATGTTTCACCGATGATTTCTTTGGGCATTAGGGTAGCTCAAAGTAACACATACCGATTTCTTTGGCTATACCGATGGACTGTTCTTTTTGCCACTCTTATCGGTATAAGTCTTACTGATACCCTCATTGGCTATCGACAAGACAATTCTCCACTACTTCCGTTAGTGTTTACTATGCCGATGGGTCATATCAGTATAGTTTTTGCTGATGCATCAATTCTCCTCAACTTTTCTCCTTGATCGGTATAACTTCTGTCGATGAGTACAACTCCATCTTGCTACACTCTCTCATCAATATATGGTATCCCAATGCCTCCTCACCTCAATCGGGTGATTGCGAAATTGTAGAGGAATTGCTGGTGTGTTTTGTGGAATAGGTATACAATTGGTAAAATATATAGTTGGTTGTTCTCTCTCACAGGGCAGAGTATATTTTGAATTTTCATTTTCGATTGGGGCATTGAAATGGGGCTTACTTTTGCAATTTGGAACAACATGGCAAGAAAGAATGCTTTGCTTCATGCTTGTTCATATGCTATGACTTGATCAGACCAGATGTGGCTTTGGAATTTGCCTGGATGAATAATATGATTGAATTTGTGTTTCCATACCTACTTTAGGTTCTTGATATACTTTGATGATTCTGTGAATATTTTAAGTTTCTCTTTAATAAACATTTTAAATCTTCTGCACAATTAAATAGCTAATATTCAAAAAAATTCTTTTTCAAAGTTCATTCGAGAATACACGACAAAAGTTGATGAGCTTGTTAAGGAAAAGTTAGAAGCCCTCCAAGAAGATAAATCCAAGGAGAAAGAAGAGAAAGATCTTGTTTCTCAATAGGTATGCATTTTGCTTAATTGAGTCTCAAGGAGCACTTGTTCTACTCTACTGATGGTTTTTAAAAATTCAAATAAATATGTGCCTATTTTGTTTACAAAATATAACATTTTAAGAGCATAATTAAGGAAATTATAGAAAATAGCATTTTTAAGAGCATAATTAAGGAAATTATAGAAAAATAGCATTTTTTAGGAAATTATAGAAAAATTATGTGCTAACATATTGTACTGTCTAAAAAGGATAATCTTTACAAGGATGCAAAGGAAACTAGTTCTCAATTAGGTGATCATGAACTTGCAGAGGAATTGCTGGTGTATTTTGTGGAATAGGGACTTTGTGGAACAAGTTAGAGGCTATCCAAGAAGAGAAATCCAAGGAGAAATACGAGAAAGATCTTATTGCTCAACATGTATGCATTTTTCTTTATTGAGCCTCAAGAAGCACTTGTTCTACTCTACTGACGATTTTTAAAAATTCAAATAAATATGTGCTACCAGATCAAGAATGTGCACATGAAACTGCACCAAATAGGTTTCTCGATCACTAATCACTCATACCATCCCTCAAAATGATCTTCTATATTGGTCATATATATCCACAATCACAAAATAAAACATTCATCAAGTCGACCAACCATGATATGCAATGTAATGTGTAATCGGGTGTCGGCTTAGACAAGATCACCAAAACATATGTGGATCAACCAAATAGAGTCTAAATAATTTCTACATGTCAGCCCTATCATCCCATGCACGAATATCACCACCACAATCACTGCAAAGATTCCAAGCCAAAAGTGCTCTGGATATCTTGAAATACCGGTGATAGATTACCAGACTATTTCCTCTACCATTTACCAAAAACCATAACTACCAGATAGAATTTCTAAGGAGAGTTGCCATCAATGACAACCCTAAACCATTATCCATGCACTAGAATCCACCAGATGAGTGTCAATTGCCAACATCTCTAATATCCTTTCATGATCTTCGATGCAACCTCCATTTTTGGGGGCTACGACCTCTTTTTTGTAAAGTTTAAAAATGTAATCTTGTTGCTATAACTAACTGACTATAATGCAAAACTTTTTGGCTAGGCATGTATTCAGTAAATGTAACAGCATTGTTATCTATCTTCATTTGTTGATAATAAGTACCTTCAACAAGGATTGATCCAATAGGATATTATTGCCCATCAGTATCTTCCACTGATTCTGACAATTTACATTTTGGTTTTGTGCATCATAGTAGGTAATAGTCAACACCTTCTACATTGTCAGGATCTACAACCATGACAAAAATATCACTTGTACACCGCAAATTACAAACAATTAAATTATAAAGTGTATAGTAGAATGTAAAAAGAAATCAAATTTAATTAAAATTTAAACAAAGTACATGAAAATGCGTAAGGATATTTAAATAAAATGCAACTATACTTGGCACAACTAAATAAAAAACACGTTCATAATCAGGTGAATATAGAGGATCATGAATATTTGCAATGTCACTATCTTCATATGGAGGCATTGTGACTAATTGTTTCATCTCCTATATTGAAACAAATCCATCTCTAATGTTCTGACATTGTTGAATATTTGCATTGTTTTCAATGCAATCAACACAAAAACATGAATTTTCTCTTACCTGAATCACAAGAGGTTTGTTAAGTTCTATAGACATGACTTATTCTCAATGCAATTTTAATGGAAAAACAAGTTATAAGTTCTCTTACCTGAATCACAAGAGGTTTGCTATGTCCTGTAATCATCACTTGATGCAAACTTCTAACGACATTAATTGTTTGGTAATTATAAGGATTTGATCGATCAATATCTTTAACTTCCCAAAAATAGCATTTGTTGTATGTCATGTCACAAGAACCAAAATGAATTTTGTACCATTCTACTATCTCACTTGAATTTTGTATGTTGTTACCTACACATTAACTTATTTTAGCAATTTAGCTCTGACCCATAAGATACATACTCAAGTAAATAGAAAACTTGTTGAACAAAGTACACAAATATACATTGAACATGTACCTCCAAGTTCATGTTGGTGAAGTGCATGCTTCACACAGGCTTCTGCTCCATCATTCTCTACTTTACCATGTCCAATCTAAAAAATGTTCCACAAAAACTTTAGACCACATTTAGCATGATGTTGTGACAACCAATTGAACACTTTTGCAGATTTAAATTATCTTATGAAGTTACAATCAAATCTAATATATTAGTTTAGAAAACTTAATTATACTAGATAATTAAAAGACTACATGAAATTTAATCAATTTTTATGCTTATTAGGATATCCATCATATCAAATCCAATTTTGTGAAGCATTTATCTGATGATGTATGATATTTTCAAAAAAAATCTCAAAACAATGTGCTACATAGCTCCTGTCATGACAAGTATTATCACTGATATAAAAATGAGCTTCCTTAATCAAAATAAATTCATCTTCATTAGATTCTACACCATCCACATGAAACTTTTCATGTCTATACAAAACTTTTACAAAAATTGCAACCTGCTCAGAATGATAGTATTAACTTTGAATCTCGGTGTGGGGACTGAATGTATAGCTCTCAGATAAGTCTACTAGTGAAAGAATACAACCTAGAGGATATAATTTTTTTGAGATACAGAACTAGTTTTCCTGCCATCTTGCACCATGACAATGTAGGATATGTGGATATATCATATTCTGAAATCTACACATAAACTCTTTGTAAGGCAGTTCACTCTCTTTTTGTTGGCATTTTTATGATGTGTTGTGCTTAGTTGTGATTGTCATTAATGGACACATACTTATTTGTTATATGAATTATTTTCAACTGGTACTATGTGTTGTATTGTTCAAACCGATATTATGTTAGGTCCCAGAGACACCTGAGAGGGGGGGGTGGGTGAATCAATTGTCTAATAAATTCAAACCAAAAACAACTTAGCCAACTTAATGCTTAATACCGGTAAACTAGTTAAGTATGCCGGTAGACAGCGTTAACAGTTAATTGCTATATCGGTAAAGATTAATGCATGAAACATAAACACAAAGTCATCCACAACACATAACACCAATATTTGTACGTGGAAACCTTGTAAGGGGAAAAACCACGGTGGGAAACCTTGCCCACAATCAGATGATACTACTGTAGATAGTAAGTGTACATAAATGGGATCTGCACATGTAGAAAGGCCAACAGCCTAGAGCTCACTGCTCAATCACAAAAAGGGAGTCACACTGACTACAGTTGGATAGTTAAATCCAATAAGAATGTACTACACAAAATAGCATCTTCATATGCTGGATTCAATTCCAGTGTAATGCTGATACACTTTCACAAAAACCTAACTTCACCTTCAAATTATGTCTTTGTGTATAGCTTTGCTTAATCTTGCATATACCTTCTCACAATTCTTTTTCGCATTCCACATTCGATCTTACATTTATACCATAACCTAAGACCAATTTTAGTAGGTTGGCTCTACAAGATATTACAATAAAAACATTTTACAAACAATATGATATCCGATGCAATAACTGATTGAACATGTCGGCTTAATGCATTTACAACAATAATTAATCATCTCCATAGCGTGCCATGTTGATCTGGAAAAGATAAACTTGCCGGTGTAACCCTAGGTAACCCTGGACCTATTTGCCGGTAAAAGAAAATATGCAAATATGAATATACCAATGATTAATTATTCAAAAAAAAGTGTCCACACGATGTCTTCGACATTACCAAGTGTCTTCCATATCATTCCAAGTGTCGGTGATCATTATATCCTGCTGGTGAACCATATACCAGTAACTGTGCAATAGTTACCTGCTTGCCGGTGAATGCTGCTGGATCTCCAGAGTGCTAGTGTTTTAGTAGGTGTTGACATCAATGACAAAACCATACCAAAATACCAACAATCTCCCCCTTTGGCATTGATGGCAACACAAGATGGAAAAACCATCAAAGTGCCAAAATAGAAATGCCAAATACCAAAAACCAACAATCTCTCCCCCTCAGAGCAATATGTGTTATCCAATGTTTTTCAATACCAATCTATCCTTAAAAGTATAATGTTTTTTTCCATAGATATCTCTCCCCCTTTGACATCAAATGCCAAAGTTATAATAATACCAAGTTCATATACAAAATACCAATCAATTCAATATACCAACTACTCCCCCTGAGAAGTAGCTTCCTCATCAAAGACCAGAGTAAAAGATTTGACTTTTAATTCTGCCAGTTGATGACAATCATCAACTGTCTAAGTCTCTACCGGTGGTGGTATGACTCCAAGCTGATCTCTGAGATATTCAAAGGTCTCCTTAGGCAAAGGTTTTGTGAAAATATCTGCAAGCTATTCTTTAGTATTCACATAAACCAGTTTTATCTCTTTTTCTTCAACTTTTTCCCTTAGAAAATTCAGTTTGATAGAAACATGTTTTGTTTTAGAATGTAATACCGGATTCTTAGATTTATCAATTGTTGCAGTGTTATCACAATATATAGTAATACATTCCTTGCATTTTACTTTTATGTCTTTCAACATTTGCTTAAGCCACAGTACCTGTGTACAGTTAGTTGCTGCTGCAACATATTCTGATTTTGTTGTTGATAAAGATGTACAACTTTGTTTCTTACTCAACCGAGAAACTAATCTCTTTCCAAGAAAGAATGCTCCACTAGTTGTGCTTTTTCTATCATCCACATCTCCTGCCCAATTTGCATCTGTGTATGCACATAGATCAAAATTTTCATCTCTAGGATACCATAATCCAAGATTTGCAGTGCCTTGTAAGTACCAGAAAATCCTTTTTACTACTGATTCATGATTTTCTCTAGGATTACTTTGAAATCTAGAAACAATACATACCACATTCATAATATCAAGTCTGGTTTGTGTCAAATACAGTAAACCTCCTATCATAAATTTGTATCTAGTTGGATTAACAGGTGTAGATTCATCCCTTTGTGATAATTTGTCATTTGTAGTCATAGGTGTGCTTACCGGTTTAGAGTTCTCTATCCCAAATTTCTTTAGTAACTCTTTCAAGTACTTGGATTGACTCAAAAATATACCTTTGTCAGTCTGTGAAATCTGCAATCCTAAAAAGAATTTTATTTCTCCAATCATAGACATTTCAAATTCTTGCTGCATTTTAATACAAAATCCTTTACATAATCCATCTTCTCCTCCAAATATTATATCATCAACAAATACTTCTCTAATCAAGATGTCATCATTAGTTATTTTGTAATATAAATTGCTGTCTGCATTTCCTTTAGTAAAACCAATCTTTAAAAGATATTTATCCAACCTTGCATACCAAGCTCTTGGGGCTTGTTTTAGTCCATACAGATCTTTTCTTAACCTGCAAACCATATTATTGTCATCTGTCAAAGAAAATCCATCAGGTTGTTCAATATATACTTCCTCTTCAAGAATGCACATTTAATATCCATTTGATAAATTTTGTAGTTCTTATGAGCTGCAAAAGCCAAGAATAATCTGAATGCCTCAATTCTAGCTACCGGTGCAAAGGTTTCATTGTAATCAACTCCTTCTTTATGAGAATATCCCTTACACACTAGTCTTGCTTTATTTCTGACAAACTTACCATCTTCATTAATTTTATTTCTAAATACCCATTTGGTTCCAATTACATTTTTATCTTTAGGTCGGGGAACTAATGTCCAAGTATTATTTTTCTCATTTTGTTCTAATTCTTCTTCCATAGCTTTAATCCAAAATTTATCTTCACATGCCTCATTAACAGATGATGGTTCAATTTGAGAAATAAGACATACCTCTTCATTTGCCAATCTTCCTCTTGTCATAACTCCTTTAAGTTTGTTTCCAATTATCTGATCTTTAGAATGATTCAATCTTACATACCGAGGTGTCTTAGTTTGCTGTTGTTCTTCAATTACTATGGAATCCTCTGATGGTACCGGGGTAATAGGATCTTCATTTTGTACCGGTGGATTTAGTGTAGGTTCATTTGTCACAATTTCTGTTGCCGGTTCAAAGTCTATATACCTTGAAGTTCCTCTGAATTGTTCATCAATTTTTACATTTGTACTCTCAATAATTTTCTGCAATCTCTTGTTAAAACATCTATATGCCTTGCTCTTAGTTGAATAACCAAGAAATATTCCATCATCACTTCTAGGATCAAACTTGCCAATATACTCATCTCTTCTAATATAACATTTACTTCCAAAAATTCTGAAATACTTAAGAGTAGGAGTATTACCAAACCATAGTTCATGAGGGGTCTTACCGGTTTCACCTTTGTTGTGAACTTTATTGAATGTATAGACCGCTATGCTGACTACTTCTCTCCAATACACATGTGGTATATTTGCTTCTGATAACATACTTCTTGCTACATCCAAGATGGTTCTGTTTTTCCTTTCAACAACTCCATTTTGCTGTGGTGTCCGAGGTGCTGATAGTTGTCTTCTGATTCCATTCACTTCACAGAATGTATTAAAGTCCTTAGATGTGAATTCTCCTCCTTGATCTGATCTTAAACATTTGATTTTCTTACCAGTTTCATTTTCAACCATTGCTTTGAACAGTTTGAACTTTCCAAGTGCTTCTGATTTTTCTCTGAGAAAAGTAACCCAACACATTCTAGAATAATCATCAATAATTAGCATAAAATATCTATCACCTTGTAAGATTTTAGTTCTAGCTAGACCACATAAATCAGTGTGAATCAAATCAAGAGCATTATTGGATTTTACTGGAATACTTTTGAAACTAGCTCTAACTTGTTTTCCAAATTGACATTCCTTACAAATTGTATTCTGAGGTTTCACAATTCTAGGTAGATCTCTAATTGCCTTAGAAGTATTGATCTTTACCATGCAATCAAAGTTTACATGATAGAGTCTCTTATGTCATAACCAACTTTCATCTATATGTGCAATCAAGCATGCCTTTTCACTGTTATTCAAATGAAAGATATTACCTCTAGTCTGATTATCGGTTGCAATTTCTAAACCAGTTCTATTCATGATTTTGCATTTTCCATTTTTAAATTGTAACTGAAATCCTTTCTCAATCAATTGACCAACACTTAAAAGATTATGATTTAATCCTTCAACATAGTAGACATTTTCAGTCTTATGCTTACCATCAAGAGATATTGTACCCTTACCTTTGATTGAAAAGGCTTTGTCATCTCCAAATCTTACTAAACCTCCATTGTATTCTTGAAAGTTCAAGAATTTACCTTTGTCTCTTGTCATATGATGTGAGCATCCTGAGTCAATGATCCATTCATCCTTTCCTTCAACTTTCACTGCTAGGGCTTGTTCTACTGGTTGAGCAGTAGGTGCCAGTTGATCTTCTATTATAGCAACAAAAACCCATCCATTGTCTACTAGATCCTCATCAGAATCATCAGTCACACCTTCATCAGCAATGTAACAAGACTTGTCTTTGTTCTTCTTAAAATTGTATCTCTGATATTCAAGATTAGGCTTGTATGTT